>NW_006400000.1:2321376-2398300 GCF_000299155.1 Elephantulus edwardii
AGAGATGCAAATCAAAACAACTATGAGATATCATCTCACCCCAATAACAATAGCAAAGTGCAACAAAGCAGCAAACAACAAATGCTTGCAAAGTTGTGGAGAATCTAGAACCCTTATTCACTGTTGGTAGGAGTATAAAATGGTGCAACCACTATGGAAGGCAGTATGGTGCTTTCTCAAAAAGTTGGAACTAGAAATGCTATTTGACCCAGAAATTACACTGCTGGGAATATACCCTAAAGAAACCAGACCTTTCACCCAAACAGATATATGCACACCTATGTTTATTTTGGCTTTGTTCACAACAGCAAAGAGATGGAAGCAACCCAAAAGCTCATCAACGAACGAATGGACTGAGAAGTTGTGGCAATCCTCCTCATTGAGAGTTATCTTCTCTTTCACTGACCCTCTACCTTCCCCACCTCCTGATAACATGTTCAAGTATGTGAGACTAAGTTTCACCATCCTTGCTTCCAAGGAGCACCATGGTTCCACTACCTTGGAGGAATAATTGCACGAGTATCATGAGTATAGATCTATAGATATGAATCTCTCTCTTCCACCCTTTCTCTCTCCCCACTGCCATCAAGTTGGGACCAACTCACGGATCCCCTAGTGGATTTTTCAGAGGCTGTAAATCAAACATGAGAAGAAGATTGCACATCTTTCTCTTCTGGAGCAGCTGACGAATTGGAGCTGCCTGTCTTTAAATTGGTAGTACCCATCTTTGCCAACTAGGTAAGCAGAGACTAGATAGTTGTTTTTGCAGCTGTTAGGTGCTACTAAGTCAACTACCACCCCTCACAACCTGTGAACAACAGATCTGCACCTCCCCTTATCATGCACCATCTTTAGGATCTCTGATATGTCCAAGTACATTGTTAAAATCACTGTGTCAATCCATCTTCTTGATGGCCTGTCTCTTTGACCATCCACCTTTCCCAGAAGGATGTCTTTTTCTAAGAACTGCCCTCTTGACAACTTGTCCAAAGCCTGTGAGGAGAACTGAAACATTTATGCTTCTAAGGAGCACTCTGGTTGCTCTTCCTCCAAGACAGACATGATTTTTTTCTTTTGGTGCCATATCCAGCACTCTTCTCCTCCACCACCAGTTCAAAGGCATTGCTTCTCCTTCTGTCATCCTTCTTCATGTTGTTGTTGTTGTTATGTGCCGTCGAGTCGCCTGCGACTCATAGCGACCCTATGTACAATAGCCCTAAACTCCGCTCTGTCCTGTGCCAATCGCACTATCTCTGACACTCCCATCCCAATTATCCCAGTCACTGAATCAATCCACCTCATAGAGGGCCTTCCTCTCCTGCGCCGTCCCTCCACCCTCCCAAGCATGATGTCCCTCTCCAAGGACCGGTCTCTCCTCACTACATGTCCGAAGTAAGTTAGACAGAGCCTCAGAATCCTTGCCTCCAAGGAGCCACCCGGTTTAACCCTCTCCAGGACAAATCTATTTGTTTTCCTAGCAGTCCATGGTATTCTCAATACTCTTCTCCAGCACCATAGCTCAAAGGCATCAGTTCTCCTTCTATCCTCCTTGGTCATTGTCCAACTCTCTGATGCATAACAGGTGATTGCGAAGACTATGGCCTGTATCAGACACACCTTATAGACTAGATGCATCCTATATTTCCACAAGAGCATGCTTAAAAGAGTACTTTCTTTAAGTTGTGGAAGCATTAGAATATTATTTGCTAAGACAGATCAATAAAACTGAGGCAGGTGTGTTGAAGTAGGATGAGTTCATGTTTTTCATTTTATGTTCTTTATTGTTTGAAAGGGCCAAAGTAAGCATGATTACTTTTGTAATTAAAAGCGCTGAAGGGAAAAACAACTTAAAGCAAAAAACCCAAACATTTTAAAACCCTCTAATTTAAGCAGCTCTTACTGTTTTTCTTTCATCTCTGTCTTGACAAATAGAATGGTTGAGAGTATTTCAAAGCTGAACATACACAGACGAACCAGGCTTGTTGGCATTTGTTCTAAGGTACTCAGGGACTGGGAAGATATTACTGCAAAGCCATTAACTATTCTTTTGCAGTTTTCTGAGAGGATAAAGGAAGCCCTTGAAAAATAAGAAAAGGTCACTGACCTACTTAAAATAAGAAAAAAGGTCACTGTCCTACTAAAAAACCTGACCTTGGGTTTCACAAGCTGAGAATTTCTAACTCTATTTTAAACACTGGGAAAATCTTTGGCAAGCAAACATTGTTGCCAGGATGAAGTCTAGGGTCCATGTCAAGGAAGGGAAAGGAGTAAAGCAATGCCTCCTTAGATGGGTGGAGCTGCTGGTCCTCTGTAGGCAGCTGTGAACAGGCTTAAGCATGCCAGGTCCAAGTCAGGTGAGCTAGGTGACCAGGTGAGGTAGGTGGCCAGGTGAGCTAGGTGACCAGATGAGCTAAGCGAGCCAGGTGAACTAGGTGAACCAGGTGAGCTAGGTGAGCCAGGTGAACCAGGTGCGCTAAGTGAGCCAGGTGAGCTAGGTGAACCAGGTGAGCTAGGTGAACCAGGTGAGCTAGGTGAGCCAGGTGAACTAGGTGAGCTAGGTCACATCATCTCTGACACTTACAAGCACGTGCAAGTGTGATCTGGACTCAGCAGCAGAAAGTATGCTCACCTGGCGTCAGCCAGAAGTGATGTTCCTTGGCTCCCACAAAGGAAGCTTCCCGCTGTGTCCAGGTTATGAAGAAACTAACTCAGCATTCTCCTGCATCAACTCTATTTTCAGTCCATTCTCCTGCATCAACTTTATTTTCAGTCCAATATATGTGGCACCAATATAGCTCTTGACTGGCAAGAATAAAGACCTGTGAATAAACAAAAAGGAGAGCCTAATGGATCGAGAAAAGGGCATGTCATTTCACAGATGGCGGGGGGGTGGTGAGGCAAAGAACCTGGCAACTATTTTAAAATGAAGCAATATTATAACAATTTTTTATAATCAATCCTTTTTTTGACAGAGGGATTATCTGCCTGCCGCAGAAGACAAGGAAAATCTCAACATTCTTATGGGGAAGTTTATGAGGAAGAACAGTGGCAAAGTGTCTTTTATAGAGACATATTGCACTTGTAAAATCAAAAGACAAATTGCATTGGGCAAATTTTTTGTAAAGGAAGTCTTAGAAGTACTGAGGAGCAACGATGGCAGTTCGAAGATTAAAGTGCACCTGATTCAAACCTTAGCCTTTTCAATCACTTGCTGTGCATCTGAGGGCAGGATAATGAATGAATAAGGATGACCAAAGAATCACCAATGCCTTTGAGTTGTGGTGTTGGAGAAGAGTGATGAATATCCCATGGTGTGCCAAAAGAACCAATTGATATGTCTTGGAAAAGGTGCAGCCAAAGTGATTCTTGGAGGCAAGGATAGCAAAACTTCATCTCACATACTTTGAGAATGTTGTTAGAAGGGGTTATTCGTTGGAAAGGGACATCATACTTGGAAAGATTGAAGATTAGAGAAAGAGAAGACCCTCAACAAGTCAACATAGTGGCTGCAATAATGGACTTGAGTATGTCAGAAGAGTAGAACAGAACAGGATAAGACAGGGCTCAGATCTATTGTTCATAGGGTCACTATGAGTTGTTCTTGACTCTTCAGAACATAAAAACAACAACAACATGGCTATTAGCCACCCTTCAAACTGCAACAAAATCACACATGATCTTAATTTTAAGCCAAACAGTAGATAGTCCTATAATGTGAACAGTAACACTATGGAGGTAAGAGTTCCTAAGAGCAATCAGCCAAACAAGATCAAAAGAACCCCATTTTCCCAGGTAAATGATGTCAGTGTGAGGACATAGGTGCATCTGATCTAGGCCATGATCTTTCTGATAACTTGCTATGCATCTTAGAGCTGAACAATGAATAGATATGACAGAGAAATTGCTGTCTTCAAGCTGTGGTGTTGAAGAAGAGTACTAGGTGTCCCATGGACTGCCAAAGAACAAATAAATATGTCTTGGAGGGGGTGCAGCCAGAGTGCTCTTTCGAGGAAAGGGTCATAAGGCTTCACCTCATATATTTCAGGCACATTGTTAGAAGGGGGTATTCCTTGGAGAGGGAAATGATGCCTGCAAGGGTAGAGGATTGGCAAACAAGAGGAAGATGCTCAACCAGGTAAATTAACATGGTGACTGCTACAGTGGGTTCTAGGATGTCAGGAAGTGTAAATATGGCAAAGTATAGGACAGGGTTGAGAGCCACTGCTCAAAGGGTCACTATGGGTCATATTTGACTTGAAGACACCTAACAACAACGACAAGAACAATGCCCGGAGTGCTCCTGAGAAGGGATGATGGTGAAATTTCATCTCACCTATTTTGGACCTATTATCTCAGAGGTGCCTCTCTGGAAAAGGACGTCATACTTGAAAAAAGTAGAGAGCACCATATATGGAGGTAGCCCATATGTTCAATCACAATGGAATGTACTGACAAAATATGGTATATTCACATGGTGGAATACTGTGCAGCATGCAGGAGCAATGATTTGTAAATTATTACCTAACCTGGGAAAGACTGGAGAGCATTATGCTAAGTGAACTAACTCACTCCCATAAAGACAAAGACTATATAAGCCCATTATTGTAGAACGTGTATGAGGATCCAAGAGGGGGAAGGAGGGAGCAGAGGGGTGAGGATGAGAAGGGGTGAGGGAGGCTTACTCACAAGGTTGCACAATTTGATGGGTGGAGGGTGGGGTAGGTAAAAGAAAGGAGAAAGATCTGGTGTGATAAACAATGTATATAAACTTTGTAAGTAAACCAGTATAAAAGAAAAAATTTATTAAAAAAAGGTAGAGAGCAAAAAATAGAATCTAAAGGAGATGGATTGACTCAGTGACTTCAACAATGAGTTAAACACAGGAGAGACTGAGGATAACACAGGATTGGGAATTATTTTGTTCAGTTGTGACTCAGAGGCAATTCAATGACATTTAATAACATCAAGAGCAATCCAAGAAGTCAGTAAAGCATGGAACGGAAGGATTCATGGAAATGAGAATCACAAGGAAGAAACAGGAAAAGGGGGTTGTCGACATGGAAATCAATACTATGAAGCACAATTTGTATGAACGGTTGGGTGGAAAATTGCTCTGTAAACTTTTACTCAGATCACAATTAAAAATTGTGTATGTAATATCTAATACACATGTATTAGGGGAGAAAGTCACAGGACTCTTTAATTAGCTCTGATGACCAGAGGCTGAGCCCTTTTCTGCCAGTGGAAGTAAAGGTTTACTCTACCTGCCCTGTACTCTGGCTCTCAGAATGGCCTTGGGTCATGGGTACTACACACAATCAGAAAGATAAAGGCATTGAAGTTTGTTTTATGGGGAGTAAACATTTGCCTAACATTTAACTTGTTAATGGCTCTGTGGGCAGGATCATTAAATAATGCTTACTTCTCTAGAGAGAATAGCCTGGGTGTTCTTTTCTTTTTTTCCACCACTCTCTTAGTAGGATATTACAGTGCCTCAGTTAAGAATGACAGTTTGGAAGATAGATCCTGGGGTTTAAGTCTCATCTGTGACCATTGGTACCTGTGAGATCTTGGCAAATGCTTCAGGCCCTTCTTCTGTGCTTTAGTTTCATCATCTGTACAATGGGGGTAATATAGTCACTGTTTTATAGATATGCTCTGAGGAGTAAACAGATTAACACACAAACACTCAATTGCCAACAACAGATATTCTCAAGGAGGTTACACACCACAAAGAAGTAAAGTCAAGATTGCATTATCTCTCTAAACTAAAGTGTCCCCTTAAATGCTTTTAAAAAAGTAAATAATGGAAGATAAAGGCTATTACTATTAATTAAGGTAAATCAGAGCCAGGACTGTAGATGCCCTATTTATTTCTCTCTTGTCACACAGCAGAGGCACACAGCATGTGGTCAGTGTGTTGTGTGTCAAGCAATTGCATATCCCAGAACACTTGATTGTGCTTATGCAAAACCTATATTTGGACCAGGAGGCAGTCATCAGAACAGAGCAAGGAAATATTGCATGGTTCAAAATCAGGAAAGGTGTCCACCACCAGGTGCATCCTATCTCCATACCTTTTCAATCTATATGCGGAACAGAACATCCAGGAGGCTGGGCTCTATGAAGAAGAATGTGGCATCAGTATTGGAGGAAGACTCAACAACAACCTATGTTATGCAGATGACACAACTTTGCTTGCTGAAACTGAGGAAGACCTAAGGTGTATGCTGCAAAAGGTCAAGGACTGTAGCCTTCAATATAGTTTGAAGCTTAACATTAAGAAAACAAAGATTTTTCACTACTGGGCTGATTGGTTGCATCATGATAGACAGTGAAGAGATTCATATTGTTAGCAGCTTCAGTTTGCTTGGCTCCACAATCAACATTCTTGGTACCAGCAGCCAGGAAATCAAAAGATTAATTGCATTGAAAATGTTTGCTGTCAGGGACCTCTCCATAATACTGAAAAGCAATGGTGTCAGTTTGGAGACTAAAGTGTGCCTAATTCAGGCCATGGTCTTTATAATTTGCTATACATCAGAAAGCTGGACAATGACTAAAGATGACAGAAGAATTGATACTTTTGAGTTATGGTGCTGAAGAAAAGTAATGAATGTACAATGGACTGCTAGGAGAACAAACATGTTCATCCTAGAGAGGATTAAACCAGGTTGCTCCTTAGAGGCAGGGATTTTGAAGCTCCATCTGACATACTTTGGACATGTTGCAAGGAGGAGCCAGTTCTTAGAGAGGGACATCATGCTTGAGAGGGTGGAAGGATTGCACAAGAGAGGAAGGAAGACCCCGGATGAGATGGATTGACTCAGTGACTAGGGTAATGGGAGTGAGTGTGTCAGAGATAATGAGTTTCACAGCAGCATTCAGAGCTGTTGTACACAGAGTCGCTATGGGTCACAAGTGGTTTGACAGCTCTTAACAGCAACAACAACCACATCAGCTCTATTTGCTCCTTTAATGCCAAAAGACAGATGCTATTGACATTTGGCACATAATTTGAGGAAAATAGAAATACCATAAAGAATAGAAATCTGACCTGTTGGCATTTAAAGCAATATAAATCTTCACTGACAGTCTTATTGAGATGGAAGCTGAGTAGTGTGAGTGGGAGGCAGGGAACATGGAGACAGAAAGAGACTCATACGTTGCACACTGCACTGAAAACCCTTTCATCCTGACTGGATTCCGCTCACCTGTGAGCTGCTCATCCCATCTCTCCACCCTCACCACAAGGCTTAACTCTCCCAGTCACCTCACACCTCCCTCCTCCCATTCCCACATCTTTCCCTCTTTGTGGAGGAAACTCTCTTTCTCTTTCCAAGGAATTATTCCTTTTTCATTCATGCTATATACTTAGGCAGACAATCTCCTGCTTTTATAGTTTACAGCCTTGGACACTTCACTGGAAGGTCAGCTAGGAGTCTGTTGGTTCCAATTTATCAGCAATGAGATATATACATACTTGCATCATTTTATTCATACTATTAAATTCATTTCAAGTGAAATGATAACATAATCCCCAAATCCTATGTTTCTTCTGGCTCAAACACAAGTCCTACAATCTTCCCAGAAGTCTTTGGCTTTTATTCTGATTTGCTTCAACTATGCTTGTTTCTTCACACAGTTGCACATCTAGGTAATTTTTTTTAAATTCCACAAATCTCCCCCTTTGATTCTCCCTGCCGCATGTCAGTTCTTTCCTCTACAGTCTGGTTACACTTGGCTCTATTGTCCCAGTATCCATTGACTCAACTCTTCATTGCATCACCATGAGTGTCACAGCAGAGTTATAGTCCATAAGGTTTTCAATGGCTGATTTTTTTGCAAGTATCTCATCAGGCCTTCCTTCTGAGGTACCTGTAAGTGGACTCAAACTACCAGTCTTGGTTCATAGCTAAGTGCTGTTAACTAATCAATCATTGCTGTTCACTAATTATTGGCACTACCCAGTGATTCTAGGACTCTACCAAAGTTGCCAGGCTCCTTCAACCTCATTCCATGCCTTCATTTTTATTTGCACCATCAGAGATAGATGGTTCCTAATAATCACTCTGACATGCTGCAGACTGTGCCACCTGAACTACCCCTCTGATGGCCACTCTGAATGGGGATCACAATGAGAGGTCCCAGACTGAATGGGACCTCTGGTGGCCTAGTGGTAAGAAGTTGTGCTGCAATACTGAAGGCATTCAGTTCAAATCCACCAGCTGTTTCATGAGAGAAGGAGAAGCAATCTTCTTGCATGTGATTTGCTGCTCTGAAAAACTATTGGAGGTTCATCTATAGGTCAGTTCTTTTTTAAAAAAATATTTTTTTATTAATTTTAATGAACATTTACAGAGATTTTGGATTTCCATTCATTCATTGTTGTGCTTTTTTCTCTATTCCCCCTCCCCCAGTTCGCGCCTCTCTTAGAAAAGCAAAATATAAACTCCCCCCTTAGTATATAATCACCACGCTGTCCATGCCCTCCCCGGCCCCCAAATGCCCTCCACTATGTATCCTTAATTCTGGATTCCTGGGATAACCATAATACCCTATCATAGATCACTTTTAAACTGTTCTCTCCCTCATCTGTTTCAATGCAGTATACATAATTTAGATCAGTTCTTACTCAATGATACACACCAACAAATTGAATGGGAGAAAATACTGAACAAAACTCAAAATCATAAAAATGATCAGGCTTACTGGTTTGATAGTGACTCATGGAACCCCTGAAATGATGGCCCTTAGTGACTCTTTAAACCTGCAATAGAACTAACCTCCTGGCTCCATCCTTATCCAAACAATGTTGTTGTTGTTGTTATGTGCTATCCACATTGCCTGTCTTACTGTATCAATCCATCTCATCCAGAGCCTTCCTGTCCCTCCACCCTTGTGAGTATGATGTCCTTCTCTAAGAACCTGTCCCTTCTGGGCACATGCCTAAAGTATGTGAGATGGAGCTTCAACATCCTAGCCTCCAAGGAGAAACTTTGTTTCACCCTCTCCACAACTGACCTATTTGTTTTCTTGGCGGTCCATGGTATGCTCACAGCTCTTTTCCAGCACCACAACTCAAAGGCATCAATTCTTTTGTCATCTTAGTCATTGTCCAGCTTTCTGATGCATAGCAAGTAATTGTGAAGACCATGGCCTGGATCAGGCATACCTTCATCTCTAGACTGACATCGTTGTTTCTCAGTACTCTGGAGAGGTCCCTGACATCAGATTTTCCCAGTGCGATCTGTCTTTTGATTTCCTGATTGCTGGTGCCAAGAGTGTTGATTATGGAGTCACACAAGTTATAATTGTTAACAAAGTCAATCTCTTCTCCATCAGTCAAGGTGCTGCCAATTGGCCCAGTGGTGAGAATCTTTGTCTTCTTGATGTTGACCTTTAATTCATATTGAAGATTACAGTCCTTGACCTTCTGCAGAAAGGGCTTCAGGTCCTCCTCAGTTTCAGCAAGAAAGATTGTGTCATCTACATAATGTAGGTTGTTGATGAGTCTTCCTCCAATCCTGATGCCACATTGCTCCTCATAAAGCCCAACCTCCAGAATGATCTATTCTACTTACAGATTGAAGAGGTATGGAGACAGGATGCATCCCCTATGCACTCCTTTCCCAATTTTGAACCATGCTGTGCTTCTCTGCTCTCCTCTGAGGACTGCTTAGACAACCTATAAGGTGAACAGTAATCCCAGGAAGTACGCACGCATTAGAAAAACAAACCACTCAAGATTGAAAGGGCAGCCTCTTTACAGGGACAAATCTCAGAGGCAGAAAGGGATAGAACTAAAACTCATTGTGGTTGAGTGGGAACTGACTCATAGCTGACCCTCTTGTGGGTTTTCAGAAGACAGAATAGGAAAAAAGAACAAAGGAAAGTGATGTACCTTGAGAGGGAGTACAAAAGAACATTTTTATATTGTGAGGTTTGCAATCAATGTCACAGAACAAAATGTGTATGAATTATTAAATTGGAAAGTCAATTTGCTCTGTAAACTTTAAGTAAAATCACAATAAAAAAAAAAAGAAGGAAAGAAATTGATGGCTCCTCACTGTTTATTAAGACTTTACTCATGCTGAGCCTTAATTCTGGAGTGATTAGCTTTTTTTTTTTTTTTTGGTTTGGGTTTTTTGTTTTTGTTTTGTAGTTTTCTTAATTATACCAGTTTATTTACAAAGTCTGAATACATTATTTTTTCACACCAGATTCTTCCAATTTCCCTCACCTCCCACCCATCAAACTGTACAACCCTCTGATTAATCCCCAGTAGTTTTATTTTTTATCTATTTTTTATTAACTTTAATGAAAGTTTACAGAGACTTTGCATTTCCATTCATTCACTGTTGCACTTTTCTCCCTGCCTAACCTCCCACACCGCAGTTCACTCTTCTCTTTGAAAAGTAAAAGAAAAACTCTTTCATTGTTATACAAGTAATTAGCTTTTCAGTATCTGGTCAGAATCATGTAGAATAAAGTCATTCATAGTTTTACCCATGAAAAGAGTGATCTATGATCCCTGGTTGTTGCTGTTCGGTGCCGTCCAGTTGACTACAATTCACAGTGACCCTATAGCTAACAGATCAAAACGCTGCCCGATCCTATGTTCACAGTTGCCATCATGCTCACAAACCCAGGTGTTACGCCAGCTCATTAAGGATTATCCTCTCTTTCACGAATTTTCTACTTTTCCTTGTCCGATATCTTTTTTTCAAGAAATATGCTTCCCAACAATATGCCCAAAGTATATGGAAGAAACTCTCACCTCCCTTGCCTCTGAAGAGCACCCGGCCTTTCTTATGGATAGCCCAACTTTTGCATGTGGATGAAGCAAAGGGAAATATGATTGGAGTCAGAGGCACTTTTCTGTGTTGTGTACTGTTGAATAGGAACCGACCCAGAGCTGACCCTCCAGAGGGTTTTTGGAGGCAGTTAATTGCATGGGAAGAGATTGCCCATCCTTCTCTCACAAAGGAGCTGGTGGACTCGATGTTCCTTTGGGAAGACAGCATGGTTTCCTACAACTAGGCATTTTAGTCTTTAAATTATTCATGAGTGAAAATCCAAGTTCTCAGTAAATTTTCATTAAAATATCAGTAAAAAAATTTTGAAAAATTCCTGTAGTACACAATATTAGAAGACAAAGACTTTAAAGACTGATGTGATGAGTTTTCTTTAAAATCATAAACTACAAGGAGAGCTGAGGTGGCCTAGTGGCAAGAAGCTGCACTGCAAGCTCAGAGGTACGCTGTTTGAATCCACCAGATGCTCTGCCGGACAAGGAGGGGCAATCTCCTCCTGTATCAGTCAGATCTGATTTGACGGTACACACACAAAAAAGTAATAAAATAAAAAAAAAAATTTAAAAAAGAGTTAACTACTGTTAAAAAAAATCGTCAACTACCTGTCTGCTTGTTGCAATAGGCGTTAAAGCTTTATTCTACTCTGAGATCAAAGTTCTCAACAGCCATTGCTATGAAGTAATATGATGTATATCATAGACAAACTGACTTGCAAGCTTTGTTTTCTGTGTATTTAAATCACTCACTCCTTCCATAAGTCAGATTCTCCCCCCCATAACAATTCTCTCCTCAGTAGAGTCATCACAGAAGACCTTGCCAACTTCAAGGTTTCCCTCTATTATAAACATCTCAATGTTTAATTAAGAAAATTTACAACTAAAGTAAGTTTTACACTTTTTAAAGTATGAAGTCTCTGAGATTTTTTAAGGCATGAATGTAATTTGTCCCCACATTCCTTATATGCCAAAACTTATTGCCGTCAAGTCAACTTGGACACGTAGTGACTCTGTAGTACTGAGCTGAGCTGTCTCCTGGGGCTTCTAAAGCTGCAGATCTTGATGGAGGTTAACTGCTGAGCTGCAGGGAAGTTTAAGCCACAAATGTCTTTGTCAGCAGCTGAACATTTGGTCAGTATGTCATCAGGGCTAGATAGATAGATAGATAGATAGATAGATAGATAGATCTAGATAGATGATGATGATGATGATGATGATAGATAGATAGATAGATAGATAGATAGATAGATAGATAGATAGATAGAAAGAAGCCTAGTTGCCTCTGGAAAATCTATGAACTTTGAGAAATGACAGTTCTAGAAAGGCTTCAGGTCTTTTGTTCATAGGGCTGCTGTGAGTCATGCTTGATAAGATGCTAATCAACAACAACAGTGGCCAATCCTGAACGCAACTGTTCAAGGCCATGAGCTGCTCCATGGGAGAAGGATGGACATTATCCTCACGTGCAATTAACTGTCTCTGAAAACTCATTGGAGGATCAGCTATGTGTTGGTTCTGACTTTATAGTATACAGCAACACACACACACACGCCTGTGTGTGTGGTTTATTTTTGTGAGTTACTCAATGCCTAATAAATACTTGTCTGTATTTATTACCTTGTTGTTCTTGTTGTTGTTATATGTCATCGAGTCGCTTGTGACTCATGGCAACCCTATATGTACAATAGCCCTGAAACCTGCTAAAAGAACTTTTTCTCTAGTGTGAGGCTGCAAAGTCAATGGGTGTTTGAGCTCTCAGCTTAATGAACTTCCTATGTACAAGACCAAAAGGACAGCATGGGCCAAACAATAAAGTTCAGAAGGCAGGTCAGGGCAGGAGAGAAGGGCAGATAGAAACAGGGGGAGCCCAAGGAAGTTGTGGTAAGTGGGCACTGAGGAGATTGAAACTAATACTGCTAGGCAAAATGTGCATAACAAATATCTTATACACATTTGTTTTATATATATTGGCAACTTCATAACAGACAGTGAAGAGATAGTGATTGTTAATAGCTTCAGTTTGTTTGGTTAACACTCTTGGTACCAGCATCCAGGAATCAAAAGGTTAATTGCACAGGGAAAGTTTGCTGTCAGAGACCTTTCCAGATTACTGAAGACCAACAATGTCAGTCTGGAGACTAAGGTGCACATGATCCAGGCCATGGTCTTCACAATTACTTGCTATGCTTCAGAAAGCTGTACCATGACTAGAGATGATAGAAAAATTGATGCCTTTGAGATGTAGTGCTGAAGAAGAGTATTTATTATACCATGGACTACTAGGAGAACCTACTAGGTAGTTTTGAGGGTTCCAGGCACTTGTGGTGGTTTTCTGGCCCCACGAGGGGGTTGGCAGAGCAGACTTGCCAGCATTTGGGCATGCCGGGCTAGTAAGACACAGTCTTTCATTGTTTTTGTTCAGACATTCCTCAGGTTGTATAGTCCTAGTGTACAAGTTGCCGTACATCAGTCACTTGTGGTTGCTGTGGGGCTGAACACTGTGACACTGATGTGCCAAATGTGTTAATGGTTGGTTACCCAATGCGGACTGAGAGTGGGGTGGAGCTCCCCGATTAAACAAGCGTGGAAGGAGGAGTGGCATCCACTTCTGTAATAGCTTGCCTCTGGAAACCCTATGAACCTGGAGAGAGGATGAAAGGCACCCAAGCGTTGAGGACTCTCCTTCATAGGGTTGCTGTGAGTTTCTTGCAACTCGACGGCACTTAACAACAACAACAACTAGGAGAACAAACAAGTTCATCCTGAAGAGGGTGAAACCAGGCTGATTCTTGGAGGCAAGTATTTTGAAACTCTATCTGACATACTTTGGATATGTTATGTTGCAAGGAAGAACCAGTGCTTGGAGAGACCCATCATGCTTGGAAGGGTGAAAGGACAGCACAAGAGAGGAAGACCCTCAATGAGATGGGTTGATTCAGTTGCTAGGGTATTGGAGGTGAGTGCTTCAGAGACAATAAGTTTGGCACAGGATAGAACAGAGTTCAGAGCTGTTTCACACAGGGTCGCTATGACTTGCAAGCAACTCGATGGCACTGACAACAATAACAACGTGTATATACATAAAACAAATATAGATGAGAAACTAATTTACCATAAACTTACACCAAAACCAGAAGAACAAGTTCAAGAAGAAGAAGAAAAAAAGATGGACTAAAAACAATCTACAATCATTTCATTAAGACTTTTCTCCAACATGGTTTGTCTCAAGTCAGATAAGATTGGAATTAGAGTTGTAGATCTTTCCAAAGTAATTTTATTCATAGATGTTATTTCATTATTAATTTTTGGAGGTGGATCACTATGCCTTCCTTCCTTTACTGTCTGGAAGCTCTGCTGAAATCTGTCCAGCATACGTGACCTGCCAGTACTTGAAATATAAATGGCATGCTTTTTAAAACTATAGAAATAGGAGAACTACCATAGTATACTATCCTGATCGATGGATGATGGTAACATTAGCACAACCAAGATTTCTCAGAACTGCTCAACAAATACTCTTATTTAAAACGTTGCCACAAATGATGGCAAAATATGCATCTAAGCAGTTGTCAATTTAAAAGTGTGCTGCAACGTGTTAATCTTCCTTCTCTCTCTTGCTTCATAGACACGAATCCTTCTCCTATTCCTTCTTGTTCTCCCTTTAATCCTATATGCATTTCTCCAATAAGTGCTCTGTTCTTTGGTTTTGTTGTTGCTATATGCCATCAAGTCACTTGTGACTCACAGTAACCCTTATAAACAATAGCTCTGAACACTGTCCTATGCTGAACCATAGGACACTGTGGTTCACTGTCTCTGGCACACCCACCCCCATTGTAGGTCCAAAATGGCTCAGCTCCAAAGTTCCCATGACCTTGTATTTTGCTTTTAAAAGGGTCCCACTTGCTCTTCATGCCTCACATTACCTTTCCATATCTTAAATAATGTCTCTCACCCATCTAAAGACCAACAACCACTCAAACAGGCAAAACAGTCTCACTCATTTCAGGGATGTTGTATTCCAGGGTGCATGCATGTTGTGGTTTTTAGATGCTGTCGAATTGAGTATCAGCCATAATGACCGTACAAACAATAGATCTGAACCCTGTCCTATCTTGTGCCACCCTCATCATCTCTGATGTGTGTGTGTGTGTGTTATGACATCGAGTCATTTGTGACTCGTAATGACCCTGTGTACAACAGCTCTGAACCCTGCTCTCTCCTGAGCCAACCTCATAGTCTCAGACACACCTACTCCCTTTACCCCAGTCATTGAGTCAATCCATCTCATTGGTGTCTTCCTCTCTTGTGCTGTCCCTCCACCAATTCCAAGCGTGATTTTGGTCTTCAAGGACAAGTTCCTCCTTGAAACATGCCTAAAGTATGCCAGATGAAGCTTCAGAATCCTTGACTCCAGGGAACATTCTGGTTTAACCCTCTCTAGGATCAATATATTTGTTTTCCTAGCAATCCATGGTATATTCAATACTCTCAAGCCTATTGCTACAGTCATGTGTCAATTTGTCTGGTTGAGGGTCTTCCTCTCTTCTGATGATCCCTCCTCTTTCCAAGTGTGTGTGTGTGTGTGTGTGTGTGTGTGTGTGTGTGTGTGTAGAACACTGTAAATATTTATAATTTAATCAGCTAATTTCTCTGTCACATGAAGATAAGAAACCAAGAATAAGAAGATGAAGTAACTTGGCCAAGGTCACACACTGAACTTTCAGTTCTAGGTTTTGGTTACTGTAAAATCTGTTGAAATAAAAGGAAGTGGGGGAGCGGGAAAGGAGGGAGAGAAGGTAAAAAATGTGTAACAATGAATGAATGAAAATCTAACATCTCTGTAAATTTTCATTAAAATCACTATTAAAATTAAAAAAAAATCTATTGAAACTAGGCATGTGCACAAGTATATTTGTTAAGAGTCTAACATGTGTTTAAGATTTAATTATATCTCATAGTGACAAAAGTTATACAGATGTCCAGGTCTTTAATTCATAGGGTCGCTATGAGTCACCTACGATTCAACGTGACCTAACAGCAACAGTGGGGATAATCTTATCAAGATTATTTGTTAGAGGAAATAAGGTATTGTCTTATATATAATTTTACAGCAACATCAACAGGGAGATTAACTTTCTGCTATTCAGTCATCCAAACACCCCATGTGATTAAGATTATTGATACAAAATACAGGGTCATGGCTTTGTGGGACTGTCCAGGCAATTGACCTGATATTGTTTTTAGAGTTACTGTTCCACTGTCTGGTCTGATAAGTAGTTTCTGAGGTTTTAAAAGCTTTCAAGAAGCTATCCAAGATTTTTAATAATAAGAAGAAAGAACATAATTAGTTTGCATTTGCTAGACACAATAATGAAATGAAGGAGACCCAGGAGTCAAAAAAAGATCTGGAACATAGGCCTAACTACTTCGATGAATGACTATTTCTTAGCCATGGTCCAGAAGAAGTGGGTGTGATTTGCTACCATTACTAAAGACCTTGATAGAGGAATCATTAGATGAAGCCTAATTAAAAGAGAAAATGCATAGAACAGATTTGATAGACTTTTCTTGATCTGCCGAGGAGACTAAAGGAAACACCAAGTTTCTAAGTCCATGAAGACCTTCAACTAGGAATCAAAATCATTTTTTGAAGCCATCTTTAAACTAAATATTTGCATAACTTATTTTTTTAGTAAAAAATCCTTTTAAAAGGCTCATGTCCTCTTTAAAAAGAGTTATCTCTATGAAAGCAAATTGTCAACAGTGACTCTAAAACAGATTGGAAGTTGAGAAATGATACTGAGTCAAATCCACAGTCTCCTAGTGACCTTCCACAGGGCTTCTGAGCCTGCAAATCATTACAGGAGGAGACTTCCTACCTTTGTCCCTTGGGGAAGCTGGTGGGTTGAAATCATCAACATTTTTTTTCTAGCAGCCCAACACCTAATGCACTATGCCATGAAAGAAGTGGAACACAGAATAAGGAAGACTGAAGAAGAACTGATGCCTTTGAATTTTGGGGTTGGAAAAAAAAAATCTGGAATATAGCATGGATTGTCAAAAGGATGAGAAAATCTGTCTTGGGGGAGGTGAAGCTAGGGTGCTGTATAGAGGCAAGGATGATAAAGCATGTGTCAGGAAGGGCCAGGCACTGGATAATAAAGAATTCAGACTTGGAAAACCAAAGGCTAAGTGAAGGAAAGAAAGATGCTCAACATAGTGATTGCAACAATGGGCTGAAGCACAGCTGAGAGTGTGAGGGAAATACAGAATCAGGCACTGGGTTTGACCTGTTGCCCATACGGTCACCATGAATCAGAACTAACTTGATGGCACCTACCTGCACCACCATGCAAAGCCAATGGTGAGGTAATGATATGGGTAGAGATACTGAGAATGATGACCTGACATGAAGAACGTAAACAACATTAACATGTGCAGAAATTGATGGCTAAGTGAGCCTATGTTCTGCTATGCATATTTAACCAAACGTTTTTTAGAAAATTATTAATTTTAGTGAAAATTTACAGAGACTGAGGGTTTCCAGTCATTCATTGCTGCACTTTTCTCCCCACCCACCCCCTCGGCCCCAATTCACTCTTCTCCTTGAAAAGAAAAATAAAAACTCTTTCATTGTTATGCAGTCCCTCCCCCAAGTCCACTCCACTGTGCAGCCTTCAGTCTGGACTTCTGTAATGACAATACCCATTCATATATCCCTTTTAAACAGATCTCTCCCTCTTCTGTTTCAATGCAATATACATCATTCCTCTCTTCCTTCTCTGTCTTCCCTCAACCATGATATCAGTCCCTTAACCAAACATGTTTAAAAAGACTATTTGCATGATGAACCAAGAGTCCTCCTTGGAATAGAAAATTATCCCAAGCTAGAATCACATGCATGAAGTGTTATCCACATTTAAAAGGATTAGTGTGGAGGGAGGATTTGCAGCCAGCATGTGATCCCATGCCCTCTCTTAGAGTCTGCACTCTGACCCAGACCCCAGGAATCCACGCCTGAGTCCTGGCTTAAAGAAACTTTATCCACAGGCTGCTGTTTGATATATTCATAAAGATTAAAACTCACAGCATTAGCATGCCCAGTGTTAACAAAGCAAAGAAGAAAAAGATACAGAGCATTGCCTCAGTGTGTAAAATGTTAATCACACAGGAAGTCTCTCTCAATGCAGGAGGGGTTAGATTAGAGAGTTAATTCTTGAAAGGAAGGGAAATTGCAATAAGGAAGACTCTGGAGAGGCAAAGGAAATAAAGAGGTAAATATTCAAGGGCTCAGTTGTCCTGTGGTACTATCATGACGAAGATTGGGCCCTAGAATACCCAGTGCCCTATAAAATCCTCTCCATGTCTCTTCAAGAGTAAAAAAATTCTTCCAGGCCAACTCTTTCCTCTCATTTCTTTTTTCATTTTTCCTCACTTAAAGGAAAATCTTTTGAAAAGTCTCATCTTTGAACTCAGTTCTTCATTAGGCCACTGAGGATCACACAGATCTTGTTCAATAAATGAATGAAAGCAATTCTACTTCAATAAAAGCACACACACAATCTGGAGAGTTTGGAAATTAAAGGTGAAACCATGCCCTCCTCTCCTCAAATTCCCCTACAAAAGGAAAAGAAAATGTGCAGCAAGTTTTTAAAACATTCGTGCACTTAATTTTCTTTCATGACTGAAATTTCTTTTTTTTTTCTATAATTATATTTTATTAATTTTCATAAACATTTACAGAGATTTTGGGCTTCCACTCATTCATTGTTGCACTATTCTCTCTACCCTCCTCCCAGTTTGTTCTTGTCCAAATGCCACAGTGCTTGTCAAAGCCAGTTCTGATTAATCTTCTTTGTCAGTGTATCCTTTGCCATTCCCTATCACTCCTCCCTGAGAGAGACTTCACCCTGAGTCATAAGGAAAAGGGGACGGCGTATTCTCTTAGCTACTTCCTGCTGAAAAGGGACGCTGTGGGTTTCAGGGTGAAGATCTTCTCTCACTACTCTAAAGGGCCCCTTTGGCAGTAGGAAACACATAGACTATTACGGAGATTGATTTTGGAATTCAGATGCACTCTTATTGATTGTGCTTGGCTGTACATGTACATATCCTTCAAGATGTATCATGGGGGTGTTGCAACCTAGAAGACACAAATTTGACTAACAAGTTGTAAGTACATGAGTCCAAAAATTATGGAAAAGTAAAAGAAAAGATTCTTTCATTGTTTTACAAACCCTCCCCCAGGTCCCCTCCACCATGCAGCCCTCGCTCTAATGACTGAAATTTCTATATTGATTTGGTTTGTTGTAAATATAAACATAAAACACAGCACTTGCCAATATAACTCTGTTCACAGATAAAGTTCAGTACTGTCAATTACAGCAACCATGTGCAACCGGATTTTATTTGTTAAGAATTAGTTACTTGAACAGAAACAATGCCCTCAAAGACTTTTGAGTTGTTCAGGAACAATGCTGGGTTTGCCTTGGCTGCTTCTCAGCTTCGTTCTTCCTCTATATAACACGACTCAGGCTTTCTTTTGTTACCACCATCTCTAATTCAGTGAATCAAAAGTGGGTTGTGTGAGAAAATGCAATGATGTTTGTTGTTGTTGTTGTTATGTGCCATTGAGTCACCTGCGACTCATAAGTAACCTTATGTACGCAGCTCTGAAGCCTGCACTGAGCAAGTCTCACTGACTCTGACACACCTACCCCCATTGACCCAGTCACTGTATCAATCCATCTCCTCTGGAATCTTCCTCTTCTGTGCTGTCCCTCCACCTTTCTGAGCATGACATCATTCTCCAAAGACCAGTCGCCCCTGGCCATGTGCCCAAAGTATATATGACCCAGCTTCAAATTCCTAGCCTCCAGGGAAGAATTTGGCTTCATACTCTTCAAGACAGACCTATTTGTTTTTTTTGGCAGTCCATAGTATGTTCAAGTTTCTTCTCCAGCACCACAATTCGAAAGCATTGAAGTCCAACTCTCTGAGCTAGTAATTGTGGAGACCATGGATTAGGCACACCTGATCCTAATTAGGCACACCTTAGGTACCAGGGGCTTAAGTATATAAAGGAGGGGAGGAATGATGTATATCGCATTGAACAGATGAGGGAGACAACTGTTTTAAAAAAGGACATATGAATGGGTGTTCTTGTCATTACAAAAGTCCAGAGTGAAGGCTGCACAGTGGAGTGGACTTAGGGGGAGGGATTGCATAACGATGAAAGAGTTTTACTTTTCAAGGAGAAGAGTGAATTGGGGGGAGGGAGTGGGTGGGGAGAAAAGTGCAACAACAAATGACTGGAAATTGTAAGTCTCTGTAAACTTTCCTTAAAACTCGCTTTTAAAAAAGAATATAAATTAACTTATAAACACTCATTCACTTTTTCTCCTCTTTTTCACAGTAAGATTTTTGCTCATAACCCTATCAGGGCAGTATCCCCTGAAATGTCATGCTCTTACACCTTAACCCTTCTTTCATACATATCTCTGTCTTATCTATAGCCCACAGGGAAAGGTAGTGAGACCCAAGATGTGGATGAAAAAGAGTCTTTGTAGCTTTAGGTCAATTCAGAAAGAGTTATCACTAGAAGGATTCTCCAAGTTGTGAAGATATGAGCACTTAGCTTCTTGATCTAAGAAAATCTCAGCAGGCATGTTAGGGCAGAATGCTCCCAGTAGTGGGAGTGGAGGAAACAGAGGAGACAGTGAGGCAGGTTTACCAGAAAGCTTGCTGCAGAAGTTTACAGTCTTCAATATGGATTACATTTCAGCATCAAGAAAACAAAAATCTTCACCACGGGCCAATCATAATAGATGGAGAAAAGTAAAAATTGTCAACGATTTCATCTTACTTGGATCCACAATCAACACCATCGGTGACAGCAGTCAAGAAATCAAAAGACAAGTGCCATTAGGAAAATCTGCTATCTGAGACCTCTCCAAAGTGCTGGAGAGCAACAATATCAGTTTAAAGACTAAGGTGCTAATTGTCATATACATAATGTCTAAATGTCTATTTCTTTCAGATCACCCTTCTTTTTATCAATTCTAGTGCAGTATTAATGTTAGGTGGATCTTGGCTGAAAGTAGGGAATACCAGAGGAATATATATCTGTGTTTCATTGACTGTGCAAAGGCGTTTGACTGTGTGGATCTTAACAAACTGTGGCTGACTTGAGGAAAGTGAGGAGGACTTGAAGCACCTGCTGCAGAGGGTCAAGGACTGCAGCCTACAATATGGATTGAGGCTCAATGTCAAGAAGACAAAGATTCTCACCACTGGACCAATTGGCAGCATCAGGATGGATGGTGAAGAGATTGAGATTGTTCACAGCTTTAGTTTGCTTGGCTTTACAGTGAACACTCTCAGCACCAGTAGCCAGGAAATTAAAAGACATATTGCAATAGGAAAGTCTGCTGTTGGGGACCTCTCCAAAGTACCAAAGAGCAATGGTGTCTCTCTGGAGTCTAAGGTGTGTCTGATACAGGCCATGGTCTTTGCTATCACTTGCTATGCATCAGAGAGTTGGACAATGACTAAGGAGGATAGAAGGAGAATTGATGCCTTTGAACTGTGTTCTGGAGAAGAGTATTGAGGGTACCATGGACTGCTAGGAAAACAGATTCATCCTGGAAAGGGTCAAACCAGGGTCAAACCAGGCGGCTCTTTGGAGGCAAGGATTCTGAGGCTCCGTCTAACATACTTTAGAAATGTTGTAAGGAGACACCGGTCCTTGGAGAGGGACATCAAGCTTGGTAGTGTGGAGGGACAGCACAGGAGGTGAAGGCCCTGTATGAGGTGGATTGATTCAGTGACTGGGGCAATTGGGGTGGGTGTATTGAAGACGGTGCGATTGGCACAGGACAGAGCAGAGTTTAGTGTACAAAGAGTCGCCGAGTCACAAGCGATTCGACGGCACATGACAACAACAGTGCAGCATTCATTATCTAGCCATTCTTTCCTACTGTCTTTCTTCCTCCTATATCAATCTTGTCATTATATCAATGTTCATACACAGCATTTGTCATTTTGTGACTGAAATATTTTATTTAGTGTAATGTCTTTCAGACTTATTCATGTTGTGTAGTGTGTTAAAAATTCGTTGTTTCTCAATGCTATGTAATATTCCATTGTGTGAAATTACCACTGTTTCTCCATTCATTAATTTGCTTACAGACCTTGTAGCTACTTCTATCTCTTTATTATTGTGAATAACATTGCCATTAACATGGATATGCATTTGTGCCACAACTCTGATTTCTTTGGGTTATATTTCTGGTGGTAGGGTGTTTTTGTTATGTGCTGTCAAGTCGCCTGCGATTCATAGAGACCTATTTACAACAACTCTGAAACCTTCTCTATCCTGTGCCATCCCTATTGTCTCTGACAAACCTACCCTCATTACCTGAGTCACTGAATCAACCCATCTCATCAAGGGTCTTCCTCTCTTGTGGTGTCCCTTCATCCTTCCAAGCATGATATCCCTCTCCAAGGACTGGTTTCTCCTTGCCACATGCCCAAAGTATGTCAAATGAAGCCTCAGAATCCTTGATTCCAAGGAGCAGCCTGATTTCACCCTCTCTAGGATGAACCTGTTGTTTTCCTGGAAGTCCATGGTATATTCTATACTCTTCTCCAGCACCACAGCTCAAAGGCATCATTTCTCTTTCTATCATCCCTAGTCATTGTCCAGATTTCGCCTACCAAGTAATTGCAAAGACAATGGTCTGGATCAGGCACACCTTGGTCTCTAGACTGGCATCATTACTTTTCAGTAGTCAGGAGTGGTCCTTGAAGCAGATTTTCCCAATGCAATTCATCTTTGATTTCCTGGCTGCTGGTACCTAGAGTGTTGATTGTAAAGCCAAGCATACTAAAGCTGTTAACATTCTCAATCTCTTCACCATCACTGGGTCAAATGGTATTTCTATTTCCAGCTTTTGAGAAACAGGAAAAGAACCACAAAGTAAATTGGGAAAGGAGAATGTTTATGAATAAATGAATGAAAAATCAATCTGTGAATTTTCACTAAAACCACAATTTATAAAAGAAAACTTTAAGTCACATTTTCATCAAACAAAAAATGAAGAATAAGGTGAGCCTGATCTAAATCATTATCCTTTGTATTATTTGCTGTGCATCTGAAAATTGGACAATTAATAAGAATTGCGAAAGAAGAATCCATGTCTTTGATAAGACTACTGAATGTTCTATGGACTGCCAAAGGAACAACCAAATATTTCTTGCAGAAGATGCAACCATGGATGGTGAAACTTCGTCTCACATGCTTTGGGCACGCTGTTAGGAGAGGTTAGTTCTTGGGAAAGGGCATCATGCTTGGAAAGGTGATGTTCAGTGAAGGAGGAGAAGACCCACAACAAGATGAATTGACACAGTGATTGTAGCAATGGGTTCAAGTGGGTCAGAGATGGCGAGGACACCACAGGATAGGGTAGGGATCAGCTGTGTTGCTCCCTTAATTGAGCTGCAATTAATTCTACAGTACCTAACAACAACAATCATGAGTTGGGTGGGCCAACCAGAATACCATAGCCAGTAAGCAAATACCGTAGACCCAGGCCATTCCAGAATTGTATGCAGAGAATGCTGGTGTGAGCTTTACTGACACACCATGCCTCTATCCAAGGGCCAAAAACCATTGAGAAGAATGTGGATCTGCATCTTCTCAAGATCTCACACAGAGAGAGAGAGAGTCTTTTCTTTTTATCCTCTGTGTTTGTGAAATTTGTCAAGAATGGAGCCACTCAAATAGCATTGTGATTTGTAGATAGGAGGTCTGACATGCCCATATTTCATTGGCAGAACTGTGTTTAAACTCTCAGATAGATAAAATAAATAGCAAGATATTAAAATATTACATATAGATTATTTTAAAAGGTGATAGGGCCCCTTCCAAGTCTGGCTTTAGGAAACACTGCTGTCTTGTATTTTGCAGTCTGTGTTAGATCATGTTACCTCCTGCTCCCACATCTTAGTGTTGGTTTAAAAGGAACATGTTCTTGAACTCAAATAAAGAAGCTATAAAACAAAATGTTATTTATTTGGCATCTTATGGAGTCTTTGAGTGGTGCAGACTATTCACACTCTTGTTTGCTAATCAAAACGTTTTCAGTTCAAGTCCAGATAGAGTTCCTCAAAAGAAAGGTCTGATGTCTTCTTCCAAAAAGCATTAGCCATTGACAACTGCATGGAACACATTTCTCCTCTACATACAGGGGGTTTGCCATGCATAAGTCAGAACGAACTTGAGGATGATGGGGTAATTCCTTTATCTGAAAGTGTCTAGCTTAGTTCTCCAGCTGATCTCAGCAATATGAAAGATTAGATGAAAAGAACCAGTTCTTCTCTTGACCACAGTAAAATGAGAGAGGAACCCTAGGATGAAGGGAGAGAACGCTCCCCACTGTCTGTTTCTAAACACAAAGCAGCCTCTGGACAGACAAGCACGGTTGAGCTCTTGCCCTCATGTCTAGCAAACATCAGTCCTCTCCTGTTGGTTCCGCTTCCTGTGCCCAACTTTCTACTCAAGATAGTCCAGTGTAATTTGGTCTAAAAAGATTACTGGCAAGTGCCCAGTGTCATTCCAACCCCAACTACCTACTTTCCCCACCAACTTCTTAAAATAACTCTTAATTTTTTAAAGTCATTTTAGATTTACAGAAAAAAATAGTACAAAGTACTATTTCCTTATATCATGTCTTTTTCACACAGAATCTCTCTTACATTCCTGCAGAAAATTAGAGGGTCATTGAAAGAGGGGAAGACTCTCAAGGGGATGAATTAACACAGTGATTACAACAAGGACTAAAACACAGTTCAGATTGTGAGCTGCAAGTTAGGTAGAGTTTAATTCTATTAAATTTAGGGACCTCTCCAGAGCAATGATGTCAGTCTAGAGACTAAGCTGTAAGTGATCCAGTCCATGGTCTTCACAATTACTTGCTATGTATCAGAGAACTAGACAATATCTAAGGATTATACAAGAAGAATCAGTACCTTTGAGTTGTGGTGCTGGAGAAGAGTCTTGAATATACCATGGACTTCTCAGAGAACAAATAGGTCTGCCCTGGCATGGATGAAATCAGGTTGCTCTTTGGAAGCAAGGATTTTTTTTTTCCCATTAAAATATTTTTTTAAATTTTTTGGTGTTTTCCATGAACATTGATTGTGAATCCAAATGAAATATAAAATCCTTGGCAACTTAAAAAAAAGGAAGATAAATATGCAGAGGATAACCTTATAAACAAAAGTAAAAGGCATTTCATTTTAATAATGAAGCTGTGTTCTCAATCTTCTCACAACATAGTATGCTTTGTTTTTAGGTACAACCCTTAGTGACCGATGAACAACAGATCTGTATGTCCTATCCTGTGCCATCCACACAATCTGACACTCTTGAACCCATTGCTGCAGTCACTGTGTCAATCCACCTGACTGGAAGCAAGGATTTTGAAGCGACAACTGACATACTTTGGGCATGTTGTAAGGAAGGACAAGTCTTTGGATAGGGACATTATGCTTGGAAGAGTGGAGGGAGAGTGCAAGAGATGGAGACCCTGGATGAGATGGATTGTCTCAGTGACTAAGGTAATGGGAGTAGGTGTGTCAGAGACGATGAAATTGGGTCAGGATAGAGCAGTGTTCAGAGCTGTTACACATAGGGTCACTATGAATCAGAGTAGACTCAAAGGTGCATAACAATAACAACAACAACAACAACATGAGTTAAAGCTGACCCAATAGCATCTAAGAACAGCAATGACATCAAATGACAACATTCTTGTGGTACATTTGTCATCAGTAATGTACCAATATTGATACAACACAATTAATGAAGATTCACAGTTTGCATTTAGGGTCATTCTTTGGAGTTCTGGTGGCCTAGAGGTAAGAAGCTGTGCTGCAGTCCCAACAGAATGCTGTTCAAATCCATCAGTCGCCCTGAAGGAGGAAGGACAGTCACCTCTTGTGCTAGCTACTGCCTCTGAAAACCCACTGGAGGGTCAGCTGTGAGTTGGTTCAATTTGATGGTAAACAACTTAGCACTGTAGTGTTTTAGGGATGTTGACAAGTGTATAATGCTGTATATCCACCTTTACAGTATCATGCATAATAGTTTCAATAATGCACGATAGTCCTGAGAATTGCCTCGGCTTCAGATAGTCATCTCTAACACATTTCTGGATATTTACCCTAGAAAATGAAAATTTATGGTCATACAAAAGCATATACATGAATAATTGTAGAATCTCTATTCATAATAGATACAAACTGAACCAAAATATTGGAGTAGTCTTGAATATATATCTTAAAATATATCCTTGTATCTCCATCTCTATATCATCTATCTATCTATCTATATCTATCTCCTTGAATATATATCCTTATAATGTCATATCCTTCTATGACAGAAGGATAAAAGCACCACAGAACATCCATGCATGAGATACTACTCAGCATAGAAAAAGAGAGAAACAACAAACTGTTGAAAAATAACAGCTCGGATGATTCTCAAAAGCACAGAACTTGTTCCTCCCTGCTCCCCCAGCCACCAACCTGTGCAACTGTGTGGTTTCACCCCTCCCTATCCTTACCTTTACCATCCCCCTCCTCCCTTGAGGTCTTGTACATGTTTTACTAGTTATCCTTCTATTTTTGCAATAATGGTCTTATTTAAACAAATGTAAAATAGAATGTATATGAATGATTATATGAAACACAATGTGAATGAAAGAATATATAAAACAGAATTCATATTAATGAAACATAATTTAAAGGAATTATTATATGAAAACCAATAAAAAATCTTTTTAAGTAAAATCATAGCACTGAGTGAAAGAAGCATGAAGTTTCAATAGGTTACACACCATCAAATTCCATTTTAATGACATTCTTAGAAAGACAGGGCTACAATGATAGAGGAAGACCTTGAGGCAGTACAAATTGTTAAGGTCCTTAGTTAATAAAAAGTTTATCAGTGCAAATCCACCTAGATGTTGATCAGAAGACTTCCAAAAGGAAGTAATTGCAAACTATTGCACACAATTCTAGTCTGACACAGATGGAGTTTTCACAAATTACAATTAACTTGAAGGCAGCTGGTATCGTTACAGTGATTGAGAACAGATGAGTGGTTTCCAGGAGTTAGAATAAAGCAGGTGTGACTACAAAACAATAACATGGGAGAGATTTGTCTTTATTTTGGTGATGGGATAATTCTGTAATTTGATTGGCGGTGGTTACACAAGCATCTATGAGTGTTATTATTCATCACTTGGGCACTCATTCGCTGACTGCTGTCAAGTTGGAACTGACTCATAGCTAACCCTCCATCAGGTTTTCAGAGGCTATAAACCAGATGGGAGGATATTTATCATCTTTCTCCCTTAGAGCAGAGGGTGAATTCAAAGTTCCTACCTTTGGAGTAGCAACGTAGCTCCTTAGACCATCAGAGGTCCCTTAGAATTCATAGAACTGTGCATATATACGCCCCCAAAAAGTTTACTGTATGATAATTTCTATCTTTAAAAAGATATCTGAAGTCCCTGAGTGGCACAAATGGACAAACCCTTTTTTTGAGTCAAATGGTTGGTGATTCAAACTGACTCTTTGCCTCAAAAGTCCTTCTGAAAATAGACTTGGCTTTCTGTCTCCCAAAAGGGAGTGTTGATGGCCTGGTGGATAGAGTTACACTGATAGCTCAAAGCCAGATAGGTCAAGTTCACCAGTCACTCAGAGGGAAAACAATGGGCAATCTCCTGTGTAATATATTTACAGCCTCTGAAAATTCACTAGAGAGTGAGCTATAGGTCTATTCCAACTTTACAGTACATGACAATGAAAACAATATCTGTTCCTGAAAGTTAAAGGCCTAGAACACCTTACAGAGCACAGTTCTGCACGCATGGGATCTCCACGACTAGAAATTAACTTAGTGCAATTATCAAAACAATCAGCTATATCATAGGTTATCTCATCTTGAGATCTTCAAATTAGCAAAATCTGGAGAAATATATCTAAAAATGTGTGGTGGGTATGGATCATGGAATGTGGAGACCTCCACTCATCTATCCATCCATCCATCCATCCATTCATCCTTCTGTCTCTATGTGTATTCATGTTTGACATTCACTATGAAGACATAGACAGAAAGTAGAGTTTATGATCACAAGGATCTTATTCAGTAAAGTAGACCTAGCTTAGATTTATGATGTAAACATGGCTTAACAGAGGTATGGACATGGTGGGATGCAGTAGCCTAAGAGGAGACTCCAGTTAAGACAGACTTTGAGAACCAAAGATGGTTTTTTTTTTCACTCTAAGAGTCTTGGCTTCTTTATTGGGAAAATTGGAGAAACTAGTTCTTCCTATGCTTCCTAGGGATCTCTGATGGTCTAGTGGTAAAGAGCTGCACTGCCAACCCAAGGGCATACTATTTGAATCTCCCAGCTTTTCCAAGGGAGAGAGATGGGCAATCTTCTTCCATGGGATTTACTGCCTCTGAAAGCTTGCTTGAGGGTCAGCTATGAGTCAGTCCTGACTTGACAGTACATAAAAACAACTCTCCCTATTTTCTAGGACTGATAAGAGAATAATGTTCATAAGGAAGGTGTATGACTATTCAAACATGCTCATAAAAAACTCCTATGATAATTCAGATTTAGAAAGACTTGCTTGATCTATCAGAACAAATGGATGGTTTTAAGAACAAAAAAAAGCCTTGTGGGTAATGTTAAAGAGAAAGACAGGGTAGGAAGTCTCTGCACTTTCCAGTCTCAGGCTGTTATAAAAAAATGTTTTTATAAATTTGTTTGAAAGATTTTTTTCAGTGAAAACAGAATTTTACATTTATTCAGGTTTTCACCTGCTGAGCTAACAATTTGATTTATCCAACATTGGCTGGAAGAGAAAAAGAAAACATACCTTGTAGAAGTTGTAAACTAACAGTAAATGTAATGTTTTTTCTCACTCTCCATAAAAGGTATTTCAGTCCTTATGTTTGTTTTCCTGCAGAAAACATATCTAAAGGCCAATGAGTAGAATTCAAAGATGAGCATTATTTTTTTAATGTATGAAAGTATTTTTTTATAATTAGCAATGAATAATAATAACAATAATCACTGTTGATATAACATGTTAGGCAATGGACTAAACACTTTAGAGTCAATATTTGCTTTTATCCTAACAATTCTATCAGTAGGTACTTGTGAAGGATTTGGTCTTGCCCATGTTGTTGTTATGTGCTATCAAGTCGCATGTGACTCATAGTGACCCTACAACAGCCCTAAACCCTGCTCTATCCTGTGCCAATCTTATTGTCTCTAACACACCTACCCTCATGATGCCAGTCACTAAATCAATCCATCTCATTGAGGGTCTTCCTCTCTCGCAGTGTCCCTCCAACCTCCCAAGCATGACGTCCCTTTCCAAGGACTGATCGTCACTTGCAACGTGCCCAAATTATACCAGACGAAGCTTTAGAATCCTTGCCTCCAAGAAGCAGCCTTGTCTCACCCTCTCTAGGATGAACCTGTTTGTTCTCCTAGGAATGTATTTTCTGTGGACAGGGAGATTTAGGGTCATAGTGGATAGTCAGACAATGGGATAAGGGTTGGTAACATACTATAGTCTTACAGTGGAAGGGGTCAAGCCAGAAAGATGAATAATATTACCTATGGTGGAGGTCATGCTGCTGGATCCTGAGATTAACCATGTGGGCAATGAATTAGTCTATCAACCATGTTATATATGGAATACTAATGCAAACTCTGAACTTGAGACTCTAGTGAGTTTCTTTGGTTAGCAACCCACTTCATATTGTCATGTGTAAAGACCAAGACAGTGATACATTTTGACTCAATGGATAGAGAACAATTGAAGTTCTGAGTCTAAAATCCTTCTGTATTCTTTCCTGAGTGTCTGTCTCCTCCTTTGGCTGATGTTAATCTCTGTTCTTTTCCTGCAATGAACGATAACCATGACTGGAAGAGCTTTCATTAATTTTTAGAAGTCTTTTTAGAGAATCAATTAATACAAGAGTGGTTTAGGGAGCCTCTCCCTGAATTTGCTGTTGGTATAAGAGTAAGTTAAACCTTTTATCAAGGTCACCAGGAATAATTAAGAGTTTAAAAGTGTTTTCAAGTCTAACTGAGAGCTCTGACATTTAGAAATAAATAAGAAAATATGCATGTTTAAAATTATGTTTTCCTTTCAGAAAAAAAAAGAGTAAAGTAAACCTGAAGGACTGTGTCTGCTCACTGCAGTTGAATAAATTCTCACAGTACTTTCACTCCATTGATGAAAAAAATCTAAAGTTAAAAAAGATAAGCATATATTCAAGTCAACAACGGTGCCAGAATGCCAATTCAGATATGTAAATTATAAGGTCAAATGACAGAATGAAAGAAAATGTTGTGATATTTAATTATAGTACTCAAAACTAAAAAACCAAGTCACTGTTCTTAAAACAGTTCAACAGACATGAATCTTCGCATCATCTTTCTTCTAGGGAGCAGTTGGTGGATTCTAACTGCTGACTTTTTGGTTAACAATGCAATACGTTGTGTACTATGCCACCAGGGCTCTTTGACAAATACTATCAGAATACCAAACTCATGGCTGTCAAATTGAATCAACTCATAGGTGACCTTCCTTTAGATCTCCAAGACTGTAAATCACAAGGGAGGAAATTGTCTTTCTACTTCAGAGCTGCTGGAGGATTGGAGCCTTTGAGCTAGCAGTGTGCTCCCTGTGAACTGCTACCAGCTCAATAACTCATAAATTAATGACACAATAAAAAAATATAGAAAATTGAGCAAAAGAGATAAGCAGGTGACATAAAATTTTAAAATTCCTAAATAAAATCAATAAACTAGAAAAAGATGCTCAACATATCTAATAATCACAAAGCAAAATAAACTAGTTATTGTTTTTTGTCACACTGAGAAAATTAAAATTACTGGTAGGGTAATAGTTGGCCAAAGTTATATGTAGATCTTGCTCATTGTTGGCATGAATACAACTTGGCATTGCCATTTTTTCAGGAAATGTGGTGGTTTTTGTTTAAAAAAAGGTATCCGTATTCTAGGAAGAGGGTAGAGCAAGGTTTTAATGTAATGTTCACAGAGCTGCTAGGAGTCATACTTGACTCGGTGGTACCAACAACAACACACATGAAGACAAAATTCCAGTGTTTTGCATCTCTTGTAAAGAGATGTTGGCAACAGGAAAAGTCTAGAAACAACCCAGAGGATTTTAGAAAGAAAATGAGGAATGTTTGTTGTGGTGGTGGTTGGTGGTGCCATTGAGCCAACTCCAACTCATAGCAACCTATTACAAAAGTAGGAAATTCTGTGGATCCTGTGCCTGCCCCACAGTCCCTCCAGCACTTGACTCCATAGTTCAGTCGCTGTGTTAATCCATCTTCTTGATGATCTTACTCGTATTTGCTGACCCTCCACTTTTCCAACCTTTACGTCCTTTGCCCAGCACTGATCCCTCCTGATAGCATGACAAGAGCATGTGCAACCAGGTCTCACCCATCTTGCTTCTAAGGAACATATTGGTTGCACTTAGTCTAAAACAGATTTCTTTGTTCTTTTGGTAATCCACATTGCATTCAATACTTTTTTTAAAAAGTGTATATAATTAGTTTCATTTACATTATATTTTGTTCATGTACATTGTGGGTTATTCTAACCCACCCCCCACTGTGCAATCATCTTACTAATAACTTCCTTTGTGAAAGGCTATAAGCCTCATGCCTCATGACCTTATACCCACCCATCTCTGCTTTGAGATAACAGTTTCTGATTTGCCCATCCCAATCAAACCAGTACTCTGAGGGATTAAGTCTGGCCTTTTTTTCCCTCAAAATCCTCTGTTCAACTTGGTGACTTTGAGCAACTGCATCCATAAGCAAAGTCTAGTCCAGAGCAAGCCATCATGTTGCAGCAATTGACCTTACGCTCTAGCATGGATTATTCTCTCTTCATCTCTTTGGGTTCTGGTCAATTCATTCCCAGGCTTCTGCGTCCAAGCTCAAATGAGCATCAGCAGGAAGCTCGAGATACCACACTTCTCCCTGTGATCCAGGCCTGCTTGTCTTCTCGCTCAGCCATGTCCCCCACACGAGGGTTCAGTTAACAAGCCAGGGTTCCTCGTGACACCCTGTTCCTCGAGCTAACAAGATTTCCCGGCTCATCCACACCTCTGAGCATGCTAGGTGGGCAGCCCTGAAGGAACTTGTCCAGTTTCAGTCTGTTTCTTCATTGTTGAATTCCTTCTACTTCCACTCCTGTGGATCCAAGTGCTAGCTGAGTAAGCCTATCCCAACATCCAGTCTTGGAAGTGGGCCTTGATGGGCATCAAGTCTACCCTGCCTCAGAAGCCAAGCCATACGACCCAGGTTTGAAGAGTCAATCTCTTCCATTCATTTATTCTTTTTCATTCTCTCCTTGCCTGTTTGTCCTTCTTTCAAGTGTAAGTCTCTTCAATCATAATTCCAATTCATTAAAAGTAAATCTCCTCAAAGTACTGGGTGGGACACAACTTGCCCCTCCACCAAGCCCTGATGGCCTGAACCAGATTATTCTTTGGACACACTTGTCTCCTGGGCAAATCTTTCCTTTCAGTACTTCAAATCTGGTACCGACCAAAGTGGAATTGCACACATTCTAATTCTACAGTATAGAATACTGTGTTCATTTGTATATGTATAGTACACTGTTTTCATCCACTTCCACTTTTCATTTGATATAACTACTCTTGTATACTGTGCTTTATCCATGCACATTATGCCCCCACATTGCCTCATATACACTGTACATTCAATACTCTTTGCCAACACCACAATTCAAAGACTGTCATTTCTCTTCAGTCTTCCTCATTCCTGTTCAACTTTCAAATGGATATGAAATAATTGAAAAACCATCATTTGGGTCAGGGCCAATTTAGTTTTTAAGTGACAATCTTGCTCTTTACCACTTTACAGAGAACATCAGAATACTGGTCTTTCTCTCTCCTTTTCTCCACTGATCATGATTTTGTTTAATGGCCCAGTTGTGACAGTTTTTATTTTCTTGACGTTGAGATGCAGTTTATACTGAAGACTATCATAGTCTTTAATCTTTCTCAGTAAGTACTTCAAGTCCTCTTGGTTTTGAACAATCCAAGTGGTATCATCTGCACATATACAGTGACCGTGGCAATGGTGTCAGGTGTGGTGGAGATGGTAAGGTTGGCTCAGGATAGGACAATGTCCAAACCTATTTCTCATAGGGTCGCTACTCAGCTCGAAAGCACATAACAATTGGAATAACTGACCCAGTATTGCTGGCCCAAACTAGAGGGTTTGAAGCACTTGCTGAAGAAGATCAAAGACCTTCAGTGTTAATTATGCCTGAGTGTGAAGTAAAGGAAAATTCTAACAGCTGAACTGATGCACAATATTTTGATAAATGAATAAAAAATTTTGCTCATAAAGAATTTCCTTGGACCTCAATCAACAGCAAATATCTGTGTAGCAGAAGTCTAGCAATCAAATTCTAGATTGCATTAACTTTATAAGACCTCTTTAAAAAACTTTGTGGTTTGGGTTTTGGATAAGACAAATAGGTTGTTTAAACAGATATGTTATGCCTGATTCAAGCTGTGGTCTTTTCAACAGCCTCATATTCCAAAGCTGGACAATGAAGAAGGATTGCTATGTTTGAGCAGTGATATTGCTAAAAAAACCTTGACTATAATGTGGACTTCTAGAAGAACAAATCAGCATTAATGAAAACATTGCCAAAAAGAATATTTCTTTATAAAGAGGTTGAGGAGACTTCAGCTTGCTTGGTTTGGCTACCAGAGTTGGTAAAGTTGAAGGGCAGTGAGAGCAACAGCCATGATAATGGGTTAGAATGTACCAGCAAGCACATAGCTGGAGTAGGGCTGAGCATCACTTCGTTCTGTGATCTAATTGGTCACCACGAGTCAGAACTAATTCAGTGACAACAACATGATCACTGAAATTTTAACTCCAGTTTTTATTACTGACAGGGTTTGGAGTTGTATTTTGTTTTTTTAAAAAAGTCCTTGAATCTGTCATTTCCTCCTTTAATTCATTGGTCTATGAAGGGGCCAAGATCAAGAGTTTCATTCTGGTCCTCATTTCTGTGGTGGTTAGGTCAAATCAGCATAATAGTGCTTAAACATTTCAGGGCACTTTTGTTTCCAATTGCTTTCACTTTTAGTTCATTTAATGGATTTGGGAGCTGTTACAATCCCAAAAATAGCAAATGGACACATAAGATGGGTCAGATGTGTCTGGGTACAGCTCTCTGGAAAGTTCCCGTAAGAGCCATTGGTACTTGAACCTACACCTTGGAGGCATTTCTGCTCAGTATTTGAGTGATCTACAGGTGTGCAGCAGCCCCATTCTAATATAGACAGATAAGATGACTAAGAGATTATCACAATTATAATAATGTAGTGAGGCATTTGACTAATTAAACTGGGAAAGACACAACCGCCCCCAGATAGACTCATGCTTCTATTTGCATCCACCACTGATCCAAGAAGATTTTGTCTTTTAACAAAGTTAAGAGAAAAGCATTTGGATGGGGAGCAGAGCAGGTGAGAAGGGATCTAGAAGACTATGGAGGAACTTTTAGATTAGAGTTAAAGGCCAGGGTTGAAGGGACTATTTTATCTATGTTATTTGAGCCCATCTTCTTTCTCTCATTATTCCTATACTTGTGTGTTTCCCTCATCTTAGAATGTGCTTTCCATCTCTTGGGATTCTTTTCAAATGTTTGTTCATTCAGTCAGTAAATATCTATTGAGAGTCTTCTCTGTTTAGTGCACTGCTACGTAAGTTGTATCTAAAACACTTAAAGGGTTTCAGCTCTTCTGTGTTTCTTCTGTCCTCATTTCAAGATCATCTTCATGAAGACATGATTTGTTCCACCTGGGAGTTTCCTTAGTACACTGTTTATCTATTTCTTGTTGGAATTCTAACCATTGACATCTAATTAGCTATTTTATCCATCCTATGGTTTTATAAAGGACTCTTAAGGGCACAATGACTAAATATGATAAAAGAAGAATTGACTCCTCTGAACTGTGGTGTTGGAGAAGAGTGCTAAGCATCCCTTGGACTGCCAAGAGGACTGTGTTGAATGAAGGTGCAGCCGGAGTGCTCCTTGGAGGCAGATGATGAAGTTTCATTTCACATACTTGGGGCATGTTGCTAGAAGATATTCTTCGGAGAGGGACACCATGCTTGGGAACATGGAGGGGCAGCAAAAGAAAGGAAGGCCCTCTACAGGAGGGTTGACATGGTAACTGTGTCAATGGGCTCAAGTATGTCAGAGATTGTGAGGATGGCATGGGACAGGACAGGGTTGACTGGTTGTTCATAGGGTTGCTATGCATCATACTCAATTCAACAGCACCTAACAACAATGGTACAATGCTTATATAAAACTTGGGGGTTCAAATCTGTGTAGAAATCACACAGAGTGGGGGAAAGACTGGGGAGCTTGTGCAGAAAGATTTCAGCCTAAGAGTCTATGGGGAATTGTACTCACTCTCACTAGGTCACGCTAAGTCAGAATCAATTCAACGAAACACAAAACCAACCATGTTATTATAAAAAAGCAGTAGAGAAGCAATCTCTTTTATATCCTGCAGTTTATGAAAGTAATTTGTAATTTCAGCAGCATTTTCAGCTCTTTAAATAGAGTTGCTATCAAGTAACAAGAAAATGCAAAGGCAATAAATATTCTTCTCCCAGGTATTCATGCAGCTCATTCCTTCAGTTCATTCAGATCTTTATTGTACTGTCATCCCATTTAAAAGGCTTTCTCCGATTACCCATCACTCCCAATCCCCAAATGTTACATAACATCACCATCAGGCATAAGACTCTATTTGTTTACTGTATGTTTACTGCTAGAATGAGAATTTGGTGAAGGATGGGACGTCTCAGCAACCAGTTTTATAAATATCTAGCAGCCTTATCAATGCACATGATCTTTTGAAAAGCAATCCGCCCACAGTGCTGAATACATTGCATTCAGTGTGAGGACTGTCCTCTGGAGTTGTGCTCATGACGGTTCTGAAGAAGCAGATAAATATCAAATGTCACAAAAACACATGTCTCAGTGCCCACTACAATGTCGCTTATAAAAAACAAAAGCTAAATATAACATGAATATTTAACTGCATGGACATATGTTAGAAAATTTGAGTTCATTTCCCTTTCATCGATTCGTAAACCTTTTGCTTTAGCACATTAATTACAATCCTAACAATGTAACTGCACTCTCTCTGTTTTCTCCCAGTGATACTCATGTTCATTAATCCTTCCACCCTACCCCTTCCTGCCTTCAGGGATTTATCGCTGGGCAAATGACACCCTTTAAAAAATTTTTTTTCTTTCTTCCATCCTTTTTTATTGTTATTATTCATTTTAATGAAAATTTACAGAGATTTTGGATTTCCATTCATTCATTGTTGCACTTTTCTCCCTGCCTACCCTTCCCCTCCAGTTTGTTCTTCTCTTTGAAAAGTTAAAGAAAAATTCTTTCATTGTTATACAATCCCTCCCCCAAGTCCACTCCACTATGCAGCCTTTGTTCTGAACTCATGTCATGACAATTAATACCTAATCATAAATACCTTTTAAATAGTTATCTCTCTCATCTGTTTTAATGCAGTATATATAATTTATCCCATCTTTCTCAGCCTGCCCCCCCAACCCTAGCTCTAAGAGAGATGCAAATCAAAACAACTATGAGATATCATCTCACCCCAGTAAGAATAGCAAAATTTAACAGAACAGCAAACAACAAATGTTGGTGAGGTTGTGGAGAAACTGGAACCCTTATTCACTGTTGGTGTTAGTGTAAAATGTTGCAGCCACTAAGGAAGGCAGTATGGTGCTTTCTCAAAAAGTTGCAAATAGAAATGCCATTTGACCCAGCAATTCCACTATACTGGGAATATACCTCAAAGAAACCATAACCGCCACCCAAGCAGATATATGCACACCCATGTTTATTGTGGCTTTGTTCACAGTAGCAAAGAGTTGGAAACAACCTAAGTGCCCATCAACAAACGAATGGATGAGAAGCTGTGGTATATTCATACAATGGAATACTATGCTTCATTGAAAAACAAGGAACTCATGAAATATTATACAAAATGGGTGACCCTGGAGGACACTATGCTGAGTGAAATATCTCAGTCACAAAAGGACAAATACTGCATAGTGCCACTGTTGTAAAATAATGATGCCCTTTTAACCTTGTGCTACTGACTTCTCTAAGGAGTGCGTAACTCCATGGTGTGATTGTTTCCCTTAGAGACCTATTAGTTGACTAAGAGTTGAACCACAGGGTAAGTTTTGTCCCAAGCACAATGGCTCAGGGCCATAATCACAGGGATCCCACCAATCTCTATCATACCAATAAGCCTAACCTGTTTATGTTTTTAGTTTTGCGCCACAATTTTTGCCCCCTTATCCAAGACCTGTTACTGGGATCCCTTTTAGAGTGCTCAGCAGTGGTAGCTAGATATCATTTACTTTTCTATCCTGAAGGTTGGGGAAGTTGAAATTCATGTGGTCCCTGAATCCTCTGGACTAATTGTTTCTGAGTGTCTTTTGTTTCTTTCCTTTGCTCCAGGCAAGAAACATCTAACTCCATGTAAATATATCTTTGCTGACCATATGCAAGCATTTATGATCAAGCAGCTGCTCATATGCAAGCAAAATACCGCTGAAGATCACTCAAAAGTGGCTAGAGCAGTACATAGATAGGGAACTGCCAAAAATTCAAGCAGGATTTAGAAGAGGCCGTGGCACTGGGGCTATCATTGCTGATGCCAGATGGATCTTGGACGAAAGTAAGGAATACAAGAAGAAAGTCTATTCATGCTATTAATTATGCAAGGGCATTTGACTGTGTGGATCATAACAAATTGTGGCTGACATTGAGAAGAATGAGAGTCCCAGAGCATGCACTTGTGTTCATGTGAAATCTATACCTAGACCAGGAGGCTATTGTACTAACACAGCAGGGGAAGACTGCATGGTTTAAAATTAAGAAGGGAGTGGATAAGGATTGTATTCTCTTTCCATATCTATTCAATCTGTATGCTGAATAAATTACCTGAGAAGCTGGACTATATGAAGAGGAGTATAGCATCAGGATTGGAGGGAGAGTCATCAATAGCCTGCAGTATGCAGATGATACAACCTTACTTGCTCAAAGTGAGGAGGACTTGAAGCATATGTTGTAGAAAATAAAGGAATTCAACCTTCAGTATGGATTGTATCTCAATGTCGAGAAAACAAAGAATCTTACCACTGGACAGATAGGCAGCATCATAATGGATAGAGAAGGTATTGAAACTGTCAACAACTTCTTACTTGGATCCATACCAGTAAACCTAACAGAAAGCAACTAACATCCTTCATATCAACAGTCAGGAAATAAAGAGACTCGTTGCACTGGGAAAGTCTGCAGTTAAGGATCTCTTCAAATTATTGAGGACTAATGATTTAACTTTGAGAACTAAGCTGTGTCTGATTCAGGCCATGGTCTTTCCTATCACTTGCTATGAGAGCTGGACATTGAATAAGGATGATAGAGGAAGAATTGATGCCTTTGAGTTGTGATGTTGGTAAAGAGCACTGAACACTCCATGCATAGACTACCAAAAAGAACAAATAAATATGTCTTATAAAGGATGCATCCAGAGTGCTCTTTGGAGGCAAGGATGATGAGCCTTGGCCTCACATACTTTGGGTATGTTGCCAGGAGGGGTTTCTCTTTGGAGAAGGACATGATGCATGGAAGGGTTGGTGAAGGAGAGAAAGATCTCAATCAGATCGATAGACATAGTGACTAGTGTTTGATCAAATGACTAGAAAATCACAGTTTAGCCAGGAATCACATACATTGTGACGTGGGATACCCCAGCAGACATCTAAGGTAGATGTCTTCAGAGCTGTGTCTTTTGGAAGCATTTCCCAGAACTGTGTTCTTAGGCACCTTTGGATTGGTCGAAACTATTAAACCACCAACTCTTTGGTTAATGGTCAAGAATTTGTCTGTATTTGCCACCCAGGGGACTCTATAGCAAGGTTGTTGCTGGGTGTTGTTGAGTTGATTGTAACTCATAATGACCCTATGAACGACAATTTAAAAAAAAAAAATCCTTTACTACTGGTTTACATACATAGTTCATAAAGTCCATATTCATATGAACAACAAATTTGAACCTTTCCTTATCCTGTTCTATCCTCACCACCTCAATCATACTCAAGTCCACTGTTAAAAGTCACTGTGTCAATTCTTCCTCACTGTCTCTGATATTCTACCTTTCCCTGCATGACATCTTTTTCCAAGGACTTGTCTCTTGTGATAATATGCCCAAAGTATATAAGACAAAGTTTCACTACCCTTGCCTCAAAGAAGTACCCTAGTTGCACTTTCTCTAAGACAATCTTGTTTGTTCTTTTGCCAGTCCATGGGATATTTAGTACACTTATCCAACACCACAATTCAAAGATACTGGTTCTTCTTCTGGCATCCCTATTCATTACCCAACTTCTAGATACATAGAAAGCAATTGAAAAAATCATGGCCTGAATTGTTGTTGATGGTGTACTGTTGAGTTGCTTGCAACTCATAGCAACCATATGTACACATCAGGTCTGAACCCTGTTCCATCCTGAGCCAACCTTATTGTCTCTGACACACCTACCCACATTACTCCAGTCACTGAGTCAATCCATCTCAGTGAGACTCTATCTTTTTTGCACTGTCCTTCCACCCTCCCAAGGACTGGTCCCTCCTTGCAACATGCCCTAAGTATGTCAGATGGAGAAACAGCCTGGTTTCACACTCTCTGGGATGATTGTGTTTGTTCTTCTAACATTCCATAGTATAATCAATACTCTTCTCCAGCAACACAGCTCAAAGGTATCATTTTCTCCTTCTACTATGCCTAGTCATTGTCCAATTTTCTGATACATTGCAAATGATTTCAAAGATCATGGCCTGGATCAGGCATGCTTTGGTCTCTAGGCTGGCATTGTTGCTCTTCAGTACTCTAGAGTAGTCTTTTACAGCACACTTTCCCCAGTGCAATTTATCTTTTGATTTCCTGGCTGCTGGTACCAATAGTGTTGATTGTGGTGCCAAGCAAACTGAAGCTGTTCACAATCTCAATCTCTTCACTGTCTATCACGATGATGCCAGTTGACCCAGTGGTGAGAATCTTTGTTTTCTTGAAGCTGATGCACTTAATTCTTTGAACTAGCATCTTTTCTCTTTAGCACTTTGTTGTTAAGTACTCTTAAATCAGCTTTAACTTACAGCCACTCTAAGTACAACGGAATAAAACCCTGCCCAATTCTATGTTAGCCTCACAATCTTCACTGCATATAAGCCTATTGTTGCATTCACTGTGCCAATCCACCTCATTAAAGATCTTCCTCTCCTCTGCTTACTCTCAACTTTTCCAAGTATAATGTCCTTTTCCAGGAATTTATCCCTCCTGATAACATGCCCCACACATGTAAGAGAAAGTCTCACCATTCTCACCTCTAAAAAGCACTCCTGCTACACTTCTTCCAAGAGAGTTTTGTTTGTTCTCTTGACAGTCCATGGCACATTTAATACTCTTCACCAACATCATGATTCAAAGACATCAATCCTTCGGTCTTGCTTATCCATGGGAGTTTATTCGTCAGAAAGAACCACACTAGGTGTGAAAACAGTGTATACAAACTTTGTAAGTAAACCAGTATAAAATAAAATTTTTTTAAAAAAGAAAGATTCCCATTATAATTCCTGAGAATCAGTGAGAGAAAACCCTCAGGGCAGGTTGCATCTGTCCTGTGTGTGGAGGGAGTATGGAGAAAGTATCTCTCCTTTCTGGACTAGCCTGCTTTGGCAAGTGAGGACCAAGAAGGAGAAAGAAGCTCCAATTTGTCACATCTAGAAGCCTGGAAACAAAGAAAAGAGAAAGGGCCCAGCAGGCATCAATCTGGACGTGCTTGAGGAATATAGAGTGAATACTCAGGAGCTCAAAGAGCAACGTGCTGAGCAGCAGAGAGGGAGAAAATTGTAGAGAAAAGGCAAGAGGACTTTAAAAAAATGTCAGCTCGTCCTATGACTCAAGTCTCCCAAAACACGCAATTACCTGGTAACTACTTTCCATTCCTGGACTGTGTCTCTGAAAGTGACATTGAGAATAAATCATGCTAGGCCCTGAAATGTCCTTACATTTCATTTCTATTTGCCTATTTTTCTTTAGTGCAACAAAATATATGGTAAGTGCACAATGGATGTTAAAATGAGGGGAGGGGGAATCTCATGCATATGTTTCAGGTATTTCAGAGCAGTTGTTCTTTGAGATTGCTTTTTACAACCACGGAAGAAATATAATTGAATATGGAAAAGTATTAAATAAAAGACTGAGAGGGATTAACTTTTTCTTTGCCCGCAAAGTCATTGATATGGCTCGTGGTTTTTCTTTTCTAGGGTGGTATTTGGCCAAAAGGGGGATAGAACAATTTAACATGCTCAGTTGCCAACAAACAATACATGTCTATCCAAAGTGTCCATTAGAGATTCCCTGAGAGGAAGAGTCAGTGATCTACGTCTGAAAAATTAACCACTGGAAACACTACTTTGATCAGCTTGAGATCGCAATGCTTCGGAGTCGACTTGCCATTGATTTGTGGTTTTTTGGTAAAGAAGACTGTCTTCAATGTCTAAAGGCTTTGTGGGTGATGAGAGAGACCAGGGTTTATATCATATCCTGTCCTGTCTTGAATGTTGTAGGGATAAGAAGGTTTTGGAGTATTGAAATGTGAAAACGTGTTAACTCACTTTAGCAAATTTTCATCAATTATCTGGCACAGTGCTCAATGCAAATGGTAGAGCTCAAAGATGAGAGAGGCACCCCCTTACTTGACTCGCATACCCATCAACATACGGGTAGCTGCAGAAGAGCAAAGACTACAGGTTCAATATGGATCACATCTCAACATCAAGAAGGAGCTCTGGTGGCCTAGCAGTAAAGAGCTGCACTGCCAACACAAAAGCACATGATTTTAATCCACCAGTTGCTCTGTGACAGAAAGATAGGCAATCTCCTCTCCTGTGATTACTGCCCCTCAACATTCACTGGATGGTCAGCTATGCATTGGCTTCAACTCAATGATACTAAACAACAAACAACAGCAAGAAAACAAAAGTCCTTACCACTGGGCCAATAAGTAACACTGTGATATTGTTGTTGTTGTTAAGTGTCATCAAGTCAACTATGACTCATAGCGACACTATGAACAACAGATCTGAATCTTGCCCTATCCTCCACCATGTTCATGTTCTCTGTCCTGCTCAAGTCCATTGTGGCAGTCACTGTGTCAGCATGTTGATAGATGGAGAAGAGTCTGAAGTTGTCAACGATTTCATTTTACGTAGATCCACAATCAACATCCATAACAACAACCGTCAAAAAAAAAACAAAACTTGTGTTGCTTTGGAAAAATCCACTGTCAAGGACCTCTTCAAAGGTGCTAAAGAGCAACGATGTTAGTTTAGAGACTAAAGTGTTCCTGATCCAAGCCATAGTCTTTCCAACTACTTCCTAGTCATTTGATAGTTGGACGATGAATAAGTATAACAGAAGAACTGATGTCCTTGAATTGTGGTGTTGGTGAAGAGTACTGAATTCCATGGATTGTAAAAAGGACAAACAAGTCTCTCTTAGAAGAAATGACATCAGAGTGTTCTTTGGAGGCAAGGATGGTGAAATAGCATCTTACATACTTTGGCATGTTGTCAGGGGGGCCAGTACTTAGAGAAAGACATTGTGCTGGAAAAGGTGGAGAGTCAGAGAAAGAGAGGAAGACTTCCAACAAGATGTGCCAATACAAGTGATTTTAACAGTGGGCTTGGGCATATCAGAAACTATGAATATGGAAAATCATAGAGCAAAGTTCAAATCTGTTATTCATAGAGTCACTATACGTCATAGTCAAGTCATGGTCATGGCACCTAACAACGACAACCACATACCTATTACCTGGTACCTTCCCGGTGTCCTACTGTGAACTGCAAATTTAATGACAAGAATTCCACATTTATTTTGCTCATGACTTCTCCTTAGCACACAGCACAGTGCCTGGCACAGGAAACCAACCACTGCCTTCAAGTTGATGCTGACTCACAACAACCCATGGGACAGAATATAACTGCCCCCTGGGGTTTCCAAAGCTTTGAATCTTTATGGAAACAGACTGCCTCATCTTCCTCCCACAGAGAGGATGATGGTTTCAAACTGCCAACCCTGAGGTTAGCAGTCAAGTATTTTAACTGCTAGACTGACAGGGGTCCATTGGCACAAAAGGGACATTCAAGAAATACATGCTGAAGAATTAAATAAAGTTGACACCCTGGAAATTCATCAGCCTTTTGAATTTCATCATTTAGAGTATCAGAGAATTTCATCAGCTGAAATCCATCAGCTGAAATTCTCTGATACCCTAAATGTATTCCCATTGGAATTTTCTATTCCAGCTTAATGTTTGGGTAACACAGCTTAAAGACCCAAGCAAAGAAGAATTGAAAGTTGCCTGAGAAAAGAATCAATGTCATAAAGATTTGAATGGGCCTAATGAGCTGAGAAATATTGGCATTCTTAATTTTTCATTCTATAATCATTCACTTCGCCAGCACTTACTGTATCAGCTACTATGATGTGCTTCAGTGTTAACAAGTCAGTTCTCACTCACGACAACCATATGTATAATAAATACAGAATGAAGCCTGGCTCCGTCCTATACCATATTTGCCTTAGATATATTTGATCCCATTCTTGAGGTTTCCAGGTCAATCCAACTCATCAAGGATTTTTCTCGTTTTTCTTGACTCTCTAATTTACCAAATATGATGTCTTTTTCTATAAATTCGTGTCTCCTGATGATGTACCCAAAGTGAACTAGATGAAGTCTCTTTTTCTTTGTCTCTTCATTTCTAAGGAACATTCTGGCTCCATTTCTTCTAAGAGTGATGTGCTGGTGGGGGTTGATGGTCCATAGTACATCCAGTATTCTGCCAACATCACAATGCAAATGCATCAATTTTTTTTTGTCTTCTTTTTGTCATTGTCCAAGTGTTTGGGTTTTTAAAATTCATTTTAATGAAAGTTTACAGAGACTTAGGGTTTCCAGTCATTCATTGATGCTGTCCAAGTGTTTTTTTTTTTAAGTGTATAGGAGGTTCCTGGAGATACAAACTTGTAGTACAGCCATAAAAAGCCCTGGTGGTACAGTGTATAATTTGTTGAGCAGCTAACCAAAAGAACAGCAGTTCAAAGCCACCAGCTACTCCAAAGGAGCAAGGTATATTGTTTCCTATCCTAAAGATTTACAGCCTTGGAAACTCAGTGGAGGATCCCTGTGAATTGGGATAGACTCCATGGCAATAGGTTTGATTTTTGTTTGCTTGTTTATATGTCTGGTTTAATTTTTATTTTGAAATATTACCAGAATAACACAAAAACAAAACAATCCAAACCCATTGCTGCCGGACAATGGCTTCTCAGACTAGGTCTAGGTTTCTCCTGATCACAATCAAGTATCCTGGGATTTCCATTCTTCTCAATGTTAACCACTAGAACTGTGAAATCGTAAATTTCTGTTCTTTAAAGCCCCCCTGTTGTGATACATGTGTTATAGCAGCACTAGCAATCTAAGACACTCTCCATCCTATCTCCCGGCCTGACTCTCTTCTTAATGCTTTTCTCCATCTGAAATGCTTTTACTCACTCTTTGCTTGTGCGCTCACTGATATTTCCCAAGGCCCTCCTCCCCTCCCCTGCGTCATGGAGAAAGGACAGGGCCCCTGAGCCTAGCGAAATGCCTGGAAAATTATCCTCAGCTGAGACGTCTCAAATGAGTACACACACAAAAAAGAATAACTGAGTGAAAATTTTTACCAACTTTCTTACAACTAAGAGCGAGGAACCTCTATACCAGAGGTGACCCGCTCCGTGGTTAACAAAGGCGGCGACTGAAGGAATAGCACCGTGGTCGGTAGCAACCACCAGCCAGCGGTTATATCCACACATGCTCCTGGGCATGGTTCCAGAGCTAAAAGGCACTAATTGCTTTTATATAAGGAGGGAGAAACACTGCCCCTTCGGTGTCCTTCCGTCCTGCCAGTCTGCATTATCGTATCTGTTACTGTGTTAATTGTTCCTGTCTCACACAGCCAGTTGGGGCTTTATTCTGCATCTGGCCGTGATGGTGACTGCTTTCTACACAGGAGAGAGAGGTACTGTGTGCATATGCGCATGTCTGAGTGTGTATTTATATATGTCCATGTGTGCACATGTACATGTGTACCCCTATGAGAATGTGCCTGTGTGTACACATGTGTTCATATAGCCATGTGTGTCCATGCATGCATATGTGTGTGTGTACATATGTGTCTCTAGTGTCTGCACTGGTGTGTATCCATGTGTCTGTGTCCATATCTCTGTGTGTGTGTGCACATGTGCACCTGTATAAAAGCAACTACACACTGGAAAGGGTTAAGTTGCAGCCAGTCTGTCTGTGCTCAGGGCCCAAAGACTGGCCCAGGAATGGGAGGGACCAGCCTGGAAGGTGGCTGTGGGCTTGGCTTGTCATTAGCTGCCTTTCCCAGGACAGAAGTGCAAATACTTGGCCAGCTGGACAGAGTGTGGGGCAGTGGAGGTTCCCGTAGCGATGGCAGTGGAAGCCCACACCTGGAAATCACTCCCTCCCCGCCCCTCCACAGCAGACTTCCCTGGGGAGCGTCTCAGGCCATTGGAGGAATGACCGAGAGTGCGCCCTTCTGTAGCTCGCCAGCACTTGGTGGGCGGCAGCAGGCAAGGATGGATGTGGTTGACAGCCTTCTTGTGAACGGAAGCAACATCACCCCTCCCTGCGAACTCGGGCTGGAAAACGAGACTCTTTTCTGCGTAGATCAGCCCCTTCCTTCCAGAGGTAGGTGGCAGCGGCTGATGGTTTAATTCAGCAAAGAATAAAGCTTAGGGAGGGCTCAGCCACAATGAAGCTGGTAAAGAAAATTGAACTAAGTCATTGTACGACAAGGCTGGTAAAGTTGTTGCCTGTGAAGTTTGGCTAAGAGATTGGGGAGCTGAAGAAGCTCAGGTACTCACATTGTTCTTTCTCCTCCGGCAGAAGTGGGAGTGAGTGTGTAGGACTTGAGGGGGAACAAAGACAGTTGGGGAGTTGAAGGGTAACAATGAGGACATATAAGTGTCAAAGCTGGAAGTTACAGGCTTGACCGAGAGGGTGCTGTCACAGTCCAGCAGGAGCCTTTTCTTGGGGGAAACCCAGCGTGAAGAAGTGATTAAGGAGAAATAAAGTGGGGCAACTAGGGACAAGAGCTGTCACTATTCACTTGAGAAGCTTTGTTCCTAAGAAAAAGTGCTCCCCCCAAGCGATCCTCTAATAAACCAATCTTTGAGAAGTAACAGAATCACTCTGTGCTTATCAGGGGTTTGTGTTTTGGGGTTTTTTTTTTCCCTGCAAAATGACAGGCAGACTTGGGCTCAGTGATGTGCACACTCCTGAGAGGGGAGGCCAGTAGGATGCAGCCAAATGCTGATGCCCTGAAACCCTTCATCCCTCCGTCTCGTCCCCCTTCCTCTTGGCAGAGTGGCAGCCAGTGGTGCAGATCCTCCTGTATTCCTTGATATTCCTGCTTAGCGTGCTGGGCAACACCCTGGTCATCACAGTGCTGATCCGGAACAAGCGGATGAGGACTGTCACCAACATCTTCCTGCTTTCCCTGGCAGTCAGTGACCTCATGCTCTGTCTCTTCTGCATGCCGTTCAACCTTATCCCCAACCTCCTCAAGGATTTCATCTTCGGCAGTGCTGTCTGCAAGACCACCACCTACTTCATGGGTAAGTGTCAGCTGGTGAGTGTTTCCAGAGCTTCTCTGGGGTCCCACTCAGCTGCCAACTATCCTAAGTCCCTGTCAGCCACGGTAGAGTTGTTGTTGTTGTTATTGTTGCTGGGTGCCATTGAGTGGAGTACAGCTCATAGCGACCCTGTAAAGATGAGATCTGAACCCAGCTCTATGCCGTCTTCACCAGCTCTGCTCATTGTTACGGTCACTGTGTTAATCCACCTCATTGTACGAGACTTAGGTCCTGGCTTTCCAGAAGAACAATCCTCACACCTCTCCAGGTGCCTTCCAGAAGTCAGTCTTTGCATGTCACATCCTGAATGAGTCTTGGAATCACCATGCTGAGCAAAATAAGTCAGGTGCAAAAGGACCATGCTAGCTGAGCTTTCTTACAGGAAATAAGTTCATTTCTAGAAACCAGAGATTCTTAGTGGCTGCCAGGGTTGGTAGGGAGGGGGGGAAAGAGGGAATTTTTTTTTTCTTAGAGTTCACTGAGTTTATAGCAATGGTGATGGAATGACACAGAAAAGAATAGCAAGGGTGGTTGTTTAATCCAAGGAATGCAGTAAATGTCACTGAATGGAGAAACTGTTGAGTTGGTGAAGCTTCGATTGTGAACAGTTTCGCCAATTAGAACAGTAAATCCGTTTCAAGGATGAGATAAGTTGGTATAAAAACACAGAAGAAGAATTTCATTTTGCTTGTCTCCTGTCTGAAGAGGAACTAAAAGCGACATCAAACAGCGTGAATTCTGGGATCCCTTCATTGGCTGTGTGTCCTCATCTTTTCCCAAGTCATGGCTTCTGGGCAGTGGGATGGTAGATCTTCTGTTACTAATGTTTTCCTACGGACAAGGGTTATTTGAAAACGAGTTTAATCACAGCTTTGGGTTTTCTTCTCAGAAATGACTTTCCAAAGTGTTTTTTCGAGGGGTTTACCTGTCTCAGGCAGAGGGAGAGGAGGAGTTCAATTTGCTTCCAGTGCTATGGAGTCACTAAACAGATCCTGAGTGCCTGAGATATACGCCTCTCTGCCTGTACTCATCCACAGGTGACAATTATAAAAGTCACAAAAGTGAATATAATTTCATACAATTGATGCACCATACTCAAGTTTTTATCCTCTTAATCTCATTTTATTCTCTACCACTTTTCATGAATTGGTCAATGTCCCTCAAAAGCATATGTATGTCAACTGGGCTGAGTCTTGATCCTCGGTGGTTTGGCAAAAATATAATGATGAAATCATCCTCCATAATGAGCTCTGATATTATCAGCCAATCAGCAGCTTTAAGGGGGATTAAGGTGGGATGTGGAGAGTTTCATCTCTTATCTCACAGGAGGCTGAGGAAGAGAAAAGTGAGATGAAATAGTAAGACTTCATTTATCTGAAGAAAGAAAAGCTGGAAGTTTTTGAAGCCCAGACTCAGATTTAGGCCCAGATTCTGGACTCAAAGAAAGATTACCGTCAAGACAAGTGATGTCAGGCCCACAGATGTGAGGTCAGGATAGGACAGGGTTTTATAGCACAAAACAACATTAACAACAATGAACAGTGAATTATGTGTTTCTGTTTGTCAACACCATCCATTCGCAGTATTTCTGTTATAACAGCACTAGATACCTAGGGCAGAATTTGGTACCAAAGAAGAGTAAGACGTTGTCTGCCTGTGAAACCGTGACAGAGACCAGAGATCTAAACAGTCGAAGCTGTTGTGGAATTTGGTGATGATCAGGGCAGTGTCTTAAGATGGTTAGTGTTAAAAGCCTAGATTGCCAAAAGAACGTGCAAATACGTCTTGAAGAAAGTGCAACCAGGTTGCGCCTTAGAGATCGATGGTGACACTACATCTCACATGCCTTGGGCATGTTTTTAGGAGGGACTAGTCCTTGGAAAAAGAAATCATCCTGAGAAAAACGGAAAGTCAGAGAAAGAGGGGAAAGGCGTCAGTGAAGTATTTGACACAGTGACAGCAACAGTAGGCTGGAGGATATCCTAGATGATAAGGATGGCACAGGACCCGGCACGGTTCAGACCCACTCTTCAGAGGGTCACTGTGAGTAGGAGGTGACTCAATAGCACCTGCCAACAACAATAGATTACTCTGAGAAAACTGTTGATGGAGTTATGGACATCACACTCTATTTTTCGTGGACTTTGAAGGGAGTAAAGAGAGCTAGAACACCAAAGATAGTAAAGATGGTGAGAGGCAGCCACAGAGAAATGACAGTGGCAAAACCAGGCAAAGATGGTATGGGAACCTACCCATAAAGACCAAACTCTCCGTGGCTTTGGGTTAGAAGTCTCCTGAGAAGCTGAAGCTCCTCTGGACACTTTGGAGCCAGGTTTATTGACCTATAGTTTAAGAGAGCTGAACATAGGGTCCCCTTGAGCACTTACCGGAAGAGCTAAAGTGATTTTTAAACTTTCCTAAGCAAGGCAGAACCCTAGCCAGCCCAAGAAACCTGACTCACCAATGGGTCAAGATGCCAGTGAACTAGAAAGCAAGGGACATGGAAAACAAAGCTTCCTCAATTTCAAAGACTATGATCCATGGGGTCTCAAAGGGTGGGGTCATAGCCTCCTAGGCTTTAAAGAGTCAGATTGTCACTAACTCAGGTCCGGAGTATGGTGTTACTATTTACAAGAGCCAGAGTTATGAGGCTGGTCCACTGTCCAAAGCTGAGGGGGTACATCTGCAGTGTCCAAGGGGGCAGAAGAACAAGGCTTGGTGGAGTCAAGGAGATAGGAATGCCCTTCAGTTGTGCTAGAAGAATGAGGCCTCTCAACTGAGGGGTGCAGGGTTACCATCACAGTGGGCCTGGAAAGTGAAGCTCAAGTCCAGGGCCATAAATAGCCTGCCTAGAACACTTCACAAAGATCCTCCACCAGAGAGCACAGTCAACACCCAGCACTGAGAGGGCAGGATCACTACCTAAATGGTCTCAGAAAACAGAATTCTTTTCAAGTCCTGAGCATTCATGTCGATTGTTCTGGGTTTTTAACTTGTGTAGTGCCCACCACCCCTTATTTCTCTCCAAGTCCCCCCATTTGTAATTAAAATGTCTGCTTTGAACCTATTCACCATTGTAATTTGGAAGCAGATAACTTATATTCCAGATCATTAAATTTGTATTTAAGGGGTTTTTTTAGATTGTATCAAGGAGTATTTTTCATTTTGATTGTATCAAAATGTTTTTCATATGACAATGACATACATTTTTGAATGCCAAAAGAGGAAATGATTTAACTATGTCCCTCAAGAAATATGTGTATACTCTTGGCTGGATCATAATTCTCAGTGGCTTAACACAGGTTAGGGCAGGGTTCAGATCTGTAGTTAATAGGGTCACTGTGAGTCATAGTTGACCCAAAAGCATCTCACAACAAATAACAGTGAAGCAGTGATAAAGTGATATAATCCCTACAATGTGGTCCAATGTGATCAGCCAATCAGTTGTAGGGGGATGAATGTGAGATGCAGCACACTTTCATAGCTCTGATCTGTCAGGGGAATTTCCTTTTCCTACGTGTGGCCTGCATCATCTTTTAGCTTACAAAGTTAAAAGGAAAGAAAAGTGAATACACAGAGAAGAACCTCAGTGGTATCAAGAAAGAAGAACCTGGAGTAGAGTGCATTCTTTGAGGACCACCTAGGAGGCCAGGGGAAGATTAATGCTGAGATAAATGTCATTCTCTAAGTGACACTTGGATCCACAGATGTTAAAGAGGAGAAAAGGACCTTCCCTCAAATCCAATCTAGAAAAAAAGCCTAACCCTAGAACTGGCACCTTAAAATTCGACCTTTAGCCTCTTCAAATGTGAGTTAATTAATTTCAATTTGTTAAAGCGATTTACGTGTGGTATTTGTTATGGAACACTAGATAACTAAGATTGGCATAGTGTTTACCATGGTAGGCTCAAACACAGCATGGTTTATAAGGATGACACAGAGTCCAAGAGCTTCATTCTGTCATGCACATGTTAGATCTTAGGTAACAAAGAGTCAGCAACGACTCACAATAACCATAAACAGAATGAAACCCTGACATTGCTGCCGTGCTGGCAGGCAGTGTGTCAGCCCACTTCTCTTTAAATCATCCTCTACTTTTTCAAGCATGATATCCTTCTCCAGGAACTTGTCCTTCCTGATAAGATACCTGAAACATGTACTAAGAAGTCTTACCAGCCTTGCTTCTAAGTAGCACTCTGACTTCACTTTAACTGAGACAGATTTGTCTATTCTCTTGACAGTCCATGGAATATTCAATATACTTCTCCAACACCACAATTCAAAGGCATTCATTCTTCCTCCACCGTCCCTATTCATTTTCCAAGTTGTACATACACATGAAGCCATTTCAATTCCCCTGGTGTGGGTCAAGACTACTGCACAGGGGATCGCTGTGAGTTAGAACTGGTTCCTGTGTAAACAGCATCTAAAAACAAAAAGAATAATATGCTGCCCTATGAAATAAATGCAGTTCATTTTCCCATCTCCTTGAGAAAGGAACAGAGAGACAGCACAGTGAGAAAGTTACCTAAGGACATGTAATTGGTAAGTTACTGAGCTGGGATCTGAACTCAGATCAGTCTCCACAGTGGAAAACACACCACCGTGGTTTACCCACTGCTGTGGTTCCCTTGAGGCTGAACAGAAACTTGTTTCTTGGTCCCCTCTTTCCATCAAATTGTCTTGTCCCTTGCCCATTCTGAGAATTAGTTAAACGCTGGAGAGGTGGAAAATGAAGAGAGATTTGGTTTTGTGGTGTTTTATTGTTTTGGTTTTTTTTTAATCTGACCCAAGCCTTACAAAAAAATGCAGAGCTGATGTGGATAAGGGCAGGTTTCTGGGACCAGAAAGCTTTATTTCTCCCTGTCGTGGGAGCTAGAGCTGGCACTGACAAAATGGTGATGAATTACTGACCTGCGGACCACTGACAAATAACCAGAACGTGTCAATTTGTGTCCTCATACTCTGAAGAGAGAAAATGAATTGCACATGAAAAGAATCATCGTCACACAACCCGGTAGTTAAATAATTAGCCGCACACAGCACCTTCTGCTTTCAAGGCCCTTCTGTACATACTGTGTGTTAATATTATTATTATTGAAGAACTGTAACCAGGACATATTTGAATGGCGATTTAAATCATGTGCTATGTGGTTGAGCAGGATTGTAAAGGGGTTAAGTGCCAGGAGCTTATTAATTTTGAAATGGTTAATTTGTGTTACGTGAGTCGCAGCCTAGCTAAAAATGCGTTTAAATGGCCAAGAAAAGCAAGATAGTTCTGAAAGGATTTGCAATGCAATAGAGATTTCAATGGATTTAATTCTAACAATTTCAATTCTTCTCTCAATTTTGTGGTCTCCTCAGTGTTAGAACTAACAGCTAAAATTTAAAAAATTGTTAGCATGTGACCAAAGCCCCAAACAACAAGAAAAGTGTGCTTACCTAATAGGGTTTTATACATAGAGTGAGTCCATTGCACAGACTTGGCTGTTGAAGAATTTGGGGCTATGCTGTCTAACCTACGTGTCAATGACTCCTTAAAGTCCAGGAAAATGTAAAGAATCCTGCCCCAAAATCTACTTCATTTTGTCGAATGGTTTTAGAGTCCCAGACCCATTTAAAATATTTTTTTAAACGTGTGGAGACACCCCTCCCCAAAGGAGGAAAAAATCAGCTCATAGTTTTAGAAGATTTATTTATATTCCACACATAGTGGGAATTTAGAACCTCAGATCAAGAGCTTCTACTCTCAGATTCATCTGTTGTTAATGTAAGGTGCCCTCGAGTTAGCTCCAATTCACAGCAACCTTATGTGTAACAGCACTCAGCGTTCTTTGAACCTCTTATTGAGATTAACCCCAAGGTTCAAAAAATATGCTAAGAGGTAATCAGGAGAACGAACAGAATTCATAACTGAAGATTCAAAGGGCATTTTAAGGTGATAAAACATTATCATAATTAAGCACATGATACAAAATTGAGCAGATTTCAGTAAATTTCTTAACATGGATTTTCTTTCTAGTTTCCCCCACAATATCAGTGACCCACGCTCACTCTATCAAATCATAGAAAGGCAGAAAGAATGAGAAGAAAGTCCCTCATCCCCCGGTTCAGCAAGAGAAACTTTCCTGAACATATGGACTGTTCTTGCTTCGTATCTTTTCACCACACATCCATTTTTAAAAACAAACACGCAGACATCTACATTCTGGAATTTTGCCATTTTTCACTCTTAATAACAATCTGTACTAGCAATTTTCAGAGAGACAATGCCTACAGCTCCTTTCCCGGTGACCTTTGGAGATGACAGAATCCTTTACAATACGTGGTTTGCAATGTCAACCTGGCTATGCAGATTGGGCTCAAAGTGACAGTTTCGCCCCAGGTTTCCCGAAACCTCTTCTGCAGGATTGGACTAGATTTCATCCCCTTGGTGACTAATTAATGAGCATCTTCTGTGTAAGCAGGAGTCAGGTCATAAATAAAGCTCAATAAACGTATCTGAAAATTGGCCATGAGATCGATTTGCAAAGGCATTGCTTTAACTGCCTTTATATCTATCCATTTTGGACCACCGCTGAGAAGAATTTTTTTTTTTTAATAATATCCATACACGGTGTTTCTTTACCTTCTGAGAGTTTTCCTTTGATACCAAACCTGCGCAGATCAGATAGGCTAAGCTGGTGTGCAAACAAACGTTGCATTTCAGAGGCGGCATAACCGACTTGTTTGTTCCTTTCCCAGGCACCTCTGTGAGCGTGTCCACCTTTAACCTGGTGGCCATATCACTGGAGAGATACGGTGCGATTTGCAAACCCTTGCAGTCCCGGGTCTGGCAGACCAAGTCCCATGCCTTGAAGGTGATTGCTGCTACCTGGTGCCTGTCCTTTACCATCATGACTCCGTACCCGATTTATAGCAACCTGGTCCCTTTTACCAAAAACAACAACCAGACGGCCAATATGTGCCGCTTTCTGCTACCCAGTGATGTTATGCAGCAGTCCTGGTAAGCCTGCAGTGTGGATTGTTGGGGGTAGTGTTCTGTTTAAGGTGGGGTGTGGGAGAGGCGTGTAAGAGAGAGAGAGATGCACTAGTAGCCTAGTTCAGAGTCAAGCTCTTAACCCAACGCTGAGCTTCTCTGGCAATTCAAATCCAACAGCTCCTCCTAGGGAGAAAGATCAACCATTTCCTCCACACAACTGACAGTTTTGGAAGCCCACCAGATAGATGGTCAGACACAAGTTGGAATTGAGTTTCTGGCACTGAGGGAGTATAAGTACACTCACTGCCTTCAAGTTAGTTTTGACTCAGCAATCCTTCATTGGTTTTCTGAGGCTGAAAATACTTATGGGAGAAGACTGCCCATCTTTCTCCCAAAGAGTGGCTGATGGATTTCAACTGCTAACCCTGAGGTGAGCAACCAAGTGTTTGAACCAGAGTGCCTTTCACGTATGTTGTCGTCAAGTGCCATCCTGTGGGGACGGACTCATAGCCGACCCTCCGGCGGGTTTTCAGAGGCTGTAGATGGCACAGGAAGGGCCTGCCTTTCTTCCTCCCATGGAGCTGCTGGTGGATTTGAGCTGCGTGCAGGCCTTTGAGTTGGCAATGCAGCTGCTGACCGCTAGGCCACCAGCGCGCCCTCCCGTATGTACAGTTGGATATCAGTCTGCAGCATTGGCAGTCAACGCCAGCAGCAGCTTCTCGGAATAAAGATGTGGCAATCTGTTTCAGGAAAGAGTAACAATCCTGGAATCCCTGTGGTGTCAGTACTATCTCGTCCGGTAGGGTCACTGTGAATTGGAATCCACACAACAGGGGCGGGCCTGCAGCATGAGAAAAATCTGAACTATGTTCCCCAGGGTGGTTTGAAGTTTCTAGGAGACTTGTTGAGGAGGAAGCAATGTAGCCTCTTTCTAGAATGACGGTGATAACAAACATTCAAAGAGCTCTGTTCTAAAAGCACTATTTGCATTCACTCCTTCCACACTCGCCCAACGCTATAGGCTAAGAACTGTCTGCTATTGCATTTTCTCTGCCGCCATTGTGTCCAGGTAGAACTGTGCTCCATAGGGTCTCCGATGCTTGATATTTTTTTCCAAAGTGCCCCTAGGTGGACTTGAACCTCCAACCTTTCAGATGACAACTGAACTTATTCATTGATTGCACCACCCACATACCATTAGCTGCAGGGTACAGATGAGGAAAATGAGACATGAAGAATTTAAATAAGTTGTCCAAGCTCATACATCTCATTACCCATTGTGTTGTGTGCTCCTACTTGGTGCAATGGGGCATATCTAGACTTGTTATATTAGACAGAGTTTTCCTGGAGAATTGACAAGAGAGCAGAGATGAACCCCAAACACTCTGATTTTTACTTAGAGCTGCAGCTATGATATTTGCTTAGAAAACTTTGTTGTTGTTGTTGTTGTTGTTGTTGTTATGTGCCGTCGAGTCACGACACATAGTGACCCTATGTACAAAACAGCCCTAAACTCTACTCTGTCCTGTGCCAATTGGTACTGTTTCTGACACACCCACCCTGATTACCCCAGTCACTGAATCAATCCACCTCATACAGGGCCTTCCCCTCCTACGCTGTCCCTCCACCCTCCCAAGCATGATGTCCTTCTCCAAGGACCGGTGTCTCCTTACAACATGTCCAAATTATGTCAGACAGAGCCTCAGAATCCTTGCCTCCAAGGAGCCACCCAGTTTAACCCTTTCCAGGATGAATCTGTTTGTTTTCCTAGCAGTCCATGCTATCCTCAATACTCTTCTCCAGCACCACAGCTCAAAGGCATCAATTCTCCTTCTATCCTCTTTAGTCATTGTCCAACTCTTTGATGCATAACAATATTACCACTAAACTTAAGAGACACTGGTCACAGCATAAGAAACTATCAGCAGCTGATGTGTTTGGAGTCACAGAAGCCAAGGAAGCTTCAGATATAAGCTAAACTAGAAAACTTTAGCAGCTATAAAACGGTACATCTGATAACCATGATTTTGCTCACTAGCTAGCTGGAGGGCTTTGCACAAGCTCACAACCTCTCTGAGCATCAGGGTCTTTTTCTAGAAAAGAAATTAATGATGTGGCATTTTTTTTATGTGGCATTTTAACGTACCGCATTGGGTGGCTCTACATTTCAAAGGAGAACAAGTATATGAAAATGTCATGAAGTATCTAAAAATGGCTACACCAGTGCAGTGGATCATGTTTATTAATTCCAAGGATTATTATTTTTTTTTTAGAAGAGGAGAGTTAGACTTAGAAATGGCCCCAGACTCTGATAATCTCTGCTTTCTATGCTCCTTACATTTCAACCAAGAAACACACACACACACACACACAATGAATGAGACTGCATACGAGAGAGACATTTCCCCAGCTTGAAAAGCAATCTTATCAAAACATGTCCAATTGAAATGAGAAATGGCCCAGCCACCGTACGCCTCTGACAATTTTATGGCCTCATCGTGCACCCTTACACATGCCAGATGTGATTTAGGGGCCAGACACGGGAAGGAGGAGCCTGCAATTCTTCAGGACTCCGCATGTTTAGAGAGAGCATAGCTCAGTCCTCCGAGTACAATAGAATGCGTGTGCCACTGAGCCAGCTTCCCAGGGTCACGGGGAATGGAAGCTGGGAGGACTTTTACACTGTTCATGTGTCAGAAACAGTAATAATGCAATATTTTATAAAACCAAAGAAGTTTTCCATCACTTCTACCTGAGCATTTGATTACTCTGAAGCTGACAGATGGTACGTTCTAGAATCAAACCACTTGGGCTGGACTTCTATCTCGGCTGCCTGCTAGCTGTGTGACTTTGTATCAGTTATTGAAACTCTTTGCCTCTCGGTTCTCCTCATCTTTAAAGCAGGTGGTGTGATAATAGTGCCTACTGAAGCTATTTATGAGAATTAAACGAAGTACTATAGAGAAAATGTTTACGCAGCTGTATGGTCATGTAGTCCTCAGTGAATGTAAGCTCTTGTTACTATTAAGATGTAGACTTGTTTCGGGCACAGAACTATAACCACCAATTTTTTACCAATTAGTTCATTGTTGTTAGTGGAAGGATGGAAGAATAGCACAGGAGAGAAAGATCCTGGGTGAAATGGAGTGACACAGAAACTGGGGTAATGAGGATAGGTGTGTCATAAACAGTGAGACTGGCCCAGGATAGCACAGGATTCAGAGTGACTGTACATAGGGTCGCTATGAGTTATAATCTAATCAACAGCACTTAACAACAACAACAACAACATTGTACTGTTTCAGACTCAATAACCATGTACATAAAACCTTATCTGAGAAAAAGAAACAAACCCTAGATACTGACCCACCAGACTTGGAATTTTCAAAATAACTAAATAAGTAGTAAACAGTGTGTTTTCTGAGATCAGGTAATGATGAATCCTGCTCCAGTGGCGTAGCCTTTAAGGATTATTTACAAAACCTCTCGAACAGGAATCCACCAATGTCTCCAACAGCCAATCTCTTCTGCACTTTACTGCCTCAGAAACCCAACAGAGCGTCAGCTATGAGTCGGTTCCCACTATACACCAATGACTTTCCCTTTTTTCCCCCACATAAAGTTACAATGATGCCATTACTGAATTTCTCTACGTTTTTTTAGGCACACATTCCTGTTACTCATCCTTTTTCTCATTCCTGGAATTGTAATGATGGTGGCATATGGATTAATCTCTTTGGAACTCTACCAAGGGATAAAATTTGATGCTAGCCAGAAGAAATCTGCTAAAGGTAATTATCTTCCAAGCATACACTTGTGCCAAAAGATCACAAAATGGTTTTCTAGAACTTAAATACATATACCCACATAGTGTATATAGATAGAGTACACTGGAGATTTTTTTAAAAAAAAACAAAATACTCTTTTGAGACTGTGTTGTTGCCTAAGGTACAGTCGTGAGACCCAATGTCTCTATTTCCTCATCTGCAAAATGGGAAAATAATTGCTCTCAAAGGAGTGTTAAGTGGAATAAAACGAGATAATACACATAAAACTCAATTCTAAGCGGAGGGCACATGTGTCCCAAGCTTTCTGTAATGTTGCTTTCAAATCCACACGCTTCAACAATCAAAGCTAATTGAGATTCTGGGTTTTACTTGTGTCTCTCCAAAGACATAAAATTAAAAGGGAGATTTTATTTATATCCCAGTTTATTTATAATTCAGCTTGAAATTGTATTTCCTTTTCCCCATCCTGTCTGCCATGCTCTCTCATCCTCTGGTTGTTAGAAAGCCCCGCTCCTTCCCCATTTGTGGTCATGCACTGTTCACTAACACTCTTCCTCTTGCATTCTATGCCACTGTTCAGTTCCCTTGTGGTTGTTAGGTGCCATCAAGTCGGCTTCTACTCACAGTGATCTTTTATAAAACAAAAAGATGCCCTGCCTGATCCCGCACCTTCCTCACGGCTTCTGCTGTACCAACGCCCACTGTGGCAGACAACATGTCAGTCCCCCTGGTTGAAGGTCTTTTTTACCTCCAGTGACCCTCTTCTTTACCAAGCAGGATATCTTTCTTCAGAGACTGGCCCCTCCTGCTAACATGCCCAGAGTATGCCAGTGGAGATCGTACCATCTTTGTTTCTAAGATGCATTCAGGCTGCTCTTTTTTTTTTTTTTTTATTCTTTCAGCCATCCATTCCACCACATTCCTTCTTCTCCAACAATTCAAAGGCTCCCATTCTTCTTAAGTCTTCCTTTTCATTGTCTGACTTTCACATGCGTGTGAAGTAGTTGAAAACCCTGTGGTTTGGATCAGCTAAAACTCTTTCTGCTGTAGCTGCTCTTTTATTGTTGTCATTGTTGCAATTATCCAAGTTCTCCACCACAAAGGTCGTCTAAAGGCTTATCTTTTGGAGAGAGGAAGACCCTCCACCAGATGGGTTGACACAGTGATTGCTGCAATGGGTCAAGCTTGTCAGAAATGAGGGGGAGGGCTCAGGAGGGGAGAGAGTTTCAGTCTGTTGTCCATAGGATCATTTATGAGCCATACATGACTTAATGGCAGCTAACAACAACATGAAGCTTTCCAGGAAGCTCCAGTATCCCAGTCCATAGGGTGTTGTGCTACTAACCAATAGATTGCCTCTCTGATGGTTCGAATGTGCCAACTGCTCTATGGAAGAAAAAAGGTAGCAATCTTCTCTCAACACGATTTACAGTCTTGGGATCCTGAAGAGGGTATCTGTGAGTCAGAACCAACTCCTACAACAGTGAGTGAGTGAGGGCCTTAGAAAGAAAGAAGTGAATTTTCAACTTGTGAGAGGTGGAAAAGAAGCAGAGGAAGAAACAAAGGTCATACATATCCATTCTTTAGTGCCTTATGATCCTTGAAAGATACATAGATGGATATTTTCTTTTCATTGTTAATAGCTCTCTGCTTTTTTGTGATGGTGCTGCTCTGGTGGCCTAGTGGTAAGAAGCTGCACTGCAATCCTGAGGTCATGCAGTTGGAGGCTACCAGCTGCTTCATGGGAGCAATCTCCTCCCATGCAATTAACTGTCTCTGAGAACCCACTGGAGGGTCAGCTATGGTTCAGCTCTGACTTGAAGGTACATAACAACAACAATAACATGGTGAAGCATAAAAAGCAAATGTATTAGTATAACAATATGAAATGTCTTGAGCCACCATGAAATGCTACGTCAGTACAATAGCCTTCAGTAGCTGGCCATCAGCTATACACAGCCATCAAACAGTTGGCTTGTAGCTGTGGCTTAATGGTAAGGAGTTGTGTTGTCAACTCAAAAGCACACGGTTTGAATCCACCAGCTGCTACATGGGAGAAAGACAGACAATCTCCTCCAAAAACTCGCTGGAGGATCGCCTATGAGTCAATGCCTACTTGATGGTACATAACAATAACACAGCTGTCTTGGGGTCCTATAGAGAAACAGAACGTATGAAATGGAGAGATGTTGATTGATCTGTTTCAAAGGGTTGGTTCAAAATTGTGGGGCAGGCAAGCCCCGAATCTCTATGTCAGGAGACGGGCTGGAGGATCAGGCAACAGGAAGAATGTGGTCACAAGAGGAGCGGCTTCTCTGCATTTGGAGGAGCTGACCAGCAGAGATGAATACTATCTCAGATCACCGAAGGTCCAGTCTGGTCTCCTTGATGGATAGGGTGGGGACCCCATGCCTTTCCTCTGAAGTGACCCAGCCCCCAGTAAGTGATGTCACTTGTCCCCCCAGAACGAAAGCTCAGCAGCAGCTGCAGATTCGAGGACAGCGATGGGTGCTACCTGCAGAAGCCCAGACACCCCAGAAGGCTGGAGCTCCAGCAGCTGTCCGCCCGCAGCAGCGGCAGGATCGGCCGCATCCGGAGCAGCAGCTCGGCCGCCAACCTGATGGCCAAGAAGCGAGTGATCCGCATGCTCATCGTCATCGTGGTCCTCTTCTTCCTGTGCTGGATGCCCATCTTCAGCGCCAACGCCTGGCGGGCCTACGACACGGCTTCGGCCGAGCGCCGCCTCTCGGGGACCCCCATTTCCTTCATCCTCCTGCTCTCCTACACCTCCTCCTGCGTGAACCCCATCATCTACTGCTTCATGAACAAGCGCTTCCGTCTGGGCTTCATGGCCACCTTCCCCTGCTGCCCCAGCCCCAGCCCTGCGGGAGCCAGAGGGGAGGGGGGCGAGGAGGAGGAAGGCCGGACCACGGGGGCCTCTCTGACCAGGTACTCCTACAGCCACATGAGTACCTCTGCCCCGCCCCCATGAGCTCCAGGGGGGCCTCCACTGCGCAGGAGATGGGGGCCCAGGGGAGGAAGAAGTGGAAGGTAGGAGAAAAAAGCAGGAGGGCGTGGGACAGAGGGAAGAAGCAAAGGAGAAGAAGGAAGGTTCCATTCCCAGTGGGAGCCATTCATGTGCTTTTCATCCATCCTGTGGGTACCAGGAGTCTAGAGACCTTCTGTGGCAGGCCCAGGCCTTGGTTTCCAGGCAGTTCGAGGAAGTCAACTTTGAATAGCATTCACCAAGCAAAAGAACCCAAGCAAGTCAGTAGCAAGTGCCCAGCAGGGCTTATGCTGTAACAATTAACTGCCAAACTCATGTTCAAAATAGAGAAGGGAACCGCACTGAGTTCTCAGAGGGTTCCAGCACATAACATGAGTGCTCCTTCACCACAGAGGTGCCCGTCTATGTCCTGCTTCTTCTGTGTGCGTAGCAGTGAGAAGGCCGCTCTGCCTCTGGACAAAGTCCATCATGTTTTCATGTCCATAATGTAGCCTCTCATCTCACTATGGCCGCAGACAGGGAACCGGAAGTGAACCCACTTCCAGCCATCTTCCACACTAAGATAGCAGGAGGGCAGCTTGCCTTTTCTTGTTGAGGTCAGTCAGGGACACTCAGAGACAAAGTTTAGAATAGCAAAGAGAACATTGTCTGAAAGATGGAGATTGGAACTTCTATTTCCAAAAAGAGAAAGAGATAAAAAGCTGAACAGGTTGCTGTCTTAATGTGAGGAGTGTCGAGCACCAAGAGGGTAGTAGAAATATTTGTTTTAACTACATACACTGCTTAACTCTTCCTTTATACAGTGATATTCAATCTCATGGCTTCTGTGCCTTGATGTAAGTTCTTGTATTCACACAGCATATCCGCCTTTTCCAGGTAAGTTTTCAGACATATCAGAGAGCTGGAAGTTACATGCACCCAAACAAGGGTGAAAACATGCACAGTCAGGCCCAGAGTCAAAGCAACAAAGTCAGACCCCTTCAACAAACAGTGTTTGAATGCCAAAGTTGTCTTTGCATTTATAGAAAATCTATGTATTTACTGTTAATTGTATACGTGCCAACAGTTATCTATATTCTTCATGTACAGAGATACTCCTTGATGTGTTTATAAAATGGTTAATAGATACTGGAATCCAGCGAGTTCTAACCTTTCTCCTCCCTCCCCCCTCACGATGATTGGTGTTGCAGAATTTGTGCTCGAGTCTCCCTAGTTTAGACATTTCCATCCTAAATAGGATATGAGCTCTATATCGCACTGCCAGGGAGTGTATTTCTCGCCAAGTGTGTCAGTCTGGTGTACCATCACAGCATTCTTTTGTTTAGAAAAACTTTATCTTATTTGAGTAAATAAATTAGGATGGGCATTTGGCATGGAAACTGGTTTGCCTGCTAGTGCAGGAAAGAAGGGGAAAACGAGAGAAAAAAGGAAGGTGGGAGAAAGGAAGAAAGCAAAGGTGGGAAAAAGGAAGGAGGGACAGGACAGCTTTCATGGCCCTGTCATCTAAGAAATAGAATTATTTCCTTTCTAAAGGAACTGTGGTCATGCTCATCCTTTAAGTCCATGCCAGACCCTCTACCCAGCACCCAAAGGCCAAGGATTCCAATTATTGAAAAATGAAATTATATATGGAAAGTGGAAAAGGGCAGGGAAAGTTAATCATGAATAGAGGAAGGGATATCTTATTCTAATGTCTCTCTGGAGACTAAGGTGAGCCTGATACAGGCCATGGTCTTTGCAATCACTTGTTATGCATCAGAGAGTTGGACAATGACTAGGGAGGACAGAAGGAGAGTGGATGCTTTTGAGCTGTGGTGCTGGAGAAGGGTACTGAATGTACCATGGACTGCCAAGAAAACAAACAGAATTCATTCTAGAGAGGGTTAAACCAGGCTACTCCTTGGAGGCAAGGATTCTGGGGCTTCGTCTGACATACTTTGGACATGTTGTAAGGAGAGACAGGTCCTTGGAGAGGGGACATCATGCTCGGTAGGGTAGAGGGACAGCGCAGGAGGGGAAGACCCTCTATGAGGTGGACTGATTCAGTGACTGGGGTACTCGGGATGGGTGTGTCAGAGGCAATGCAGTTGGCACAGGATAGAGCAGGGTTTAGGGCTGTTGTGCATAGGGTCGCTATGAGTCGGAAACGACTCGATGGCACATAACAACAACAACAATAAGACATGAGCGTCATCATTATGGTTTTGGGTTTGTGTGGAGGAAATAGTTGTGAGCTCACTAATAAGAAATTATTGACAGTAGGACTATTTATTGTAAGGTCCTTTCAAGCTAGAAGCTAAAACGTATCTACAACTAGCCATCTCAAAAATATCAAGGTAGGAATTCAACCAGTAACAAACATTGCTAAAACAGAACAGTTAAAAATATTAGAAATTAAAATGTCAAGAAAAGAAATGAAACTGTCTCTAGTTTTCTAGTACAGCCTATAAGATCTATAATTTTTTTCACTAGCATAATAATTTTCTGAAGTGTATAGAGAAAGCTCTGGTAGCTTAGTGGTAAGGAATTGTGTTGCCAAACCAAACATACAGTCTTCGAATCCACCAGTTGCCCCGTGAGAGAAAGAGGGACAATTTCCTCTTGTACTATTTACTACCTCTGAAAACCCACTGGAAAGTCAGCTATGGTTTGGTTCCAACTTGACAATGCACAACAATAACAACACAGTGTATATATAGGAAGACAAAATAAGCTCTATTTCTGAGACCCACTGTCCCACACGGTGGCTATGAGTTAGAATCAACTCAGTAATAATTGGTTTGGTTTTCTGTTTTGTTCTGTGTTAACCTTAAAGTAGGTTGTCATACTTGGCCAACAAAAATGCAGGCTATCTAGGTAAATTTTCATTTCATATATATATATATATGATAAATATGTCCCAGGAACAAAGAATACATGAGACATATATATATGGAGGACTATTTGTTGTTAATCTAAAATTCATATTTAATTTGAAGTCCTGCGGGTTTTGTTTTGGTTTGCTTTTCTTTGGGGAGGAGGCACATCTAACTAAAAGTCAGTTTAAATATGGATAAAATTATAAACAACAGTTCTCAGACACAGAAGAGCAAAATATCAGCTTCATTAAATTTGTTCTAATTTTTTTTCCACAAAATGGATGGGTTTTTTTAAGAAGAAAAAAAAAGCTATTAATTTACATGATCTGTGGCCAACCATTGAGAATGGTACTATCAACATGTTGATTTTACTCTGAAAAATTTTAATTAATTAACATTAAGCTGTGCTAAATACTCTGTTGAACCAGCTGTCTTTCTTTCTATGCTCAAGAGGTTTACTAATTTGAATTTTAAAACAAAGTAGCCTGTAGAGTCAAGGATAGAAAACACATTCATCAAGTTCCTTGTGTGTTTATAGTGTCATCTCCTAGCTTCCACTCATTCCTGCAGGTGGAATTTGAACCCTGGAAGGGAGACTGTGTCTTTGACTTTCAAGGAAACCGTGTGTCTCAGTGGTTTCTGTGCCTTCATTACCATCGTCATCTCTCATAATAATTCATTATCAGTGAATATGCAGTGTCTATGTTACATAGTTTGGCCCCACATGTTTGTATATACTTAACAACTGTCCCCTCCACCTAATTATATTGTACTCTTCAGGCAGCAAGTGGCAATCACTGCTGAGCTTCTATTCTATTTTCTCCAGTATTCTGTCCAACATTCTACAGACTGTGAGTCTGCAGACTGTGAGTGCTTAATAAATGTTGTGCTGACTTGGGTTGTGTCTTCTCTGCTTTTTTGGAGAGACTTTCATCCTGTCCACAGCAATGATTCTCAGTGTCATTATTGTTGTTGTTGTTAGGTGCCATCAAGTCCTCTATGACTCATAGAGATCCTGTGAACAATGGGTTAGAGCCCTCCCCTATCCCCTGCCATCCTCATCATTTCTGCTATACTTGAACCCAGCGGTACAATCACTATGTAAATCCACCTTGCTGAGGGTCTTTCTCTCCTTCACTGACCCTCCACCTGACGTCCTTTCCCAAGGACTGGCCCATCCTAACTGAATGTCCAAAGTATAGCAGATGAAGTTTCACTCTCCTGGCTTCTAAGGAGCACCTGGTTGCACCTTCCCCAAGATGTATTTGGTTTTCTCTTTTGACAGTCCTTGGGAAGGGGCAATTGTCAGGATTTCCAGGGAACATCATCCAGCTTGGACTCCAAGTGCGATACAATTTGTTCAGCTGCAAGCCTGCTGATTGGTGGTTCAACTGCACCCAGGGATGCCACAGAAGAAAAACGTGGTCATCCACTTCTAATATGGGGCACAGTTCTGTGCTGACACACATACACGTATCAGGTCCCCAGGAGGCCGAATAGACTTGATTGCAGTTGTGGGTTTTGTTTTCTAACTCTTTGTTTATCCCTTCCTCAATATTATGCTGTATGAGGCCTTCTGTCACTACTTTCTCTCTTTTCTGCCTCTGGATGCACAATATTAATGTAATCAGAAATATTATGGATGGAAGGTGTCGTGACTATACACGTTATTAAAACACAGAGAAAAAGGGGTTGAGACCGACTTGCCTACAGTGTCCCTAAGCTTAGCTCTTCCCTGTCTTCATGCTGTCTAAGGAACAAATAAAAACCAAATCCACTGCCCTTGAGTCTATCTCAGCCCATTGAGAGACTATAATGGTTAGAAGAGATTTATCCCATAGGGTTCCCAAGGCAGTGAACCTTTATGGAAACAGGGAGCATCTGATGGGTTTGAACCACCAACCTTTTGATCAGCAGCCAGTGTTATTATCCACTATACCACAAGAGCTCTTTTTAAAGAAAAAATTTGAAAGGGGGGGTGGGGAAGAGGAAAAAGGGCATGTGTCTCACCATGGCCATGCCGCCTGCATGTGTCTCCTTGTGTCTGTCTTCTTGCATCTAGTCAATTAAGTAAGTACCTGACTTGAAAATTTCTTGATGTGTCTGGGACTGGGCTCTTGCCTGGAGCACTAGACTGCTGCACCACTGACTGACGGAGCCCCACCCATTCAGGTTGGAAGCACCTGGTCCTGCCGCCCAGATCCCTGAACACAACTGAAGAACCTTATCTGGCTGTTGGGAATACTCCTGACCACTATTTGGGTGGAAGCCCACACAGGCCTTTTCCTGGAAGTCTCTGCACTGCTTCCTGAAAGTCCCACCCCTGTCAACTGAAACCTCCACCTACCATCTGGTAGTCCCCTCCTGACACCTAGAAGCCCCACCCCCGATGTCCAAAAGTCCAGCTTAAGTCGTGGGAGGTCCTGGGCCTACCATCTGGAGGACCTGGTGCCACAGCCTGGACACCCCAATCCCAACTCCTGGAGAACTACCTGCTGCGACCCCTCTGAACTGCACCAGAGACTGATGTATCACAAGTGAACCTACTTCATTCCCCTCCCTTCCCAAAGCATGAGCTTCCTTTATCTTGGAGCACCTTGGACTGGGATAGCTTTAGCAGTTGTCTGACAGGGAGGCTGCTAATTCACAAGCCTTTTCTCTCCTGAACTGAAGTAAGTCTTCCCTTGAGTCAAAGTTCTGAGAAAAACCCAGATAAGTTACCTGCCCCATTCTCCTCTGGAGCAGTAAAGTCAGACCAAGAGCTGGCTCCTGATTAAAACACTCAACAAAATAGAAATAGAAGGAAATTTCCTTAACATAGGGAAAAGTATATGCACAAACCCAAGAGCCAACATTCTTTTCAGTGGAGAGAGATTAAAGGCATTCCTTTGGAGAACAGAACCTAGGCAAGGACGCCCACCTCTCCTAGTCAATATTGTATTGGAAGTCTTAGAATAGCAATAAGACCAGAGAAGGAAATAAGAGGTATCCAAATTGAAAAAGAGGAGGTAGAATTACCTTTATATGCAGATGATACGATAGTATACTTAGAAAACCTTAAAACTCAGCAAGAAAACTACTGGGCATAGCTGACCAATTCAGCAAAGTGGCAGGATGCAAGATCAACATACACAATTAATTGGATTTCTCTACAGTGACAAAGAGAATACAGAACTGGAGCGAAGAAAAATAATACCCTTCACAATAGCTAATCACAAGATTAACTACTTGGGAATAAATCTAATTAGAAACACAAAGGACCTATTCAAAGAAAACTACAAAATATTACTACAGGAAACAAAAAGATATCTAGAGATATGGAAGAATATCCCTCGCTCTTGGATAGGAAGACTCAATATTGTGAAACTGACAATTATACCAAAGGCAATCTACATGCTCAATGCAATCCCAATATAAATACCAATTCCATTCTTCAAAGAGATAGGAAAGGCGATTTGCAGTTTCATCTGCAATGGAATGAGATCCCGAATAAGCAAAGCACTCTTAAAAAAGAGAAACAAGGTAGGAGGCATCTCACTCCCTGATTTCAAATCCTACTACACTTCTGTGGTGGTCAAGACAGTGTGGTACTGGTACAATGACAGATACATAGGTCAATGGACTAGAGTTGAGAACCCAGAAATCAGCCCATCTACCTATGATAAACTAATATGTGACAAGGAGATAAAGTCAGTTAAGTGGGGAAATGATAGCATTTTTAACAAATGGTTTTGGCAAAATTGGAACACCATCTGTAGAAAAGTCAAGCAAGACCCCCATCTCACACCAGACACAAAAACCAACTCAAAATGGATCAAGGAGCTAGTACTAAAACCAAGAATTATACACTTTATCAGAGAAAAGCTTGGAAGAACTCTAGAAAACCATGAACAGTCGTCCAAGCATCCTGAAAAACCTACAACAAGTAGAGGATAAAATAGATGAATGGGACCTTCTAAGAATCAAATCCCTATGCACATCCCAAAAACTTCTCCAATAGGATAAAAAAAAAGTCACAGACTGGGGAAAATATTTGGTAATGACATGTCTAATAAGGGACTTATAGCTAGAATTTATAGAATACTCAGGCACCACAACAAGATAAAAGTAAACAACCCAATCGCAAAATGGGGACAGGATATGAACAGACACTTTATTTAAGAAGACATTCATTTCAGATTGCAAATAAACACTTGAAGAAATATTCAAAATCTCTAGCTCTAAGAGAGATACAAATCAAAACAACTATGAGAGATCATCTCACCCCAGTAAAAATAACAAAATTCAATAGAGCAGCAAACCACAAATGATGGCAAGGTTGTGGAGAAACTGGGACCCTTATCAGTTGTTGGTGGAAGTGTAAAATAGTGCAGCCACTCAGGAAGGTGATATGGCACTTTCTCAAAAAGTTGAAAATAGAAATACTATTTTACCCAGCAATTCCACTACTGGGAATATACCCTAAAGAAACCAGGACTGACACCCACTCATATATAAGCACACCCATGTTTATTGCTGCACTGTTCACAATAGGAAAGAGCTGGAAGCTATGGTATATTCACACCATGGAATACTATGCAGCACTGAAAAACAAGGAACTTATGAAAAATACAAAATGGGTGACCTGGAGTACATTATGCTGAGTGAAATATCTCAGTCACAAAAGGACAAATACTTCATAATGCCACTATTATAAAACAGGACTGACATCGGGGTTCAGGGAAAACTAAGAAAAAGAGGAGATAAATAGTGTTCACTGTATTGAAACAAATGAGGGAGATAACTGCTTAAAAGGAATATATGATTAGGTATTATTTGCATGACAAGAGTCCAGAATAAGAGCTGCATAGTAAAGTGGACTAGGTGAGGGTGGGGGTATTGTATAACAGTGGAAAAAAATTTTTTTTTCAAAGAGAAAAATGAACTGGGCAGGGAGGGGTAGAGGCCGGCAGGGAGGGAAAACTGCAACAATGAATGGAAATCCATGTTCTCTATAAACTTTCATTAAAATATAAAAAAAAAAGAAATACAGAAAGAAAGAATGTGCACACATTTCTAATTCATGCCCAGACATGCTCAATTCTATCTCATAGTGACCCACAGGATAGGAGAACTACTGTATAAGGTTCACCAGGCTTAACCTTAATCTTAACCTCTTGTCATAACCTTTATGACAAGACACTCTGATAGTGCCATGGTTAAAACAATTAGCTGCTAACCTAAAGGTCGGTAATCTGAACCCATCGGCCTTTTTTGGCAGAAATATATGGTAGTCTGCATCCATAAAGACTTACAGTTTCAGAAACCCTGGGGGTGCAGTAGCGATTGATCTTGTAGAGTAGCTATGAATTGGAATCAGCAGAACAACAATGGATTCAGTATTTATGGGAGCTGTTTTTCACATCTTTCCCCCCCCCGCCCCCCGCAGAGCTAGTGAATGGGTTTGAACCACCAACCCCTCAATTAGCAGATAAGCACTTACTCATTGTGCTGCCAGGGCTCCTTACTCATTCAGTGAAGCTGAATTCATATTATCCACACCCACTATTTGCATTACTGCTCTATCCCTCTGGGAGTCTTTCTGAGTCACTTTCACCCACACCCCATGCCATCAGTCAACTCCCTGCAGTGGACTTTCAGCTCTTACAGATGGAGATTCCATCCGTCTGCTCCCTTTGTGGGTGTTTCTGGCCTCTCTGGCTTCCTGGATGACCCTCAGCTGGAACAGAAGAGATTAAAAGGTTCCTATCCTTTGATAATTAGCACATAACTCTATATATGCTAACTCCATGCCCTACTCAAGCCTTGGAAAGTGAGCCTGGGAAGAATTCCAAGTCCTTTATCTTGTCCAAAAAGAATGGTCAGACAAGTATAAACTATCCAAGCCCTAGAATTGTCCACAGCACGTGAGAGATGCACAGTTAAGTATCTGTGGGATAAATGAATGAATGAATTGGGTTCAGTAGATTCGTCCTCAATGTTAGGCCTTTTTTGTCCTGAGAAGGTCACACCATCTTGACAGAGACATTCAAAGTGAAGTTCTCAGCAGTGCTTGGTAAAAGATACCAATGACTGGGCAGTCGCATTCTGTTTAGAATTCATTCTCCACTCATTGAACTCAACTTAGAGACCTGAGAGTTAAGGCCTCCTGGGTTGGGCAATCCATAAATCTGTGTTCTTGTCTTAACACTGTCCATAAACTGCTGTGTGACCCCAGGCCAGTTATACTCCCCCTCTGGATATGTTCCCCTCCAGCACAAACTGAGAGGTTTCCAGCCCTGCTCTGACAGCATGAGGCTGTAGTTCAGAATTTGCCACCTCCTTTTATAAGCCCAGGGAGCTCTGTGAAACAGTCTGTGGAGAGTTGTGCTGATAGGCCAAATGCAGTGCCTCTCTGGTTGGTAGAACCCACCCAAAGCTCTTCAGGAGAAAGATGAGCAATCTTTTCCTATGGGATTGACAGCCTTCAAAAACCCACTGGAGGATCAGCTGGAAGTCAGTTCTAACTTGATGGCAATGACTTTGAGGTTTTTTTGAGTCTATGATCTCATGGATCTTTGCTGAAAGCAAAGAGTACCAAAGAGGACCAGAGGAATGTCTATCTGTGCTTCATTGACTACGTAAAGGCATTTGACTGTGTGGATCACAACAAATTGTGGCTAACCTAGAGGAGAATGGGAATCCCAGAGCACTTTAGTGTGCTTATGCGAAACCTATACTTGGACGAGGAAGTAGTTGTCAGAGAAGAACAAGGAAACACTGCTTAGTAAAAAAATTATGAGTACATCAGGGATGCATCTTGTCTCCATACCTTTTCAATCTGTATGTAGAACAGATCATTTGGGAGGCTGGACTTTATGAGGAGGAGTGTGGTATCAGCATTAGAGGATGACTCAACAATAACCTGCATTATGCAGATGATACAACTTTGTTTGTTGAAACTGAAAAGGACCTGAAGCACTTGCTGCAGAAGACAAAGGACTATAGTCTTCAATATGGATTGAAGCTCAACATCAAGAAGAAAAATCTTCTCACCACTGGACCAATTGACAGTGCCATGATGGAAGGGAAGACACTGAGATTGTTAACAATTTCAACTTGCTTGACTCCACAATCAACACTCTTGGCACCAGCTGTCAGGAAATCAAAAGACAAATGACACTAGGAAAGTCTACTGTCAAGGACCTCTCCAAAGTGCTAAAGAGTAATGAAGTCAGTTTAGAGATTTAGGTGCCATAATCCAGGCCATGGTCTTTGCAAATACTTGCTATGCATCAGAGAGCTGGACAAGAAGGACAGAAGAATTGATGCCTTTGAGCTGTGGTGCTGGAGAAAAGTATTGTGTATTCAGTCAATCACCAGAAGAATAAATAGATCTGTCTTAGAGAGGGTGCAACCAAGTTTCTCCCTGAAGGCAAGGAAATTGAAGCTCCATCTCACATACATTGGGCATGTGGTCAGGAGAGACAAGTCCTTGGAGAAGAACATCATGCTTGGAAGGGTGGAAGGACAGCACAGGAAAGGAAAACCCTGGATGAGATGGATTGACACAGTAACTGGAGAAATAGGAGTAGAGTTGTCAGAGTCAGTGAGACTGGTTCAGGACAGGGAAGAGTTCAGAGCTATTGTGCATAGGGTCGCTATGAGTCACAAGTGATTCAATGGCACATAACAACATGATCTCATCCCTCTTTTAATGTCATGGGCTTCCCATCAGCTTTGCAGTCCTCATAGTTCCCTGACACCCAAGCTTATGGTTCCCTTGAAAGTCTCAATCTCCGGACACCTCTGAGGAAGGGTGCTGGGGCTGAGGATGAAAAGGATTCATGGAAAAAGCTCTTTACCCACAGCTTCTTCCAGGCCCAGGTGCCCACAAGCATTTCTACTGGAGGTTAGTCTTCAAAATGCAAAATCCTTCTCAATTGAAAAGTAGCATACAAGTCCACTTTAAAAACAAAGCTAGACTAAGATTGAGGGAGATATATATTCACAATTATGGAAGGTTTGTTATGTATGGTAGAATTCTCTCCTTCCACATCGAAGGCTAGCGTTTGATTCCCAACCAACACACCTCCTGCATAGCCAACACCTTCCATAAGGGAAGGCTGGAATGTCATCATGACACGGAACAGTTTCAGATGAAAATGTTGTATTGTTAGGCCCATCAAGTCAAGTATGAATCATTCATAGCAACCTATGGACAATGGATCTGAACCCTGTCCTATCCTGGGCCATCCTCATCATCTCTGATACACTTGAGCTCATTGCTATTGTCATGTTATCATCCCATCTCATTGAGGATCTTTCTCTTTCACTGAACCTCCACTTTTCCAAGTATAATGGTCCTTTCTAAGGAATATCTTTTCCTAACAATACGCTCAGAATATGTGAGACTAAGCTTCACCATCTTTGCCTCCAAGGAGCACTGTGGCTTGGACTTTTCCAGCCATATATGTTTGTTGTTTTGGATGTCCATGGTACATTCAATACTCCTCTCCAACTCCACAGCTCAAAGGCATCAATTCTCCTTCTGTCATACTTATTCACTGTCTAGCTCTTGGAATCATAGCAAGCGATTGAAAAGACCATGACCTGAATCAGGCACACCTTAGTCTTCAAACTAAAACCATTGCTCCTCAGCACTTTGGAGAGATTTCTAACAGCAGCCTTGCCCAATGCACTACATCTCCTGATCTCATGGCTGGTGCTACCAAGGATGTTGATTATGAATCCAAGTAAGATGAAATAATTCAGTCAGTCTTTGCCTATCATGGTGTTGTTTATTAATCCAGACATGAGGATTTTTGTCTTCTTAATGTTGAGATGCAACTCATATTGAAGGCTGTAGTTTTTATTTTCTGCAGGCAGTGTTTCATGCCCTCCTCAATTTCAGCAAGCACAGTTGTTTCATCTGCAAAACGGAGGTTGTTGATGAGTAGACTGGTGGAAAAGTCTGGTGCATAGCAGCACTAAGTACTATCCTAAAACTCAAACTCACTGCTGTCAAATTGAATCCAACTCATAGATGATCTCCCGTTGTGATTGTGAGGCTGCAAATTATATAGGAGCTAAGTCTTTCTCCCTTGGAATCACTGATGGATTCAAAATGTCAGAGAGGTGCAACCTCTGAGTTGGAAGCACAAATCCCTTTGGACTAAGCCACCACTTTTAAGAGACCAAACTGCCATCAATTATTCTAAAACAAAGATGAGACAGTAAAGGGGCAGGGAAACTAGATTAAGGGGTGGTGGTGGTGGGGGGGAAACAACCAGAAGGGAAATTATGAGAATCCTCACATATTGTGATCCATCTAACCAGTGTTGCTGACCACCTGGCATAGAAAATGTTGAACCAGAAAGTAAACCACCATGGAAACCTTCACTGAATATGTAAAATATTATTTTTTAAAAAGGGAAAGACCTGATGATCTATTTCAAAAAATTAGCCCTATAGAGCACAATAGTCTGAAATGCAACTGTTAAAACGGCTATTTCAACAACATTCATGGTGCGCTGTGTAACTTACTGATGACAGCAGGTGACAAGGAACACGCAGGGAAGAAAGGGATTGTTTGTTACATGTGGTTTCTCACATCAGTCTCAAGACCACCTGTACAAGGCATTATTGTTCTCACTTCAAATGCTGAGGACACCAACGCCCAGAGTGGGTAGTACTGTGCCCATGGTCCAACTGTTAATAAATGAGAGATAGGCCAAATCACCACTGTGACTCCACCAGCTGTGGTTGGGATCAGGTGCCATTTATTGGTCTAAATAGTCAGTAAATGGTCATTTCATTTCTTGCAATGCTCTGCAGCCTCTCTCTCCCTTATGCCCTGGTAAACTAAGGACAAGAAATGCCTGCCTCTGCCCCATGCACATCTGGTCTTCCATCTGAACTGCTTGAAGGTGGGTTCTTAAGCAATATTTTTGCACCTGTGTCCTGGGTGCTTCCTTCCCTCTGCTTGTTTTTAGAAGGAGGACAAGGCATTTTCTCACCTTGCAGAGAAGCTAGTAGATAATGTCAGGAAAGGAGCTTTCAGCTTCTTTGAGGAATTATCAATGTTATTAAAGGGGATCTACTTTCTCAGAATCATTACCCAGTTGGTAGACGTTGGCTAGTCCATTTTCAACCCATGGAAATCACATGTGAGGGAGCACGGCGTCCTCTATAGAGTTTTCTAGGCAGTAATCCATAGAAAGGGTTCCTGGGCACATAGTGTATAGCATGTCCAGCTTCTAATCAAAGGTCCACAGTTTGACTCCACCAGCTGTCCCTCCACCCTTCCAAGCATGATGTCCTTCTCCAAGGAGCGGACCCTCCTGGCCACATGCCCAAAGTATGTGAGACAGAGCTTTAAAATCCTATCCTCCAAGGAGAAACTTGGGTCACTATTTCTAAGACAGACCTCTTTGTTTTCTTTGTGGTCCATGGTGTGTTCAAGACTTCTCCAGCATCACAGCTCAAAAGCATCAAATCTTCTGTCATCCTTAGTCACTATTTAGCTCTCTGATGCATAGCAAGTAATTCTGAAGATCATAGCCTGGATTAGGTGCACCCTAGTCTCCATCAACATTGTTGCTCTTTCGTACTCTGGAGAGATCTCTGACAGCAGATTTTCCCAATGCAATTAATCTTTTGAATTCCTGACTGCTGGTGCCAACAGCGTTGGTTGTGGAGCCAAGGAATCTGAAATTGTTAACAACTTTAATCTCTTCTCCATCTGTTATGGTGCTGCCAATTGACCCAGTGGTGAGGATATTTTTCTTCTTTTTTTTCTTTTTCTTATTGTGTACAGTCAAGTCAGATCCAACTGGCACAGGAGGAAATTGCCTTTCTTTCTCCAAGAGAACCTCTGGTAGATTCAAACTGTGTGCCTTTGGGATTGCAGCACTGCTTCTTGCCCCGAGAACAGAGCTCCCTTGAATCTTTGTCTTCTTGATTTTGAGTTTCAATTTATATTGAAGACTATAGTCCTTAACCTTCTGAAGCAAGTGCTTCAGGTCCTCCTCAGTTTCAGCAAGCAAGATTGTGTGCATAACATAGGTTGTTGATGAGTCTTCCTCCAATCCTGATGCCACATTTTTCCTCATAAACCCAAGTTTCCCGAATGATCTGTCCTGCATATAGATTGAAAAGATATTGAGACAAGGATGCATCCCTGATGCAATCTTTTCGTTAATTTGAACCACGCAGTGTTTCCTTTCTCTGTTCTGAGGACTGTTTCCCAGTCCTAAGCATAATCAAGTGGTCTGAGATTCCCATTCTCCTCAAGGTTAGCCAGTTTATTGTGATCCACACAGCCAAATGCCTTTGCATAGTCAATGAAACACAGATAGACATTCCTTTGGTACTCTTTACTTTCTACCAGTATCCATCTGACATTCTAAACCCACCTTGTATTTCTGGCAGTCTCTATCAATGTATTAGTGCAGTCATTTCTGGATAATCTTCAGCAGGATTTTGCTAGTGTGTGATATTAGTAATGTTGAGGTTGTTGTTAAGTGCATCGAGCTGTAAATGACTCATAGCGACCCTGCAAGTGAAAGATCTGAACACTTGTATAACTTTTGTCATTTCTCCATGTTCACAGAGTTTCTGGAGGCAAGCCATTTCAAAAGTGAATACCACTTCTGCTTCCAAGATTGTTTTAAATTGGAGGCCAAATCACATCATCTCACACCCACTAGTGAGTTAATAGTCCATCCTAATCCTCACCAGAACCTGCAAATCAGCCTCTGTAGAATCCAGCTGCTGCAGATGGCTTCCAAACTAGATTCCAGCCCCATACTGCTGACCAAATGCATTTTTAAATAAGAGGCCGAATCACAACAATTTCCACATTCTGTTGGGTCATCTTTTTTTTTTGTAATGGGAATAAATATGGATCTCTTTAAGTCAGTTTCCAGGTAGTTGTCTTTCAGATTTCTTGGCACAACCTGGTGAGCATGTCCAGGTCAGCATCTTATATCAACTGGTATTCTATCAATTCCTGGGGCTATACTTTTTGCCTTAAGAGCAGCCTGAACTTCCTTCTTCATCATCATATGATCAAGAGGTACGATGTAGTTTTTAAAATTACATCCTTGCTCTTGAATACTTTAAAGAAGTCCTTGTCATCAGGTTTTCCCATTGCAATACTGTAAAAAAAAAAAAAAAAGAAAAAAAAAGGAAAGACCACATCTGTCTACCATTGACTTCACAAGGGAGAATAACCCACATCCACAGCATCAAGGCTATTCCCAGGAAGTCAAACAGGACCCCATGCTCCTGCAACTACATGGACAGGTTTGGAAACCAATTATTTACTTTATTTCAGGTCCAATAACGCAGAGCCTGTTGTGCAGCTGTTAAAAACTCTGCCGCTAACCAAAAAGTCAGTGGTTCAAACCCACCAGCAGTTGTCCAGAAGAAAAGACCTGGCAATCTGCTTCTGTGAAGGATGCAGCCTTTGAAATCTAACTGGGCCTTTCTGCTTCCTCATATAGGGTCTTTATGAGTCAATGCACACAACAAAATGATCCTAGGGTCTGCGCTACAATTCTATCTTACATCAGGATTAGCCAGTGATTTCAATTAAGCTTCACATAGTTAGGGATTTAGTGTACAGATTTACTGTGCCCTTGGCTCTGTTGAGTGAGCCAATTTCCATTAGGCTTTCAATTGCAAATGTCGTTACGCATCATTCACACTCAATCTGCTTTTGCTACTCAGCTCTCCCCATGTGCTGCGCACCCAAGGTCGTCCTGTGTCTGGCTCTGCTGCACTCAGGTAGCACCAATGGTCTCGCTCTTGCCTGTAGAATACAATAAAGAATCATGATACCTTTTCCATGCTCTTTGCTCACACGTTTTTAATCAGGCAGACATTCATCTTGTCAGCTGAATTTTCTAGCTATTACAGCCACAAGAAAGAAAGTGTACACTTCACCGACCCGGATCTTGGAGGATAATTATCTCCTCCAAAAGCAACAATTCCATTTTTCATTCTGTGTGGAAAAACACATTTCTATCTAGTGTAAGATGCTGTTGTTAGGTACCATCGAGTCGCTCTGACTCACAGGGCCCCTATGCACAGCTGAACCAAATCCTACCCTGATCCTGGGTCAACCACAAAATCTCTGCTGTACTTATGCCTGTGAGTCTCCCATCGGGCCAGCCCATCTCGTTGAGGGTCTTCCTTTTTCCCCTTGACCTTCTACTATAACAGGCATGATAGTTAATATAATTTTTTTTGCATCAGGCCCTTCATTGATTGCTAATTTAATTAATGCAAATAGGCATTTTGTATTTAGAAATCAAAATTAAAAAAAGAAACCACTAACTTTCAAAAAAAGAAGGTTTTATGCTGAGTGGAATATCTCAGTCACAAAAGGACAGATACTGCATAGTGCCACTCATAAAATGGGACTGACATCAGGGTTGGGGGAAACTTAAAAAAAAGGGG
>NW_006400000.1:2398910-2400209 GCF_000299155.1 Elephantulus edwardii
ATGAAATGAAATATTCCCATCTTTGCCTCTAAGAAACACCCTGGGTGCACTTCCTTCAAGGTAGATTTTGTTCTTTGTTTGTTCTTTTGGCCGTCCATCGCGTAGTCAGTACTCTTCTCCACCACAGCTCAAAGGTATCAGTTCTTCTTGGTGTTCCTTACTCGTTTTCCAAATGTCAGATGCATTGGGAAGTAACTGCTAATACCCATGGTTACGGTGAGGCACACTTCATCCTTACTGACATCCTTGCTCCTTAGCACTTTTAAAAAGGTCCTTGGCAGCAGTGTTTCCCAGTGGAACGTGACCTTTGATTTCTTGATGGCTGCTACCATGAGTGTTGATTATGAATCCAGGAAAAATTGAATCTTGGACAGTTTCATTTCTCACCACCACTCCTCTGTCCACAACTCATCCATCAGGTCGCTGGACTCTAGTGGCTCATGTGTTGCAGTGGTGCTGGGAGCTATGTCACCAGGGTCATCCACGGTGGGCAAGTCTCAGTGAAGCTTCCAAACTAAGAAGCGGGAGTGGCCATCACTTCTGAAATCGCAGGTCTTAGAAAGCCTATTAATGGCTGTATTTTAAAAACCTCTGATATTTGTAAATTTTTTCTCCGATAAAATGTTGTTGTTGTTGTTGTTATGTGCTGTCAAGTTGCCTGCTACTCATAGTGATCCTATGAACAACAGCCCTAAACTTCGCCCTATCCTGTGCCCATCTCACCATCTCTGACACACCTAAACCCATTACCCCAGTCACTGAGTCAATCCATCTCATCGAGGGCCTTCCTCTCCTGTGCTGTCCCTCCTTCCTTTCCAAGGACTAGTCCCTCCTTACAACATGTCCAAAGTATGTAGATGAAGCTTCAGGATCCTTGCCTTCAAGAAGCAGCTCGGCTTCACCCTCTCCAGGACAAACCTGTTTGTTTTCCTAGCAGTCCATAGTATCTTCAATACTCTTCTCCAACACCACAGCGCAAAGGCATCAATTCTATTTCTATCATCCCTAGTCATTGTCCAGCTCTCTGATGCATAGCAAGTGATTGCAAAGACCATGGCCTGTATCAGGTGTACCTTAGTCTCCAGATTGACATGTTTGCACTTCAACACTTTAGAGAGATCTCTAACCACAGACTTTCCCATCACAGTACATCTTTTAATTTCCTGACTGCTGGTGCCAATAGTACTGACTGTGGATTCAAGCAAACCAAAACTGTGAACAATCTCAATCTCTTCACCATCCATTATGATGCTGCCAACCGGCCCAGTGGTGAGAATCTTTGTTTTCTTGATATTGAGT
>NW_006400000.1:2402500-2410095 GCF_000299155.1 Elephantulus edwardii
CGCTGGGTGGGAGAGAAGTGTAGCAATGAATTAATGGAAATCCAAAATCTCTGTAAATGTTCATTAAAATTTTAAAAAATTTATAAAAAAAAGATCAAGGATTGTAGTCTTCAAAATGGATTGAAGCTCAACATCAAGAAGACAATGATTCTCACCACTGGGCCAATTGGCAGCACCATGGTGGATGGGGAAGAGATTGAGGTTGTTACAGTTTGCTGGGCTCCATAATCAACACTCTTGTTGCCAGCTGTCAGGAAATAAAAAGACGATTGCACTGGAGAAATCTGCTGTCAGGGACTTTTCCAGAGTACTGAGAAGCAACAATGGCAGATCCTGGCCATGGTCTTCACAATTACTTGGTATACATCAGAGAGCTGAACAATGAACAAGATGACAGAAAAAGAATAGATGCCTTCCAACAAGAATATATATATATATATATGTTTTTGTTATGTGCCATCAAGTTGCCTGTGACTCACAGCAACCCTAAGCATAACAGCTCCAAAGCTTGCCTTATTCTGAGCCAGTCTCACTGACTCTGACACATCTACCCCCAATACCCTAGTTACTATGTCGATCCATCTCATCCCATGGTATCCTTCTACACTACCCTTCCATCTTTCCAACCATGATGTTCTTCTCCAAGGACCAGTACCTCCTGGCCATGTGCCCAAAGCATGTGCTACTGAGCTTCTAAATCTTTGCTTCTAGGAGCAACTTGGTTTCACCCTCTATAGGAGAGACATGTTCTTTTGGCAGTCCATAATATGTTCAATGTTCTTCTCCAGCATCACAACTCAAAGGCATCGATTCTTTTTCTGTCATCCTTAATCATTGTCCAGCTCTCTGATTCATAGCAAGTAATTGTGAAGACCATGACCTGGATCAGGCACACCTTAGTCTCTAGACCGGCATCACTGCTTCTCAGTACTCCAGAGAGGTAGTAGATTTTCCCAGTGCAATTCATCTTTTGATTTCCTGGCAGCTGGTACCAAAAGTGTTGATTATAGAACCTAGAAAACTGACATTGTTAATAATCTCAATCCCATTGCCATCTTTCAAGGTGCTATCAATTGTCCCCATGGTGAGAAGCTTTGTCTTCTTGATGTTGATCTTCAATCTATATTGAAGACTACTCTGACCAGCAGCAAGTCCTCCTCAATTTCAGCACAAGCAGGTTTTATCATCTGCATAATGTAGGTTGTTGGTAAGTCTTCCTCCATTCCTGATGCCACATTCCTCCTCAGAAAGCCCAGCCTCCTGAAAGGTCTGTTCTGCATACAGATTGAAAAGGTATAGAGACAGGACGCATCCCTGACACACTTCTTTCCTGATTTTTTTAAAAATTTATTTTATCTCATTATTTTTTGTGTGTACCATCAAATCAGATCTGACTGGTACAGAAGGAGATTGTTCCTCCTTCTCCAGCAGAGCATCTGGTTTCTTTCCTGATTTTGAACCATGTAGTGTTTCCTTGCTCTGGTCTGATGACTGCTTCTTGGTCCAATTATAGGTTTCACATAAACATAATCAGGTGTACTGGGATTCTCATTCTTCTCAAGGTTGACCACAAGTTGTGTGTTCCATACAGTCAAATGCCTTTGCATCGTCAATGAAACACAGACATTCCTCTGGTACTCTCTGGTTTCTTCCAAGATCATCTGGCATCAGCGATAATGTTTCTAGTGCCACAACGTCTTCTGACCCCAGCTTGTATTTCTGGTAGCTCTTTTTTGATGTATTGTTCTAGTCTTTGTTTCTTGGGTTTTTGTTTGTTTATTTGTTTTATAAGCAGGATTTTGCTAGCATGTGATATCAGTGATATTGTTCAATGATGTCCACACTCTGTCGGGTCACCTGTTTTTGGAATGGGACTAAGTATGTATTTCTTCTTGCAGTCAGTTAGACAGGTAGTTGTCCTCCAGATTCCTTCATACAACCTAGTGAGCACGTCCAGAGCAGCAATGTGTAATTTTTTTTCTAGAACAAATGATAGGCAAAATAAGATTTAAAAAGGCTCCAAACTGCACCCTATCCCAAAAGAATAATTTCAATTTCTTAGCTCCCATATGACCTAGGGGGAACTCTGGTGGTTTAATGGTAAAGGGTTATGCTCTTAACCCAAAGGATATGATTCAAATACACCAGTTGCTCTGTAGGAGAAAGATGGTCAGTCTCTTGCCATGTGATTTACTGCCTCTGAAAACCCACTGGAGCACCGGTAAGAATTCAGTTCTGACTTGATGGTACATAACAACAACAACTTAAAACCCCTGGGAAAGTTGACTTCCTCTGGCCTGGGATCTAGCCAGCTTCCCATCATTTTGCTACCTTGGAAATCTTCAGAAGCCTCCTCCCACTGGGACTTGGGGACATTTGCTGGAACTCTTAGCAAGAACTGTTCACTGAATTTTGTACTGAGCTTCTGCTATGAGGTCATGCCTCTGTCATTCTCCGCATGGAGAGGAGAAAGCATCAAGGCCTTATGGTGAAGGACACTGAGACTCTTCCCTTGAACCACACTGCTCCGCTGTGCTATAAGGAGAGCCTGATACGGCTGCCAACCTTGAGGGGTGCAGACTCAAAGGCTCATATTGTCCATAAAATCCAGGGCTCATCCCAGGTGGGCAGAGAAGATTGTATTTCTGAAGTCCCTCTCCACCCGGCACTGGCCCAGCTGGAAGCTCAGAGCACTCAGGCTTCATTCTCCCAGCTGCTCCTAGATCTCTTCTCTTTCAATAGCCTCCTGTCATTCCCTCTCCATCTCTAATTACAGTTACATCCCCCAAGCCCAGAAGAAGCAGCTATAGGCAGAAGACAGCCAGGCAGGTGGCAAACAAATGCCACGGGCAAGTGGGAACCCACAAGGTTCCTGGCAAGGCTGACAAATTCTCCAGGTGTGAGCCCACAGCACTCCAGACTGAACTCAGCAGTGCTTTCCTGGGAGCTTGCCAGGCACAGGGTTGGCAGAGAAAACACGAGGCTTCAGTTAAATGTGATTTTCCAACACATAATGATGTTTAGTATATGCATGTCTCATGCCATCCACGCAGATACCAGGACAGAGAAGGACCAGAGAGGACAATCCAGGCCATCTACCCCTCACCTGTCCTGTGCCCAGTGGGATCTTTACATGAGGGACACAGTGAACACTGAGCAGCCAAGGCGTCCAGAATCTCAGAGTGGCCTTGAGGTGTCAAGAACTTTTCACATCTCTCAAGCCTGGAACTAGCAAAGCTTCCAGGAAAGGGGGTCATCAAGAGATGAATTTAGAGTCTTTACAACAGTTGCTGTCTAACTTAAGGCAGCCTCTTTTTCATGACAAATGGAGAAAAGATTGAAATAGTCAATTATTTCACCTTATCTACAATCAATATTCATGGTACCAGTATTCAAGCAATCAAAACATATTGCATTGGGAAAGTCTGCTGTCAGAGACCTTTCCAGAGTGCTGAGGAGCAATGATGTCAGTTAAAGACCTAGGTGCACCTGGTTCAGGTTATGGTCTTTTCAGTCACTTACCATGCATCTGGAAGCAGGAGTGGCATTCACTTCCTAAACAACCTGCCTCCAGAAACTCTATGAACATTGATAAATGTCAATAGTTGTAGAGGGGCTCCAGGCCTTTTGTTCATAGGTTGCTATGAGTCATGCTTTACTCAAAGGCAATCAACAGCAAAACAACTATGCATCTGAGAGCTAGACTAAGGATGACAGAGGAAGAACTGATGTCTTTAAGTTGTGCTGTTAGAGAAGAGTACTGCGTGAATATTCTGTGGACTGCCGAAAGATCAAACAGATTCATCTTGGATAAAATAGGGTCAGAGTACTTCTTGAAGGCAAGGATGGTGAAGCTTCATCCCACACACTTCGGGCATGTTGTTAGAATGGCTGTTCCCTAGAGAGGCAAATCATGCTGGCAGGAAGGTAGAGGGTTGGTGAAAGAGAGGAAGACCCTCAGAAAGATGGATTGACCCAGTGGCCGCTTCAAGGAGCTCAAGTATGTTAGAAACTATGGGGACAACACAAGAGAAGACAGATTTCAAATCTGTTGCTATAGGGTCAGTATGACTCATGCTTAACTTGATGGCACCTAACATCTTTTTTCAGAAGAGAATTTCACTCCATCGATGTTTCAATGACTAATTCACTTCCAGGCACATTCAAACCACTACCCCTACCAGGTCTTGGCCCAGTTCCCAACTCTTTGTGCCCTCAACGATTCTCTTCCCAGTGACTGTGATTGTTGTTGAATATCATCAGCCCATCTCTTCTCAAAGCAACCCCATGTGATTGAGAAGAACTGCCCCCAAGGATTTCCTAGGCTCTAGAACTGCCCCACAGAGTTTCCTAGGCTCTAGAACTGCCCCTAGGGTGTCCTAGGCTCTAGAACTGCCCCACAGGGTGTCCTAGGCTCTAGAACTGCCTCACAGGGTTTCCTAGGCTCTAAAACTGCCCTACAGGGTTTCCTAGGCTCTAGAACTTCCCCACCTGGTGTCCTAGGCTTTAGAACTGACCTACAGGGTTTCCTAGGCTCTAGAACTTCCCCACAGGGTGTCCTAGGCTCTAGAACTGTCCCACAGGGTTTCCTAGGCTCTAGAACTTCCCCATGGGGTTTCCTAGGCTCTAGAACTGTCCCACAGGGTGTCTTAGGCTCTAAAACTGCCCTACAGGGTTTCCTAGGCTCTAGAACTGCCCCACAGGGTGTCCTAGGCTCTAATCTTTGTGGTAAAACTTCGTCTCACATACTTTGGGCATATTGTCAGGAAGAGACAGTCTTTGGGGAGGGGGGGAAACACCACACTTGGAACAGTTACAGCTCATAGTAACTCTATGAAGAACATATCTGAACCCTGGCCTATGCTCTAGAGTGTCAGTGAAAGAGGAGGACCATCGAGGAACTGGACTGAGACAGTGACATGGGCTTGAGCATAGCAGAGATTGTGAGGACAGGGCAAGATATGTCAGGGTTTCTTGTTCATAAGGTCACTATGAGTTGCAATCCAATCAACGGCACCTAACCACGATATTTAGGGGAGCAGGTTGCCAGATTTGCCACCCCCAGAGCCACTAGGTGCAATCAAACCACCAAGCTTTTGGTTAGCAATTATTATTAGGAGGGTGGCCGGGTGGTACAAGTTAACCATTACGCCACCAGGGCAGCCTCCTAACAGTTGCTAAGCACACGTGCCCCTCACTCTGCTTTCCCACCTGGCCCCAGGTGGCTCACTGCTGAGTTCATGCTTTCGCAGGAGATGAGGTCTCAGCAGTCGAGGTTCTGGGCTGTGCAGGTGTCTGCATGCCATCTCTCCCCTTAGCTGGACTCTCAGAACATGAAATGGGACTTGTTTGTTCAAAAAGGCTAGGTCTGGCTCTTCGATGTTGTTTGTGCTCAACGACTAGTGGAAAGGTCAGCAGATCAAACCCACTCAGGAGCATCATGGAAAACATGCTCACTTCTGTCAGGGTGACAGCAAAGAGAACCCTATGTTGTTGTTAGGGGCCATCGAGCCAACTATGACATACCTTATGAACAACAGATGGAAACCTGACCCTATTATCCTGCACCATCCTCCCAGTCTCTACCTGCTCAAGTCCATTGTTGCAATCACTGTGTCCATCATTTCCTGAAGGATCTTCCTCACTTGTGATCCCCTCTGCTTTTCCCAGCGTGTTGTCTTTTTTTCCAAAGGCTGGCGTCTCCTGACAACACACCCAAAGTATGTGAGAGAATCAGGCTGAGCAGGGTTCCTGTTTCACACTTGGGCTCGCTGTGAGATAGAATCAGCTCTGACCACAATTCACTGCGTGGTGTCCGAACCAACTCATAGCTGAGCTCCATATCCTCCAGGGGTTTTGCAGGTGGTAAAGCGAATGTGGGAGGTTGCGGGTGGATTTGAACAGCCAGAAAGACATGCCTCTGGAGTTAGCAGTACAATTCCCCATGGTAAACGTTACAGATTTCCCCCCCCCCGCTCCCCCCCCGTCATTCTAAACAGCATCTCTGCAAGAAGGAAAAAACTGCTACCATGCTCCCAGCCTTCGGAGCCCTCCTCTTGTCTACCCAAGTGAGCAAGCGTGAACCAGAGGCTGACAAATTCAAGATCAAGGCCAAAGGTGGGTGGCTCTGCGCATGTGCACAGCGGAGCAGCCGGGAAAATGTGGTTAGGGTTCTTGTTGTCAGTTTCAATCTATCAATTTCTTATTTTTAGCTCAGCAGTAACAAAATATACTTATCAACTATTAAAATCACCTTTATTATTGAATTTCCTGTTGGAAATGTAATCTTATTTAGGTAAACCTGAAACTCGAGCCTCTGGACCTGTTTTTCTGTGTTTTGAAAGGAAAATTTTGAGGCATTCATGCATATTGAAAAGTAATTGTAGGCTTTTAATTTTTCTAATTATTTTATTGTGATTTTAATGAAAATTTACAGAAAACTTGGGTTTTCACTCATTTATTGTTGCAGCTTTTCCTTTCTCTCCCATCATTCTTCCCCTTCTCCCTCCCCCTAGTTTAGTTTCTTTCTTTTCCTTTTTTTTAAAAAAAATAGTTATTCATTGGAGAAAATTGTGCAGTTGGATTATTTAACGGATGAATGTTGACTGCTCAGAGTCCTGGGTGGAGCAAACAATATGTTTGGCTTCTAACCAAAATATTGTAAGGTTTGAGTCCATCCAATGGTACCACAGAAGAAAAGCCTGGTGTTCTATTTCTAAAAAATGAAATCATAGAAAAGATCCTCTAGAGCAGTTCCCAGCTATGATAACTGAGAATTCTGATCCTAGAAGAATCCTGACCGAAAATTTGTCCTGATTTATCGTTGCTGCTGCTGTTAGATGACATCAAGTCAATTATGACTCACTGTTGTTGTTGTTGTTGTTGTTGTTAGATGCCATTGATTATGTGTCATAGCAACCCTGTGAACAGCTGACCTGAACCCTGTCCTATCCTGTGCCATCCTTATAATCTCTGACACACTAGAGCCCATAGCTGAAGTCACCATGTCACTCCATCTCATTGGAGTCTTCCTCTTCTTTGCTGACCCTCCAGCTTTTCAAGCATGATGTGTCCCTTTCCATGTAATAACCTCACCTTGTAATGTCCAAAGTAGGAAATATGAACCTTTGTCATCTTTTGTCTCCAAGAAGCACTCTGGCTGCACTCTAAGACATAGTTATTTGTTCCTTTGGCAATCCATGGGATATCCAGTACTCTTTTCCAGAACCACAACTCAAAAGCATCAATTCTTCTATTATCCTTAGTCATTGTCTTGCTCTCTGATGCATAGTAAGTAATTGCAGAGAATGTTGCTTATAGTGACCCTATAAACAACAGGTTGGAACCACACCCTGTCCTTTACCATCCACATGATTTCCATCATGGAAGTCAACTCATTGTGGGAGACACTGTGTCAGCCCATCCCACTGAGGGTCTTCCTTTCTTCTTCTAAGCCATTACCTTTCCCAGCACTATGTTTTTTACACAAGTGCCCCATGACAGCATGCCCAAAGTTTGTGAGACAAGTTTCACAATTCTTGTCTCTAAGGAACATTTGATTTACAGAACAGACTTTCAAATTCTCATGAAATCCA
>NW_006400000.1:2410515-2411922 GCF_000299155.1 Elephantulus edwardii
AATGACTTCATCTTACTTGGATCCATAATCAAGACTGCTTGCTACCAGTAATCAGGAAATCAGGAGACATACTGCATTAGAACATCTGCAGTTAGGGACTTCCCCAAATTATTGAGGAGTAATGATTTCAGTTTGAGGACTAAGGTGCACCTGATTCAGGCCAGGGTCATTCCAATCACTTGCTGTGCATCTGAGAGCTGGACAATAAATAAGGATGACAAAAGAAGAATTGATGCTTTGAGCTGTGATATTGGAGACGAGCACTGATGGATGCCAAAAGAACAAACAAATATGTCTTGGAGAGGGTCCACCCAGAGTGCTACTTACAGGCAAAGATAACAAAGCTTCACCTCACATACTTTGGGCAGGTTGCTAAGAGAGGCTGTTCCTTGGACACAGACAATATGCTTTGAAAACGTGAAGAGTCAGTGAAAGAGAGGAAGACTCTCCACCGGATAGATCGACACAGTGACTGCAGCAATGAACTCAAGTATGTCAGAGGGGATGGGGCCTGCACAGGATAGAACAGGCTTCAGATCTGTCGCTCAGAGCGTCATTATGAGTTGTACTCAACTTGATGGCACTTAACAACACCATCATCACATGGGGTCAAATTGACAACAGTAGTTCAGAAGATTAGAGTCTCATGGAGCAATGAGTTTCTATTAATAAGAAGAAGCAACTCAGAAAAGGATGGTGAGAATAGTTGTGCAACCGGAAGAATGTAATCAGCATCATTAAATAGAATATGTAGAAATTGTTGAGCAGTTGTTTGTTCTGTTGTGCAGATGCTCAACAAGAACAAGAATTTAAAAAAAAAAGAAGAAATCATAAACAGACACAAAAACTATAGAGAGCAAAGTTCTATTCTGATTCACAGGACGTTACTGTGAGTTGGACCAGACTCTACAACAGCTGGATTTTTATTGGCCTCTCAGCATCTGAAGTAAGAATTTGAAGTCCCAGGAAATGGTATTTGACCAATGACAGGGCAGGAAAGCAGTGGAAAGGGGACCTCAACTCCTGGAATTTGCGGCGGGTGATGGCAAAGAAAGGAGGGAAGGAGGGAGCTGTTTGTCACAGGCCCAAACATGTTACAGAATAAAATTAAGGTACATAGGAAATCTTGTAACCTAAAGAACCTGATTCCTATATAGGGTAAGCATTCTAATTCTCTCAGGAATCAGTTAAACTGAAAGGGTTTGTACAACGCTAGACTTGTTATGAAGTCAGTAAAGGTGGTTTTAAGCACCCAGGCTGCCTGTAGAAGTTATTTTCCTGACAATATTCATTCTCTCCATGCCCTATTACTTGCACTATTAAAGGTACTAACATTTCCTTGCCTCATATCCTCTAAATTCTAACCTGTTGCTATCAAGTTGATTTTGACTCATGTTGATGCCACAC
>NW_006400000.1:2413397-2443482 GCF_000299155.1 Elephantulus edwardii
AAAAATAAAAACCAGAGAGAACTATAAACATTTATAGATTTCACATAACAACCCTACATGACCAGTAATAACAAGCATACATCTACAAGTGGTACATGGACAAGATGAACAGAGAAGTGAAACGGTATATATTCATGAACACATGTAGGTTTGCAAATGAATGTGTGCTGCAAATATGTTCAGGGAAAAGAGAGTGAGGATGGAAATGTCAGGGGACAAGTTTTGATCTGAAGCTTTATGTGGCATTGAATGTTCCACTCACCCCTCAGTCTACAGCTGGTCTGAGGAGAAAAGGTACCTGGAGCCAGGCTGGAGCTCACCTGTACTTTGGAGTCAACCCCGGAAGACTCTAGTTTAGATCAGCTGAGCACAATCCAGCCAGTGGTAGGTGAGCAAGAAACAAATATTTAGTATGTACCACTGAATTGTAAGTGATTGCAATTACAAATATAGAAATGCAAAAGTAATAGTATTGATACTTTTTTCTGCTGTTCTACCCTTTCTCTAGACAGCTCTGGTGGCCTTGAGATAAGAAGCTACACTGCCAACCCAAAAGCACATGGTTTGAAACCACCAGCTGCAACATTGTAAAAAAGATGAGCAATCTCTTCCTGTGCAGTTTCCAGCATCTGAAAAGCAGTGAAGATCCAGCTATTGGTTGGTTCCGACTTGATGGTACGTAACAACCATCTCCTTATGAAGCATTCCCACACTTCCTCCTCTACTTTTTTCCTCTGCCAAACTCTTCTACTCTGAAAGGACTGAGGTAAAATCTTTATCCTTTACACAGATTTCAAGAGCAGACTTTATTTTTCCAAACACAACCTTTTCAAGAAAAAAAGCTTTTTTTCTCTTTGCGGAAAGAAAATCTTTGCTATTGCTGTGGTTTTTATTATGTGCCATCACACTGATTCTAACCCATGGTGACCCCCGTGTGCACAAAATAGGACTGCTCTATTATAACCTTATAAAGGCAGATTGCCAGGTGTATTTTCCAAGACACCTCTGTGGGAGTTTGAACTACCAACCCTCCAACTAACAGTTATGCATTTAATACCAGTGCCATTCTGGACTTCCTACTCTGCTGTTAAGATTTCAGAAATCAACAAGAAAGTAAGAAAGACAGAGAAATTCTTTCCTTATTGTTGTTATTGTTACATGCCATTGAGTCAGAACCTTCTTATAGCTGAACCTCCAGCAGGTTTTCAGAGACAGTAAATTGCATGAGAGGAGATTGCCCATCTTACCTTCACAGACAGCTGGTATAACTGAATTGCACACCTTCAGGTCGCAGCACAACTCTTTACCGCTAGACCACTACTAGGTCCCCCTCTCTTTGTTGTGAGGTGCTGGCTAGTTGATTATAATTCATATTGACCCCATGACCCACAGATTGAAATCCAGCCCTATCCTGCACCATCCCCATGACCTCTCTCATGCCCAAGCCCATTGCTGCAGTCACTGTGTCAATCCCTCCCACTGAGGGTCTTCCTGTCTCACGCTGACCCTCGATCTTTCCCGGCATCATGGTTTTTTCCTAGGACAGGCACCTCTACAATGTGTCCAAAGTATATGAGACCCAGTTCCACATTTCTGCCTCTAAGGAGCATACCAGTCAATACTTCTTTCAAGATAGATCTCTCTTGCCTTTCTTAGGACTCCTAATTTCACATCCTAGTAACAAAGGGTAAGCGGCAGCCTCTTGAGAATGTATCAGGGGAGTTCAGAACTCAGTAGGAAAGGCCCAGCACAAGCCAGGCATCTGTTCCATTCTATCATTCACTCTGAGAAACTTGAAGCAGCTTGGCAGTTGTCGCTGGGTGCATGAAGACTTCTCCTCCCCAGCCCTGCCTTGAAGTTTGGCCCTGTCCCCGGTCCAAATGGCAATATGTGTTCAGAAGGATGATTAATGTGAGCGGAAGGCTCCAGAGAATCTCTCAGGGCTCTTCTGTTTATTAAATATAAAAACCCCAGTTTAAATATAATGTCAAAGGTATGACACAGACCAACATGATCCAAGACAGACTGCTGGCCTTCACCTTCTACAGCTAAATGTTCCTCAGGTTTTGACTTCAGGGCTTAAAGACTCTAAAGATTTTCCGAGAAGACTCAAATTGCTCAAGAAGGAGGTCAGAGGAGGCCAGCAAAGTCCATTCATTTCTTGCCATCATCCGTTCTTAATGGCAGAGACTGTGGCTTTCAGGATGGAGAACAGTACAGAGTTGGGGGTTAATAGCATGTGCCTTTTCCTGAATATCTGTCTGGTCTATGTTCCCCACCCCACCCCACCCCTATCCCGCAGCAATCAGACTTTGGTCCCATCATTCAGGCCTTTAATAAATAGCAGCTATGATTCCTACTGTTAGTTGTTTTAGGTGCCGTTGAGTCAAGTACGACTCATAGCAACCCTGTGAACAACAGATCTGAACTCTGTCCTGTCCTCATTGTCTCTGACACACTTGGGCCCATTGCTGCAATCACTGTGTCAGTCCACCTTGTTGAAGGTCTTCCTCTCTGATGCTTTCCAAGAACTAGTCTCTCCTAGCAACATACCCAAAGTGTGTGAAACGAAGATCCAACATCCTTGCCTCGTACGCCATGTGTAAAGTGCCCTGGTGGTGCATTAGTTCAGTACTTGGCTGCTGAGTCCATTTGAAAGCACCAGTAGCTCCTCAGGAGAGAAGATGTCATCATCTGCTCCTATTGAGATGATGGACTAGGGAGTCCTATACGAAAGCTTTTCTCCATCACACAGGATTGCTGAGTCACACTTAACTCAATGGCACACAGCCTCAATGTCTATGCCAGGCACAACTCCATGAACTAGAGTTATAAGACAATGCCCAAGTCTTCTGCTCAAACTCTGAAGGTAGAAAGACAGACAACACTCAAGTAAATGTGTGAGAAGTTTGATAACTATGTATGGGGGGAAAACAAGCCATAGTGTTAGGGATCAAATTGTGTTTCCACTAAACTGTGTGTGGTGGCAAAACACATCAGGCTGCCAGCCTTAAGTCAGAGGTTCAAATACACCCACTTATCTGTGGGTCTCGTCCTGTCAAGATGTACAGTCTCGGAAACTCTGATGGAGGGTCACTATCAGTCAGAACTGATTCCACATCAGGATGTTTGGTTTGTGTGTGTACGTGTATGTACATATTGTTGTTGTTAGATGATGTTGGGTTGACAACAACTCATAGCAACTCTATGAACAGCAGACTTAAAAACCTGTCTTCTCTAGTGCCATCATCACCATCCCTCAAACCCACTGACCCAGTTTCTGTGTCAATCAATTTCACTGAGGGTCTTCCTCTCTTTTACTGACCTTCCACCTTTCCAAACATGATGTCCTTTTCCAAGGTCTGACCACTTCTAACCACGTGTCCAAATACATATAGATATATTCTAATCTGATATAATATCAGGTTTCCATAAGACAATCCAGTGTAATGAAATCAATCACCAGAGTTCCTTCCAATATAAGGTGAGTCTGAAATGTAATCTCTTCTGAATTATATACAGAGCAGACTAGCATAGACACACGTGGGCACTAACAAGAGAAGCCAGATGTCAAGTGATCATCATCTACAAAGCAAAAAGTGCCCTGCAATGCCAGCAAGACAAGGCTGAGTCCTTGACTTGAACCTTTAGTGTCTAGATCTGTGAGGAAATACTATTTCATTCTTTACAGCCACCCGCCTACAGTATTTGTGCATCTTGGTCACATAATGCTGCTGTCACACGATATCACAACATCACAGATATCACAAGTCGATGTTTTTAACAAACAGATATTTATCATCTTGTAGTATACAGAATAAATAATTGCAAACACAAAATTCAATCATTCTATTTCCAGCCTCATTTCTATCACTAACCCCATATTTTCCAATGCAAAACCTATACATGGACCAAGAGGCAGTCATCAGAACACTGCATGGTTCAAAACTGGGAAGGGTGTATGCCAGGGATGTGTCCTATCTCCATACCTTTTCAACCTGTATGCAGAACAGATTATCCGGGAGGCTGGGCTCTATGAGGAGAAGTGTGGCGTCAGGATTGGTAGAAGATCTATTAACAATCTGTGTTATGCAGATGACACACCCTGCTTGCTGAAACTAAGGAAGACCTGAAGTGCTTGCAGAGGGTCAAGGACTGCAGCCTCCAATATGGATTGAGGCTCAATATCAAGAAGACAAAGATTCTTATCACTGGACCAATTAGCAGCATCAGGATAGATGGTGAAGCGATTGAGATTGTTCACAGCTTTAATTTGCTTGGCTCCACAGTCAACATTCTTGGCACCAGCAGCCAGGAGATTAAAAGGCGTATTACAATGGTAAAGTCTGTTGTTAGGGATCTCTCCAAAGTACTGAAGAGCAACGGTGTCTCTCTGGAGACTAAGGTGTGTCTGATACAGGCCATGGCCTTTGCAATCATTTGTTATGCATCAGAAAATTGGACAATAACTAGGGAGGATAGAAGAATTGATGCCTTTGAGCTGTGGTGCTAGAAAAGAGTATTGAGGGTACCATGGACTGCTAAGAAAACAATCAGGTTCATCCTGAAGAGGGTTAAACTGGGCTGCTCCTTGGAGGCAAGGATTCTGGGGCTTCGTCTGACATACTTTGGACATGTTTTAAGAAGGGACCAGTCCTTGGAGAGGGACATCATGCTTGGGAGGGTGGAGGGACAGTGCAGGAGGGGAAGACCCTCTATGAGGTGGATTGATTCAGTGACTGGGGTAATCGGGATGGGTGTGTCAGAGACGGTCCGATTGGCACAGGACAGAACAGAGTTTAGGGATGTTGTACATAGGGTTGCTATGAGTCACAAGTGACTCGATGGTGCATAACAACAATGACAATTCCTTCTTTACTGTTTTTCACTTTTGCATTCCAGTTACTAATTATTAACACATTCTGATTGTATATTCAGGCTACAAGATTTGGTAAAAATTTTCAATTTCTTCCTCTTTTGCTCCACATGTATGAGCATATATTTGAATAATGGTCATGTTAAAGGGTCTTTCCTGTGTACAAATGTATATTATTCTACCTCTCACAACATTGTATTTCAGGATAGAACTTGAAGTTTACTTTTTTAGTATGAATGCAACAACATCCTTCCTCTGTTTTTCATTCCCTTCGTAGTATATCATTTTATTATCTTATTCAAAGTGGCCTAATCTGGTCCATCTCATCTCATTAATGCCCACTGTATTGATATTCATGTGTTCCATTTCGGTTTTTTAATAAAATTTTTATTTTAATTAGGATTTTAACAAAAGTTTATAAAAAAGTTATATTTTCATTAGTTTGTTGTTGAACATTTTACCCCCTTTCCCTTCTCCCTTCCTAGGTTGACTTTTTAATACAAATTTATTTACAAAATTCCATTTCATTTTTAACAATGTCTAGTTTTCCAACATTCAAGGTATGTACATCACATGTTTTAATTATTAAGTGATGTTTGTTATTGTTTTTCCTCCTTTCAACTGCCTTCCAATCTGGGCTCCACCACTACACTACTATAACTATCCTCATTCCTTCATTGTTCATAGGGTTTTCCAAGTTCTGGTATTTAGAAAGTAGATGGCCCATCTTGCTTCCTAGTCTGTCTTAATCAGGGAATTCCACTAAAACCTGTCTACCATGGCTAACCCTTATGGCATTTGACACACCAGGCATAGCCTTCAGTATCACAGCAATGCCAAGTTACCTCAATACAGCAAACTGGCAGACAAGTGCTGTACCACTTTGAACAATATTCTACACACCCACAATTAATATCAGCAAATCAAAACAACTTCGCCTCCAGAATCCAAATGTTCCAAGCTGGAGACTCTCAGGCAGGACCCAACCAACTTTAAATACAATGGTCAGCCCACCAGGTCTTGATTGCTTAAACAAGAGGTTTCCAGTCCACAGCTGACTGTTAATGAAATAATAATGGAAAATCAGCCTACACTTGATTGATAAGAAAATTTTAAAAAGTCCAAGCAGTTTACACCTGAATTTCAAGTAAGTCAAAACAACTTCCTCCCCAGAATCCAACTGTTTCACACTGGAGCATCCAAGACGGAGCCGTGGAAGTGCTCACCAGTCTATGCCAGGAAATTTGGAGGATAGCTGTGTGGCCAACAGATTTAAAGAGGTCTGTATTTGTTCCCATCTCCAAGAAAGCTGATCCAACTGAATGTGCAAATTATCAAACAATACCATTAACATCACATACAAGCAAAATACTACTGAAGACCATTTAAAAATATCTGCAACAGTACTTAGATATTGAACTGACATAAGTTCAAGCAGGATTTAGAAGACGCCATAACATCAAGGATATTATTGCTGATGTCAGATAGATCCTGGCTGAAAACAAGAAATACCAGAAGAATGTTTACTTGTGCTTTATTAACTATATTTGTGCTGACATTGAAAGAAGTTCCAGAATACTTAACTGTGCTCTTGTGGAACCTGCACCTGTACCAGAAGGCTGTTGTGTGAACGGAGCAGGGGAACACTGTGTGGTTTAAAATTGAGAAGGGAGTAGGGCAGGGCTGTATTGTCTCTCCATATCTATTCAATCTGTACGCTGAGCAAATTTTCCAAGCAGCTGGACCCTATGAAAAGGAGTGTGGCATCAAGATTGGAGGGAAACTCATCAAAACCAATGTTAGACAGATGACAAAAACTTGCTTGTTGAAAGTAAGGAATACTTGAAGCATTGTTGCAAAAGATCAAGGATGAAGTCTTCAATATGGATTGCATCTCAATGCCAAGAAAACAATGATTCTTACCATTGAACCAATCAGTGACTGCCAAAATGGACTCTTTTGTATCAGGAAGTGTGAGGATGGCGCAGGCTAGAACAGGATACAGATCTTTTGTTCGTAGGTTCACTATGATTCGTATGCAACTCAAAAGCACCTAACAACAGCAAGTATGCCTACAACAAAACTGACTATAGTTGTGGAAGAAATCATTGGAAAAGGCCAATATTGGCAGTCCTAGGTCAGGAATGGACTGTGGGTCAGATCACCAATTACTCTTATGAAAGTTCAAGTGAGACTAAAGAAAATTAAAATAAGTCCGTAGGAACTAAGATATGATCTCGAGTTAATTTCATCTGAATTTCAAAATCATTTTAGGAATAGGTTTGAGGTATTGAGCATCAATGATCGCAGACCAAATGGGATGTGGGATGATATCAAGGATATCATCCACAAAAAAAGCAAAAGTTCACTACAAAAACAGAGGAGAAAGAAAAAGTTGAACAACGAGTATAGGGAACTAGAAATCCAGATTCAAGGTGCCAGCTCTAGGAGAATGACATGCTCTGTTGAAGACCTTTGTTTCCTTCAGCATCTGGAGGCCCAGCATCCTTCAAGGCTTCCTTATGTCTTGATCTTCTCTGTGTCATAGAGTTTACCAACACAGAGTCTTGGGTCTGAAAGGCATTTTCTCCTCCTTTTCAGCTTGCTCTTTCTCCTCTTTTATCCCCTAAGAGATAAGAGATATTATAGGCCAAGCCCCAGAGAAATCTCCTTAAACTGGTTCACGACTCTGATGAAAGTACTGATGTCACATTCCATACTTAATCCTTCTACCACAACTTGGCTTATCAGATCATGTTGTTGTTGCTGTTGTTATTATTGTTTTTGTTGATTGCCTTCAAGTTGAGAATGACTCATAGGGACCCTTGAAAAAAAGGCCTGATGCCCCTCTACAACTATCAACATTTATAAAAATTCATCGGTAGATCATTTTATAATATCTACATTATATCTTAAGTACATGTATTTTAGGGGAACACAATTTAATCTTTGACTGTGTTAGAGTAGTACTACAAAACTAAGACCTAGGGCAACAGGTTGCAAGTAAATATGAGGTACATTAATATTAGGCAAGATCATTAAGGAATTGATGAAAGTTTAGTGAAGGAAGAGAACACCCTCAATGATATTAAATTACCGTAGTCATTTCAACAATGGGCTTAACCACAGTGGAGATTGTAAGGATGGCCCGGGATTGGGAAAAATTTAAATCTGTTGTAAGTAGAGCACCTATGAGTGGGAGTTGACTTGAAAGCATGTAACAAGAGTAAAAAAACAGAGAATTCCCAAAGTAGAGACACCCAAGAGGTCTGCTCTGTGACAACTGGTGTACTTCATGTGTATCAACATCGAGTTACCCTGAAGGATAGGTAGTATCCTGTCTTACAAAGGAGAAAAACAAAACACAGAGAAGCAAAGCAACTCACTCTATGTCACACAGCCAATGAGTAGAAGAGCTGGAATTTGGACCAGGTGTCACGACCTTCAAGCTGAGCCACCAAGCCACAAACTGCCTAAAGGAGCAGGTGGCCTAGAATTGAGGCTGGAGATAGGAAGGATAGCCCTGTAAAGATGTGGAAAGAGACTACTGTAGTTCTAGAGGCAAGAAATGGTGGTGTTGAGGACCAGGTGGCAGTAATGGATACAGGTAGAAGCTATGATATATTTAGGGGTCTGTTTTTATCCTTCAGTATGATGGATGAAGAGATTGAAACTGCCAACAACTTCATCTTGCTTGGATCTACAGTTAACACCCTTGGTACCAGCAGTCAGGAAACAAGGAGATGCATTGCACTGGGAAAATCTGCAGTTAAGGACCTCTCCAAATTATCAAGGAGTAATGATGTCAGTTTCAGGAATGAGACACGTCTGATTCCAGCCATAGTCTTTACGATCATTTGCTATGCATCTGAGAGCTGGACAATGAATAAGAATGACAGAAGAAGAATTGATGCCTTTGAGCTGTTGTGTTGGAGAAGAGCACTGAACATCCCATGGAAGACAAAGAGAACGAATAGATACATCTTGGAGAGGGTGCAGGCTGAGTGCCCTTTTGAGGCAAGAATGATGTGGCTTCACCTACATACTTCGGGCATGTTACTAGGAAGTGCTATTCCTTAGAAAAGGACATGATGCTGGGAAGGGTAGAAGGTTGGTGAAGGAGAGGAAGACCCTCAACCAGGTGGAATGACATGGCAACTGCTGCAATGGGCTCTTGTGTGTCAGGAAGTGTGAGGATGGCACAGAATAGAACGGGGCTCAGCTCTATTGTTCATAGGGTCGCTATGAGTCATACTTGACTCAATGGCACCTAACAACAACAACAACAAGTGTTTGTTAAATATTCACTTCTCTTAATAAATTGTAAGGTTTAGTACAATCTAATCTCTTCTGAGATTAAGATACATGTATTTTGCCCACTTTGTGCTTATAATGCCTGGTACAGTGATAAATTCAGAGTTTGATTGATTAATTAATTAGCATGAGCCCAGCCTAACGTCTTGAATTCCAAATCCTTCACACCTGCTAAGTGTTCAATTTTTGACAAGTTAATTAAATTCTCTGACCCTCACTTTCATTTTGAGGGCAGACATTCTATCACAAGGTTTCACATCAACCAAATTAAGTGTTCTGGGATTCATATTCTTCTGAATCTTAGTATAATTTGTTATGATGCACACAGCCAAATGTCTTTGCTAGTCAATAAAATACAAGTAAACATCTTTCTGGTATTTTCTACTTTTAGCCAAGATCCATCTGTCGTTGGCAATGATGTCCTTCTTAACCATGGCTTCTTCAGAGGCCAACTTGAATTTCTGTCATATGTACTGTTCTAGACATTTCTTAAATAGTCTTTTGAAAGACTTTACTTGTACATTTTACCTGTCACATATTGTTCAAGAATTTTTGCATTGTGTTGAAATACCTTATTTTTTTAATGGGACTGAGCATTGATGGCTTCCAGTTGGTTAATAATGTGTATCCCTTCCAAAATTCATGACTTAGACTAGTGATCATCTACAGGGCTGGGTCTATTTCTTGAAATGCCTCAACTGATATTCCATCAATTCTCGGTGCTTTACTTTTTGCCAATGCCTCAGTGCAATTTAGACGTCTTTTATTAATACAATTGTTCTTGATCATATGCTACTTCCTGAAATGGTTCCAATTTTGACCTTTCTTTAAAAAAAAAAAATACAGTGGCACTGGGTATCCAAGAACACTTAATTGTGCTCATGCAAAATGTATAGACCAAAAAGTGGTTGTCCAAAGAGAACAAGGGAACACTGCATGGTTTAAAATCAGGGCTGTATCCTTTCTCCACATCTATTCATTCTATAGACTAAGCAAATCATTTGGGAATCCGGACTATATGAAGAAGAATGTGGTGTTAGTGTCAACGGAAGACTAATCCACAAACTGCAACGTGAATGACACAAGCTTGCATGCTGGAAGTGAGGAAGACTTGGAGCACTTACTGAAGAAAATTAAAGACTACAACTACGGATTACATCTCAATACCAAGAAAACAAAAATCCTAACTAAGCAACATGTTGATAGATGGAGAAAAGATTGAAGTTGTCAATGTTTACCGTTTACGTGGATCTACAATCAACACTGATGGTAGCAGCAGCCAAGACATTTTTTAAAAATGTGCTGTATTGCAAAAATCTGCTGTTAAGAACTGCTCAAAAATGCTAACAAGTACGGATGTCAGTTTAAAGACTGAAGTGTGCTTGACCCAAGCCCTGGTGGTGTTTTCATGTGCATGTGAAAGTTGGTCAGTGATAAGAAAGATTAAACAAGAATCAATGCCTTTGAATTGTAATGTTGGCAAAGAATCTTGAATATCCCTTAGAAGGCAAAAAGTATCTTGGAGGAAGTGCAACCAGTGTACATCTTAGAGATAAGGATGGCAAAACCATTTGTCAGGAGGGGCTAGTCCTTGGGAAAAGATATCATGCCAGGAAAGGTGGAAGGTCAGTGAAAGAGAAGAAAGCCTTCAATGAGATGGACTGACACTGAACATGACAATAGACTTGAGCACAGCAGCGATTATGAAGAGGAAGCAGGATAGGGCAAGGTTTTGATCTGTTCCTCATAAGGTTTTTATGAGTGATCACAGACTCAATAGCACCTAACAACTACAGCATTACAAGTTTATCAAGCACTGGTGGGACAATGTTTAAGAACTTGACTACTAACCTAAACGGTGGCTCTTCAAATCCACCCAATGACTCTGTGGGAGGAAAAACCTAGCAGTTTGCTTCTGCAATGATTTCAACCCAGAGAACCCAATGAGGTAGTTCCGTGCTGTCAGATGGGGTCACTATGAATCAAAATTGACTCTATAGCATCTAACAAGATCGCAAGGTTAGGTTTACCTCAATAGAACAAATAATTTAGTGCAAGGCTGCTAACTAAAAGTTGGTGTTTTGGAGTCACCAAGAGGTACCTTGGAAGAAAGGACTGGCCAATTGCTGAATAATAAGGCCCAAGAAGACCTTACAGAGTGCTATACTACTACGAAAGACACTAGGTCATCCAGAGTCTGGATTGGTAATCCCTGTAGTAATCACAGGGTTGAGTGTTGAGAGAGTTAAATAATGTTTTAAAATATTTTTATTGGTTTCCATACAATAATTCCTTTGTTGTTGTTGTTATGTGCCATCGAGTTGCTTGCGACTCATAGCCAACAACAGCCCTAAACTCTGCTCTGTCCTGTGCCAATCTCACTGTCTCTAACACTCCCATCCCAATTATCCCAGTCACTGAATCAATCCACCTCATAGAGGGCCTTCCTCTCCTGCGCTGTCCCTCCACGCTCCCAAGCATGACGTCCTTCTCCAAGGACCAGTCTCTCCTCACAACATGTCCAAAGTATGTTAGACGGAGCCTCAGAATCCTGCCTCCAAGGAACCACCCGGTTTAACCCTTTCCAGGATGAATCTGTTTGTTTTCCTAGCAGTCCACGGTACTCTCAATCCTCTTATTCACAGCTCAAAGGCATCAATTCTCCTTCTATCCTCCTTGGTCATTGTCCAACTCTGATGGATAGCAAGTGATTGCGAAGACCGTGGCCTGTATCAAACGCATCTTAGTCTCCAGAGAGACACCATTGCTCTTCAGTACTTTGGAGAGGTCCCTAACAGCAGACTTTCCCATGGCAATGTGCCTTTCAATTTCCTGGCTACTGGTGCCAAGAGTGTTGACTGTAGAGCCAAGCAAACTAAAGCTGTGAACAATCTCAATCTCTTCACCATACATCCTGATGCTGCCAATTGGTCCAGTGGTGAGAATCTTTGTCTTCTTGACATTGAGCCTCAATCCATATTGGAGGCTGCAGTCCTTGACACTCTGCAGCAGGCACTTCAGGTCCTCCTCAGTTTCAGCAAGCAGCATTGTGTCATCCGCATAACGCAGATTGTTGATAAATCGTCCACCAATCCTGACTCCACATTTCTCCTCATAGAGCCCAGCCTCCTGGATAATCTGTTCTGCATATAGGTTGAAAAGGTATGGAGATAGGATGCATCCCTGGCGTACGCCCTTCCCAATTTTGAACCACGCAGTTTCCCTTGCTCTGTTCTGACGACTGCCTCCTGGTCCAAGTATAGGTTTTGCATTAGAACGATCAAGTGTTCTGGGATTCCCATTCTTCTCAGAGTCAGCCACAGTTTGTTATGATCCACACAGTCAAACCCCTTTGCATAGTCAATGAAACACAGATAAACAGTCCTTTGGTATTCTCTGCTTTCAGCTAAGATACATCTAACATCAGTTTTATTCATACACATTGTGTTTTGCAAAATCTTTCATTTACATTGTGTTCATACAGTCATTCATCTACATTCTATTCTACATTGGGGTTTTTCATTTATTTGCTTAAAAAGTTTGGGTTTATTGTGTTTCACACTATTCTTCATTCACATGATGTTTCATACAATCATTTCATGCATTATGCTTTATAAAATTCATCACCATTGGACCTTGCCCAATACCCTATCTTTTTTTGCCCAGATCCTTCCCATTTCTATCCCTCCTCCCTCCACCAAACTGTGCAGCCCTGTGGTTTCACCCCTACCCCTACCTCTGTGGTTTCACCCCCTACCTCTGCTCCCCTTCCACCCACTGAGTTCCTAATTATCCTTCTATTTTTACAATAATGGTCTTAGGCAGTATTTGTCCTTATGAGACTGAATTAGTTCACTCAGCATAATTCCCTCCAGCCTCTCTCAATTTATATAGTATTTTTCAAAAACGCTGTTTCCGAGTACTACCTGGTATTCCATTGTGTGAATGTGCCAGGATGATGAGTCAGAGTTGACCCTCTAGTAGGTTTTTAGAAACAGTAAATTACTTAAGATGGCCCGTCCTTCTCCTGCAAAGTAGCTGGTATATTTGAACCATGTGCCTTTGTATTGCAGCACATCTTCTTCCACTAAGCCACCAGAACTTCTGGAGGTTGTTTGAAAAGCTGAAATAAGAAGAGAGAGAGAGAGCATGCGCGTGCACGAGCGCGCACATGTGAGTGTGTATGTGATTTGAGTGAAAGTTTACACCACAGATTGCTTTTTATTTTCAACAATTCATACACATTTTGTTTTCTAATATTAATCACAATACCCACAATGATCTTGCACGTTTCCTACCTTCTCCCTATAATTCTCCTTTCTAGTCATTCTTCTATGATCGGCCTTCCAGATTCTGGTCTTCATGCTTGAACAAATGCTATTCTTTTGATTCCATATGCTTAGTTGTTCTACGGAATGAATGCCTCCCTGGTGTCACTGGTTGCCTTAAAAACCTTTCTGCTGTTTGCCTAAAAGTTGAGACACAAGGTTGAATTTTTTTCCTGGTTCAAAAGACGAAAAAAAGGTCTTCATAATAATAAAATACAAAAACAACAAAGAAACTAAGTAAAAATTTTGTTGTGATAAATATATAACAAAACATTTCCATCACTTTCACATGTAAAATATTGGCTCCGTTCATCATGCTATATAACTATCACAACTACACGTTTCTAATTTTTTTTCATCCCCTAACAAAAAGTATTCTGCTTTTCATTCCTAGCATAGTATACTATCTGATCCAAAGTGGCCAAAGCTGGTCTATTTCATTTCATCTCACTAATGCCTTGTATGTCACTGTTCACGTGTTCCATTTAATTTTTAACAATTTCATTTTCCAACATCCAAGCTACATATATTCCATGTTCTTATTATTAAACTATGTTTGTCACTGTTTTTCCTCATTTCAACTGACTTCCAAACTGGGCTTAACCACGACACTACTATAACTATCCATGTTCCTCTACTGTTCATAGGATTTTCATAGGCCTGTTATTTAAGAAGTAGATAGCCAATCCTGCTTCATAGTCTTAATCTAGGAGCTCTCCTAAAACCTGTCCACCATAAGTAATCCTTGTGGCATTTCACACATCAGTGGCACAGCTTCCAATAACACAGCAACCCACAAGTTATCTCAGTCCAGCAAACTGACAGACATGTGCTGTACCAATCAGAACAATGTTCTTCCCAAACACAACAAACTGCCAGTTTAGTTTATAACTCTAATAGCAAATTAGTCTTCACACCGGGTCCTGCTTGGTTTAAAGATCTTGTTAATGAAATAAAAATTACCAGTCAGTCAAAATGAAATAACTTACCTTCCAGAATCCCACTGCTTCAAACAGGCATTCCAAACAGGAAACTCTTAGGCAAGACCCAACCTACTTTTAATTACAAAAGCCTGCCCAGCAGGTGCTGAATGGTTTAAACAAAATGCTTCACAAGAGAATCATCCATTTGCCTCTGAAGAGATTTACAGCCTTGGAAACCCCGTGGGATGTTTCTACTTTGTAAAGGGTGCTTGAAAGTGAGAATTGACTTAATGAGAGAGAGTTTGGTTGGGGAGGGCTTTAGGTGGCACCATAGCTAACCTTTCAGTTGATACCTGAAAGAGTGTTCATTCCAAACCAACCATTCTAGTTACCACAGAAGAAGGGGCCTGACCACCTACTTCCTTAAAGACTGTTATTGTGTACCATCAAGTCAAAACCGACCTATAGCTGACATTCCAGTGAGTTTTCAGAGGCAATTAAACTCAGGGGAGAAGATTGCTTCTCTTTCTTCCAAGAAGTAGCTTGTGGATTCGAACTGTGTGTCTTTAGTATTTCAGCACAAATTCTTCCCTCCCATTTTTTATATAATTGTTGTTGTTGTTATGTGTCGTCAAGTCACTTGCGACTCATAGCGACACTATGTACAACAAACAGCCCTAAACTCTGCTCTGTCCTGTGCCAATCTCATTGTCTCTGACACACTCATCCTGATTACCCCAGTCACCGAATCAATCCATCTCTTAGAGGGCCTTCTCCTCCTGTGCTTCTCCTCCTGTGCTTGCCCTCCGCTCTCCCAAGCATAATGTCTTTCTCCACGGACCAGTCTCTCCTTACAACATGACCAGAGTATGTCAGATGGAGGCTTAGAATCCTTGCCTCTAAGGAGCAACCCTGTTTAATCCTCTCCAGAATGAATCTGTTTGTTTTCTTAGCAGTCCATGGTACCCTCAATACTCTTTTCCAACACCAAAGCTCAAAGGCATCAATTCTCCTTCTATCCTCCCTAGTCATTGTCCAACTCTCTGACGCATAATTTTTTAATTAATTTTAATGAAAGTTTACAGAGACTTAGGGTTTCCAGTCATTCATTGTTGCACTTTTCTCCCTGCCCACCCCCTCCCCACCACTTCACTCTCTCTTCTTGAAAAGTAAAAGAAAAATTCTTTCATTGTTATTCAATTACCCCCACCCCCACAAGTCCACTCCACTGTGCAGCCTTCATTCTGGACTCCTGTCATGACAATAATAACCAATCATACATGTTGTTATTGTTGTTGTTGTTGTTGTTGTTAAGTGCCATCGAGTCGCAGGCAACTCATAGCGACCCTATGAAGGAGTCCTCGATGCTTGGGCAATCATATATATCCCTTTTAAATAGTTCTCTTCCTCATCTGTTTCACCCTAAGCTTCAGTTCTAGTCCCTCACATGGGCTATCTATAAATTGGAATCAGCTTGAAGGCATCTAACAAGAATTCTTTCATGTTTCTTAACAAATGCCAGCTCTGTCTTCTCTGCCCTACGAGCAGTTTTCCTGCCCTCGGCGCCTCCTCTGCGGAAACATATGCCTTCACGCAGTGTGTCTCCATGCCTTCCCTGGGTGGGAGCACCTCTCAGCTACTGAACCATCCAATGTCTGCAGTGGTACCAAGACAACCAGAGACCCAGAGAGATGAGAACTTCAGCGACTTCACATCCTCATGTTCCTTGATTTCATTTTACTCCAGTTGCAGCTTCCAAAGCAGAACCATCCCAAGGGACATTGACACACAGCAGCCAAGTTTGTTGGGGTTGGGACTACCACAGTTCGAGTGGCTGACTCCAGAGCTGGGATGGGAACTGTGTTTGGAAGCCTCATCATTGGTTATGCCAGGAAACCTTCTCTGAAGCAGCCGCTCTCTCCTACGCCATTCTGGGCTTTGCCCTCTCAGAGGCTGTGGGACTCTTTTGCCTGATGGTAACCTTCTGAGCCTCTTCACCCTTTGAAGGCACCATCTCCATCTCCCTTAGTTTGTTGGGTTTTCCCCCTCTTGTGTCTCATTTACCTCTATGTTCTTTCCCCTATATCTCCCCAGGCAGCCTGAGGGAAGAGAAATAAATACTGTATTAATTTTTAAAGTGTCATGGAGATGCAAACAGTCTCTGAAGATGAAATCCATGATTAATATGAATCCATATTTCAGTTCAGATTTGCATCTGGAGCTTTTTGCCTTTAAACCTTCACTATAATAGGGTTAAAGGATCTGCTAGAATAGAGGATTAAGCATTGGGCCACTACCTGAAAGGTTGTTGGTTTAAATCTGTCAAGGGATAGAATTGCTACCTTGTTCTCTCCCCCTAAGCCCCAGAAGACTAAAAGTGAACTCTTTCAGAGGAAGAGGGGAAGTAAAGAAAAAAAACAAAAACACAGTTGCAAGGTGATAGTACTTCTGATAGGAGCTAAAAGGGGGGGGGCTACATCAGGAAGAAGGCCCCTCCTAGGGATGGCAGGGGAACCAAACCCCAACCAATCCCACCAGTGCCTAGGTGGGATTCACAAGACTGGGAGCCAATAAAAACAGTGCCCACCTGAGGGTTGGTCTCTGTTTTTCTGCTGGCTGCCTGTCAAAGGTTTGGACCCACCTCTGACTTTCCTGGCTTGTTTCTTCCCCTTTCCTTTTCTCTTTACCGCTTTTGCACAGCCTCTGTCTTTCACCAGCTGTGCCTCTGCTGCATTACCTCAATAAACCCTTTCCACTTGTTTTGCAAAACTGTCACTGTGTGTAGTGCATGTCTCTTCACTCATTTACAGCCACCTCAACTCACCTCCTCAGGGGAATTACCCACGAGTGGTGAAGAGATAAAGAAAACTCCAGTTTGAGCATGTTGCAAAATCCAACAGCCACTCAGTGGAAGATGAGGCAGTCTGCTTTTCTAAAGATCTACAACCTTGGAAAATTTTTAAAAGAGTACTTTCTGGCAAAGAGATTGAGACTGTTCACAGCTTCAGTTTGCTCAGCTCCACAGTCAACACTCTTGGCACCAGTAGCCAGGAAATCAAAAAATGTATTGTAATAGGAAAGTCTGCAGTTAGGGACCTCTCTAAAGTACTCAAGAGCAACGGTGTCTCTTTGGAGACGAAGGTGCGCCTGATACAGGCCATGGTCTTTGCAATCACTTGTTATGCATCAGAGAGCTGGACAATGACTAGGAAGGACAGAAGGAGAATTGATGCCTTTGAGCTGTGGTGCTGGAGAAGAGTATTGAATGTACCATGGACTGCCAAGAAAACAAACAGATTCATCCTAGAGAGGGTTAAACCAGGCTACTCCTTGGAGGCAAAGCTTCTGGGGCTTCGTCTGACATACTTTGGACATGTTGCAAGGAGAGACAGGTCTTTGGAGAGGGACATCATGCTGGGTAGAGTAGAGGGGCAGCGCAGGAGGAGAAGACCCTCTATGCGGTGGATTGATTCAGTGACTGGGGTAATCGGGATGGGTGTGTCAGAGGCAATGCGATTGGCACAGGGTAGAGCAGGGTTTAGGGCTGTTGTACATGGGGTCGCTATGAGTTGCAAACGACTCGACGGCACATAACAACAACAACAACAACATGTTCCACGTGGGGACAGCCATATCTAACCTGTACCAACTTGACAAAGGGGAACTACCCCTATCAACAGCATCAATAACACAAACCAATTCCCACGAGGCCAGGCATATCCTCCATGCTCCTATACCTCTTTATTCTCATATCAACATCAATCTTAACTGCTTTGCTGGATCCAAAACCTGATGTGGTCATTCACAGACCACACAGAACCATACTGGGGAAGTCTAAAGGCTATAATACAGATTAATAAGAGAATACAGTTAAGACAGCTCCCAAAATGTGCGTGTAGGCATCCCAGCCTTGAGCCTCATGGCGTCAGGTCAGTGTTCCAAATTTCTCAGTCCTGCCAATATTGACTTTTTTCTCCCAAAATATCATCTCACATCAGGTCTCCAATTTGGCCATACGTGTGGCAGAAGCAAGAAGGGCATCCTATATTCTCTTGCTTTGTCTTCCGTGGCAATAGAAGACCTGTCTCTCACTCTGGTTTGTTCAATTCAGTGGTGATACTAGCTAATCCCTTTGTAGTTTTTGAAACTGGCCACTCCCCTTGCAGCCAAAGCCCTACATTCTCATAATCTTGCACATCTACATGTCGTTGTTGTTGTTGTGTACCATCAAATTGGAACCGGATCCCTAGCTGACTCTCTAGTAGGATTTCAAAGGCAGTTAATTGTATGGAAGGAGATTGCCCATACTTCACCTGTGGAGAAGCTGTTAAATTCAAACTGTGTTTCTTTGGGATTGCAGCCCAGCTTCTTGTCACTAGGTCACCAGAGCATGCATCTACATGGCAAAATCAAACAGCTCGCAAAAGTCAGATTGAAATATAAGCATCATAAAACTTTAAAGGTCAGTTCTACAATGCCCTAGAGTGTCTTTTTGAGTTGGAATTGACTTGACAGCAATGAGTTTTGCTTGTTTGGTGGTTGTGGGGTTTTTTTTCTGGGTTTTTTGGGGGGTGTTGGTGGGATTTTGTTGTTGTTGTTTGTGGGTTCGTTGTTGTTGTTGTTTTTTGTGGTACCAGAGCTAAGTTTGATGTTCTTACTACATATTCTCAGCCAAGTTCAAACTTGCTGCCACCTAGTGGCCAACACTTATATCCTTTCTTGGGTACATTTCAATTAAAACTAAATCCGGGTGAAAACTTCAAGAAAATTGTGGAATTTGCTATGAAAATTTGACAGTACTATTAATTTCAAAAGAATGAACATACACCACTTTTTTGTATAAGTAGTGTTTCTAAAAGTTTATAAGTGCGAACTAAAAAAAAAAAATCCGAAGAAACTATCAAATTAGATCCTGACTGGGTTCATGTGCTAGTCCTCCTGGACTTTATAGTTCCTCTTTCAGGACCTGAGAGGTTTGGAAGGATGTAGATCAAGTCTGAAATGTGGAGTGCATCTCCTGAAAACCCTCAAGGACGGAACTTAGAGATCAAATAAAATGTGCAAGGTGTCCGTTTTGTTGCTGTTAGGTGCTGTCTAATTGAGTATGACTCATAGCGACCCTATGAACAAAAGCTCCGAACCCTGTCCTATCCTATGCTATCCTCACACACTAGAGCAAGGTGTCTACATAGCATGAAATGCCAGTAATTCCATTTTCCTCAACCACCACTCAAAATGTAGGGGCGGGATGTATATGTGATTTGAGTAAAAGTTTACAAAGTGAACAGATATTCTATTATAACAGCACTCCTCCTGATTCCTCCCTGTGATTTTCAGGTTCTTTTCTCCATTTATTCTTCTATCATTTCTTGTATATATCTACACACACCCCCACATGCACACAACTCTCACGGAGCGTTTGTTTGAAGGAGAGAACAATAGATCCAGTCTGCATCTAGAAATCAAAGGAAAATCTGGGCAGTCATTGTAACTTTCCCAGAAAGAAAACCCATTCAAGGATATATACTTTTCTATATCATTGCTGCAAAATTATAAATATTATAAAATTATATATAACATATTTGCCAATTTAACATTTTTTCATATACTCAGTTTTGTAAAATCAACTTTATTCATTACCTACATCACCTCACATAGTTCAAGTACGTTGCTAGGAGGGGCTCTTCCTTGGAGATGGACATGATGCTGGGAAAGGCAGAGGATCAGCAAAAGAGAGAAAGACACTCAACCAGATGGAATGACACGGTGACTGCCACAGTAGGCTCTAATGGGTCAGGGAGTGTGGGGATGGCACAGGAGAGGACAAGGTTCAGATCTGTTGTTCATAGGGTTGCTATGGGTCTTACTTTATTTGATGGCACGTAACAACAATCATCTCCACATTTAATCACTTCAATCATGTTGCATCAATTGTTGTCATGTGCTGTCAGGTTGACTACTACTCATAGCAATGCTGTGAACATCTCTGAACCTTACCCTATCCTGAGCAAACCTCCCCATCTCCGATACAAGTGACTCCATAGCCAAAGTCACTGTGTCAATCTATCTCATCCAGAGTCTTCTTCACTTACACTGACCTTCTATCCTTCTAAGCATGATGTCTTTCCCCATGACTGGCCCCTCCTGATAACATGCCCAAAATATGAGACAGAATTTCACTATCCTTGCCTCCAAGAGCACCCTGGTCTCATTTTTTTCCAGCGTAGACATGATTGCTCTCTTGGAAGTCCATGTGATGTGCAATGTTGCACTGCAACTCAAAGACATCAATTCTTCTATTATTCTTAGTCATTTCCCAACTTTCAGATGCATAGTAAGCAACTGAGAAGCCCAGGGCTTGGATCAGGCACACCTTAGTCTTTAGACAGACATCATTGCTCTTTGGCATTCTGGAGAGGTCCCTGATAGCATATTTTCCTAATGCAACTTGTCTTTTGATTCCCTGCCTACAGTTATGAAGGAAGTTGATTGTGGATCTGAACAAGATTAACTTGTGAACAACTTCAGTCCTTTCTCCACCTATCATCATGTTGGTTATTGATCCTAGCAATGTCTAACCTTTTTTAGTTGAACTGAGTCATTGTTTAGGAGGCATTGTGTTTCTGTTTATGGTGATGGGAACTTTGGCAACAATGATTCCTCCTTTCTCCTTCCCTCATAGCCTTAAAGGAAAGACTAAAAAAAAAAAATTCATCAAATTTGAATTGACTCATAGCTGAAGCAATAAATAAGGATGACAAAAGAAGAATTGATGTCTTTGAGCTGTGGTGTTACAGAAGAGTGCTGAACATCACATGTACTTCCAAAAGAACAAACAAATATGTCTTGGAGAGGGAGCAGCCAAAGTGCTCTTTGGAGGTAAAGACGATGAGGCTTTGCCTCACATACTTTGGGCATGTTGCTAGAAGAGGCTATTCCTTGAGGAGGAACAGGATGCTCCCAAAGATGGAGGGTCAACGAAGGAGAGGAAGACCCTTGACCGGGGGAATTAACATGGTGACTGCTGCAATGGACTCTAGTGTGTTAGGAGGTGGGAGGATGGCACAGGATAGGACAAGGTTCAGATCTGTTGTTCATAGGGTCACTATGGGTCCATATTTAACTCAACGACACCTAACAACAAGAACATAGCTGAAACTCCATTCAGTTTGCAGAGGCTACACATTGCAGAGGAAAATATCTCCCATCTTTCTCCCATAAAGAACAGAGGAAGCCACAGCCACATTTATGGGAGGTACAGCCAGAGTCCTGGAAATTACTCTGATTAGACCATCTTGGGTCATGTGACCAGCCCTGAGTCACTCTCCTTGAGCAAGGATTTGATTGGTTTATTGTTGTAGATGCCATGAAGCTGACTACAACTCAGAGCCACCCAATGAAGAACAAATGGGAACCTTGATCTATCGTGCACCATCCTCAAGATCTCTGCTATGCTCAAAAACATTGCTACAGCCACTGTGTCAATCTCTCTAACTGAAGACCTTCCTCTCTGTGCTGACCCTCTAGCCTTCGCAGTACAATGGGGTTTTTCCAAGGTCTGATGCCTCATGGCAGTCTGCCCAAAGAATGTGAGAGGAAGTTTCACCATCCTTGCCTTGAAGGAACAGCCTGGTTGCACTTCCTCCAAGAAAGATGGATTTGTTATTTTGGTCGTTCCGCGGTATATATACTCAGTAATCATCACCAACACAATATTCAAAGGTGTTGATTCTTCTAAGGCCTTTCTATTCATTGTCCAACTTTCATATTGACAGGAAGCAGTTGGAAATACCATTGCTTGGATCACATTCACTTTCGTTTTAACCTGACATCCTTGCCCTTTAGCTCTCTAAAGAGGTTCTTGGACAGCAGATTTGCTCATCTTTTGTTTCTTGACTGATACTACCACCGGTGTTGATTGTGCATCCAAGTTAAATAATTGACAATATAGAGCTTTCCTCCATCTATCATGATGTTGCCTATTGGTCCAGTGATGAGGAGTTTTTCTTGATGTTGAGATATAATCTGTCTTGATGGCTATAGTCTTTGATCTTCTGCAGTCAGTGCTTTGATTCTTCTTCCTTTTCTGCAAGCAAAGTTGTATTATAACATAAATTTGTGCATAATGTTGTTGTTGTTATATACCATTGAGTTGCCTGAAACTCATAGCCACCCTATGTACAATAGCTCTGAATTCTGCTCTATTATGAGCCAGTCGCACTGTCTCTGACACGTCTACTCCCATTACTCCAGTTACTGTATCAATCCATCACATTTGGGATCTTCTTCCAGCGATTGGTCCCTCATGGCCCCATGTCCAAAGTATGTGAGACAGGGCTTCAAAATCCTTGCCTCCAAAGAGTAGCCTGGTTTCACCTTCTCCAGGATAAACCTGCTTGTTTTCTTGGCAGCCCATGGTATGTTTAAGACTCTTCTCCAGCACCGTAACTCGAAGGCATTGATTCTTCTTCTGTCATCCTTAGTCATTGTAACATAGAAAGTAATTGCAAAGACCATGACCTGGATCATGGAGTTCTGGTGGCCTAGTGGCAAGAAGCTGTGCTGCAACCCTGAAGGCACACAATTTGAGGCCATCAGTCACTCTAAGGGAGAAAGATGGGCAATTTCCTCTCGTGTGATTAACTACCTCTGAAAACCCACCAGGGGGGTCAGGTATGGATTGATTCCAACTCTACAGTACACAACAACAAAAACAATGGCCTGGAAGGCACACCTTGGTCTCTGGACTGATATCTTTGCTTTTAAGTAAGTAGTCTGGCAAGGACCCTAACAACAGATTTTCCTAGTACAATTTGTCTTTTTATTTCCTCACTGCTATTGCCAAGAGTATTGACTGTGGACCCAAGCAAGCTGAAATTGTTGACAAACTCAATATCTTCTCCATCTATCATGGTGCTGCCAGTTGGCCTAGTGGGGAGAATCTTTGTCTTCTTGATGTTGAGCCTCAATCCATAGTGAAGACTATATAGTCCTTGACCTTCTGCAGCAAATGCTTTAGGTTCTCCTTAGTTTTAGTAAGTAAGGTTGTGTCATATGCATATTGCAGGTTGTTGATGAGTATTCCTCCTATCCTGATACCACATTCCTTCTCATAAAATCCAGACTCCTGAATTATCTGTTCCATATATAGATTGAAATGGTATGGAAAGAGGAGGCATCCTTGCTACACTCCTTTCCTGATTTTGAATCATGCAGTGTTTCCTTGCTTTGTTCTGACCATTACGTCCTTGTCCAAGTATAGGTTTGACATGAGCGCAATCTGAAATTCCCATTCTTCTCCAGGTTATCCACAGTTTGTTGTCATCCACATAGTCAAATGTCTTTGCATAGTCAACGAAACACAAATAGATATTCCTCTGATACTCTTTGCTTTCAGCCAAGATCCACCAGACATTGGTAATAATATCTAAATAATTATGCATCTGTATAATTGCATAATTCAAGGTGTGAATTAATCTCCATCTAGTTTTGATATCACATTCTTTACCATATAGTCTAAATGGTATTACTTACTCAGTATACATATTGAATAGTTATGAAGAAAGGATCTAACCCTGATGCACACATCTCCTGATTTTAAACCATGCAGTGTTCCCTTACTCTGTTTGGACAACTGCTTCTTGGGCAAGGTTCAGATCCACTGGTCATAGGGTCACTATCAGTTGTAATCAACTCTACAGCACATACAACAACAATGTGAAAGTAGGGAGCTCTGCTGACTTAGTAAGGAGATGGTAAGGAGTTAAGTTGCCAACACAAAGATAAGACAACTCTAATCTACCAGCTGCTCCACAGGAGAAAGATAGGCAGTCTCCTCACAGGGATTCACAGCCTCTGGAAACCAGCTGGAGAATCAACTATGAGTTCTAACGCAACAGTAATGAGTTTTAAGGTAAGGAAGATGAGAATTTATTGAACCACTGACCCTTTCATAGATTCGATCCATCAAGTAGATTCTGATGGATGACAATCTATGTGCTGTTGTTAATTGTCATAGAGTATGACTCACAGCAGCAACCTAATGGACAACAGATATGGATGGACCTTGTAATATCCTGTGTCATCAGCATCCTCTTTGATACACTTGAGCCAATTGCTACAGTCACTGTCAATCCACGTGGTTTAGGATCTCCTCTCCTTCATCGACCCTCCACATTTCCAAGAATGATGTCATTTTCCAAGGAATGATCCCTCCTAACAACATGTCCAATGCATGTGAGAGGAAGCTCTACCATCCTTGCTTCCAATGAGCACTCTGTTGTCACTTTCCCCAAGACATATCTATTTGTTCTTTAGGCTGTCCGGTGGATATTCAGCACTTTTATACAACACAGTCCAGTGGATATTCAACACTTTTACACACCACTTATTCTTATTCATCATCCAGTTCTCATATGTATAGCAGGTGATTGAAAAGGCTATTGCTTGGATCAGTTGCCCCTTAGTCTTTAAGTAGAAAGTATTGCTAGTCAATAATTTTGGAGAGGTCCCTGACAGTAGACTTTACCAATGCCATACAGCTCCAAATTTCCTGCCTGTTAGTACCAAGGGTGTTGGTAGTGCATCCAAGCAAGAAGAAATCTTTGATAATTTTAATCTTGTATCCACCTATCATAGCGTTGACTGTCAGTTCAGTGGTGAAGATTTTTGGCTTCTTGATTGTGAGATGCAATCTGTATTGAAGAGTGCAGTCTTCGATCTTCTGCAGCAAGCATTTCAAGTCCTTCTCACTTTCAACAAGCAAGGTCATCTGTACAATGCAAGTTTTGATGAGTCTTCCTCCAATCCTGATGCCACATTCTTCTTCATAGAGTCCAGCTTCTCAAATGGTTTGCTCAGTGTACAGATTGAATAAGTATGGAAAAAAGATACAACACTAACAAACACCTTTCCAGATTTTTTAACCTTGCAATGTTCCCTTTCTCTGTTCAGACAACACCTTCTTGGTCTAGGCATAGTTTGTTTTTCGGGTTTTTCTTATTAGCATAATAAAATGTTTTGAGATTCCTATTCTTCTAAATGTTAGCCACAGTTTCTTATGATCCACACAGTCAAATGCCTTTGTAAAATCAATAAAACAAAATAGGCATTCTTCTGGTATTCTCTGCTTTCAGCCAACTATCCCCCCAAATCATGGGACTCTACGACTTGGAATCGTGTCAGTAGCACTTGTGTTAGAGAAGGTGGGGCAACCCCCAAGTCTATGTTTACAAAACATCACATGGTCCACCTCATTAATTGCTCAGGATAATATTCATTTTGTTAGATTTGAGAACAATTTGTAGCTCAGCATTTTCCCCGCTATCTGTCACCAGTTTGGGTGAATGCTTGATGATTGATTGCCAAGAAATAGTAAACATTTGTAAATAAAATGTCTTCAATCTCTATGTAGTCAAGTAATTGCAAAGGCAAAATGGTAACGATCCTTTTGATAATTTAAATGACAAAGTGACATTTCATTTAACATGTGGATACATCTTACAAAAGATACTTTAAAAAAAAAAGATACTTTAATTTTTTAGAGTAGTTTTTAGTTTATAGAAAAGTTATGCATGAAATACCAAGTTTTCACATATCCTTTCCCCTTGACCTATGTGTTCTATATGTTGCACTTCTGTGTCATACTTGTTACACTTGAGATGCCAGTATTTTTTTTGAGATGCCAGTATTGATATACTATTTATTAGTAACTTAAGCCTCTGGTTGAGGGTCTTCCTCTCTTTCACCGATCCCTCTCCAAGGTACAGCCCCTCCTAGCAACATGCCTGAAGTATGAGAGACAAAGCTTTAACATCTTTGCCTCCAAGGAGCACTCTGGTTTCACTTTCTCCAAGACATATTTGTTTGTTTTTTTGGCAGTCCATGGGGAATATTCAGTACTCTTTTCCAACACCACAGCTTAGAAGCATCAATTCTTGTTATCAATGACTGCTGATAGACACAGAAAAATCAAAGGCCATATACATAATCCAAGTTTAGACATTAGAGTGAAACTAATGCACAAAGGAATCTCTTGAAAAGAAATTCTGAACTTGATGACTCAAGTCTAGGACAAATGAGTCTGTCTCTAAAATTCCAGGAGGAGACAAGAACTGAGGGCTAAGTCCTCCTTAAGATTTTGTAGATGAAGTAGTGTAGATAAAATACTTCCATGTGGTTAAATCAGTTGGTTAAGTGAAATAAAATTATAATTGCTAACATAGGTTATTTGAGGGAAAATCTGCTATCAAGGACATCTCCAAAGTTCTAAAGAGCAAGGATGTCAGTTTGTAGACTAAAGTGCAACTAATCCAAACTATGGTTATTAGCCATTGCTTCCTATGTATTTGAAAACTGGACAATGAATAAGGATGACAGAAGAAGAATTGATGCCTTTGGGTTGTGGAATTGGAGAAGAGTACTGAATACCCCATGGACGGCCAAGAGAACAGGCAAGTCTGTCCTAGAGGAAGTAAAACCAAGGTGCTCCTTTGAGGTGAGGATGGTGAACTTTCATTTCATAGACATTGGGAATGTTGTCAGGAGGGACCAATCCTTGGAAAAAGACATCATGCTGAGAGAGTTTGGAGAGTCAGTAAAAGAGAGGAAGACCCTCAGCAAGATGGGTTGATCAATGACCATAATAATGGGCTCAAGTATGTCAGAGGTCATGAGGATGGGCAGAATCAAGCAAGTACGCCATCTATTGTTCACAGCATCACTTTGAATTGTGGTCCACATTATCACACCTAACAACAACAGCTGTCAAGGAACTCTCCATGGTGCTGAAGAGCAACAAAGTTTAGAGACTAAGGAGTGCCTCGTCCAAGCCATGGTCTTTTAATTACTTGTTGTGCATCTCCAAGTTGGACAATGACTAAGGTTAACAGAAGAATCTACGTCTTGGAGTTGTGATGTTGGAGAGATGGTACTGATTATCTCATAGACTGCCTAAAGAACAAACAGATATGTCTTGGAGAAAATTCAACTAGGTCACTCCTTACAAAGGAGAGACGAAGAAGAAGAGGCAACTTCATCTCCCATACCTTGGGCATGTTGTTGGGAAGGGTCAATCCTTGGGGAAGGTGGAGGATTAGAGAAAAAGAAGAACACCCTCAACAAGACGATTGGCCCTTGACATTAACAATGGACTGGAGCATAACAGAGATGATGATAATGGCAGAGGATACCGTAAGATTCAGATCCTTTGTGCCCAAAGTTACTGAGTCGTAAGTTGACTCGACAGCACCTAACAGCAACAATCTGTAATGGTAGTAGATTTGATTACAACCTTTCCATTATCATCCGATTATTTAACCACTGCATCACACGGACACCAACCACAGACTTGGTGATTTAGAATAGATGTCGGTTTTCTCCATAGGTCTGGAGGCCTCCAGAGACACTAGAGGGCATTTGGTTTCTGGTCTCTTTCAGCTGCCTTTGGCTCTAGTCATTTCTTCCACTACTCAAATTTCTGACTGTCTTCACATCACCATCTTCTCTGTGTTCTCAAGGACACTTGACATTGGACTTAAGATTCATTTGGATAGTACAGCAGGACCCCTGGTGATGCAGTGAGTTATGTGTCCAGCTGCTAACCCATAGGTCTACAATTTGAATCTAAAATCTGTTCCAAGGGAGAAAGCTGGGAAGTCTCCTCCCTTGAAGGTTTACAGCCTCAGAAACCCAATGGAGGGTCAGCCAGGCATCAACAGCCACTGGGTTTGGCTTTTTGTTTATTTGGTTTTGTTTTAAATAGTTCAGGAACTATCTCAAACCCCTTAATTTAGTCCTATCTACAAAGACCCCTTTTCCAAATAAGGTCACATCCACAGATTTAAAAAATTGGATGGACATATGTCCAGTCCCCCACATTGTACCACAGTTCTCACCATTCGATACACATTGGAGGTGTTTCAAGTTTGGAGATGTTATCCATGAAGCTGCTACGAGCCCACAGATCTTTATATGGACATGTGTCTTCATTTCTCTCGGATAAATACCTAGGAGTGGAATTAGAAGGTCTCTCCTTCACTTTGTAACACAGATTGCTGTTGTTAAGTTTCGCTGTCTATGACTCTCCACAATCTTATGAACAACAAGTCGGAACCTTGCCCTGTATGGCCCATCCTCACCATCTGTGATTTGCTCCACTCCGTTGATGGGCACTATGTGAACCCATCTTGTCCAGGGTCTTCCTCTCTTTCTATGACCTTCCTCCTTTCCCAGCATGATATCTTTTTCCTGTGTCAGGCCATTGTGTTGAGGGTTTTCCTCTATTCCTCTGGTTCCTCCTAACACACAGGTACTTCAAAAACCAGAAGTGGCCGGTCTCTCTGAGCAGCACTGAGTGGCCCTGACACAGATCCCTGTCATTCAGTTCTCACCATACCTCGTCTTTGTCCTTGTTTCTGGCTTCTCTCTGTTCCACCCTGTTCCCAGTCTTGCTGTGTCCCTGCACTTTGAGAGCTGAATCACTTTATACACATGGGCTTGTAGAAAGGAAGTGTCTGCAGGTGGGATGCGATCCAGGTCTCATTTCCCCAGGCATGCTGTCTCGAATGCCAGGCTCTGGGCCCAGACGTGACATTGCCTGTATCACAGTTCCTAGCCTCCTGAGTTCCTAGCAACCTTGGGGAACAACCAAAGGACTTGTGTCTTATTCCTGTACCTGCTCTACCCCGCCGCTCTGCTCCAGACAAGCTGGTGGGAGAGAAAAAGTCAAGACTCTCCGGCTGGGATGTAATTTTGTACTCAGCCTGTAACTTGATTATCTTGAAAATAAATGAACAATCGATACTGCTGATCCCTGAAGAGACAGGGAACATGGGCTGAGCCTGGCTTGTTTGGTGACAAATGTCCTCCTGCTGGTTCAAAGGTGTCTTCTGTTTAATGTCAACATTTGCTTTTCAATCCTTTTAATTTTTTCATTATTTGTTTCTGCCTGGCCTTGTCCTCGGTGAGGGCCTGTGATGCTGGGACCTTCCCCCCGCTAACCTGTTAGATGTGTGGGATTGCGCACACCTGTGTGACCCTCAAATACTGACTTATCTGCTGGCGAGGACACTTTCACATATCAGGAGATGAAAGGGCCAGTGAGGCTGTTCCGAAAAACTGTTCCCCAGGGAAGCTGCTTGTCTGACCCTGCTGGTGAGAAGATGTCCATTGGGCACAGGTTCTGCCTTTTGGCTCCGAAGCCCTTTGCATTCTGTGCCCTTGACCTTCTCGCTCCATTGCCAGCAGTAATCTCACCTGCCATGGCTTGTGAGGTTCGCAGTTTAGTTAGAGACCTTGCTTTGTCATTTCTTCTGCAGAACCCATCCTATCCACAAAAAAGTACTCCACTCAGTAAAGAGTTTATGCCTAGGAGGCTCTGAACTCCTAAGAGAAGCCTGTTAATGGTCATGGGGAAACCTGGAAACACACAGCGGTGATGGTTGAGCAATATGATTAACACACCTGTGGACCCTCTTCCTTCCCTGGGCTTTTTTGCTGATGTGTGAGAGAGAAACAGTGGTGCAAAGCAAACAGCTGGAGCTGATTGGCAGGACTGCTCTAAGCCAGCCCAGAAACCCTTTGGAGTGCCTCAACCTCAGGCAGCTTTGGTTTCCTCCTCAAAAATTTGCATTTGAAGGAGAGGA
>NW_006400000.1:2445019-2453898 GCF_000299155.1 Elephantulus edwardii
ATGTTGCCAGGAGGGACGGGTCCTTGGAGAGGGACATCATGCTTGGGAGGGTGGAGGGACAGCGCAGGAGGGGAAGGCCCTCTATGAGATGGATTGATTCGGTGACTGGGGTAGTTGGGATGGGCGTGTCAGAGGCAGTGTGGTTGACGCAGGATAGAGCAGGGTTTAGGGCTGTTGTGCATAGGGTCGCTATGAGTCGCAGACGACTCGACGGCACATAACAACAACAACAACACTCCAAGAAAAGAGATGCTTAATAAGATGGATTGACACAATGACCTTAGCAATGAATTTGAGTATATTAGAGATGATGAAGATGGCGTGGATAGGGCTCTGTTGTTCATAGGGTCATTATGAGTCCTAGTCAACCTAACAACAACAATAACAATGCATTAGGGAGTTCTGATGTTGTAGTAATTAGCACATTTCACTGTTAACCATCTCCAGTGGTTTGAATCTATCACTTATCTACTGGGAAAAGATAGGCAGTCTGTTCCTTTCATGATTTGCAGCCTCAGAATCCTGATGATATGTTGTTATGTGCCCTTGTGATGTAGTGGGTCTCTTGCTCAAAGTCTGGCTTCTCCAACTCGTTGTCTTTAACAGGATCCAGCTGCCTCAACTCTGCCTGTCCTGTGGCCCGCCTACATCATTAATAGCTTATAATCTTTGATGTTATCTTCATGCTGCTGCTCCTGCTGCTTGTTCTTGTTGTTAGGTGCCATCGAGTCGAGTATGACTCATAACACCCTATGAACAGTGAATCTGAACCTTGTTCTGTCCTGCACCATCCTCATACTTCCTGACACACAAGATCCCATTGCAGCAGTCACCATGTCAATCCACCTGGTTGAGGTTCTTCTTCTCCTTCACCAACTCACCACCCTTCCCAGCATCATGTTGCTTTCCAAGAAACAGACCCCTCTAGCAACATGCAAAATATGTAAGGCAAAGCCTCATCATCCTTGTCCAAAGAGTATTCCAGCTGCCCCCTTTCCAAGACAGCTTTCTTTGTTGAGAGTTGCCTTCAAGTCAAATCACCTACTCATGGTAGCTTCATGTACTACAGAGAAACACCGCCCACTCATGTGTCAGCCTCCTTGTTTGAGCCTACTGCCACCTTCTACCTTAGGACGCTCAGAGTCAGACAACATCTTGCTTTGATCCAATTTTCCAGTTTTCCAAAGTACGCCACCACATCTTGATTTCTAGCCTCTCCTAGTCTTGAATCTTCTCTGAAACCTGTCTTCCACAGGTGCCCTTGCTGGTCTATGGAATACTAGTGGCATAGCTTTTCTTTCTTCACCTTGGAACCAACCAAATTCACACCAAGTCAGTTGCAACGCATCATGACTCTCCATTGGGTTTCCTACTCTATAAATCTCAACAGAAACAGGCTGCCCCATCTGTCTCCTGGGAAGCACCTCGAATTTGAACCTATATTGCCCAACATTAAATGCTCTGCTCCACCAGAGATCTTTTTTTCAAACACTTGGCCACAGTTCAAATCCCATGACAGGATTGCTAAGCATTGCATTCCAAAGAGAGACTTGTTGATTCTGTTGAAACATTTTCAGGATAGGAGGTTGGCATCCTGGAATGACAGTGTGCCTGTTTTCTTCTTCTCAGTGAGGGGAATGGACACTTCATCTCCCTTCCCACAAAGCATCTGGAGACCCTTCACATTTCCACGAAGTGCTCCTTCCATTTTCTTTCCTCTACTCACATCAGATTCCTGGTGGTACAGTGCTAAAGCACTAGGCTGCTAACTAAAACACTGGTAATTTGAAGACCCTGTGGTTTTGAGATGAAAGTTGAGGCAATCTCCTTTGGTAGAGATGATAGCTGAGGAAACCCAGGGGGGCAGAACATAGGGCTACTCTCAGTCAAAGTCAACTTGAATGTTTGGTTGGGACTCTTAACTTCCCAAGGAGACCTAATAGTACAGTAGAGCATTCAGCTCAATTTTTTTTGAATTTTATTTAATTTTAATGAACATTTACAGAGATTTTGGATTTTCATTCATACATTGTTGCACTTTTTTTCTTTACCCTCCCCCCACCCCCAGTTCGCTCCTCTCTTTGAAAAGCAAAAGATAAACTTCTTCTTTGGTATACAAACAATTCCCCCCGCCCCAAATGCACTCCACTATGAAACCTTAATTCTGGATTCCTGTGATAATCATAAGATGCTATCATATACCACTTTTAAACTGTTCTCTCCCTCATCTCTTTCAATTCCGTATACATAATCGATCCAGTTTTTCTCAGTCTTACCCCAACCCTGATGTCAGTCACTTTCTACAACAGTGGCACCATGCAGTATTTGTCCTTTTGTGACTGATATATTTTACTCAGCATATGTTCAAATTTACCTGGTGACTTTGTGGGAGAAAAATCTGATCTTCTTCTGTGAAGATTACAGCCAAGAAAACATACAGGGCAGTGCTATGCTGTCATACAGAAGTCACTAAGAATCGGAATCCACTCAGTGGCCCTGACATCCAACAATAACAGAGCCATGTCACAGAAGTGTGTCTCTGCAAAATTGGCTCTCCACTGAAGAGCTCACACACAGATGTAAGCTTCATCTCAGTCTGAGGAATGTCCTTAGTGGAAACACCATACGTTCAAATTCTGGGATTTCATCTCCTTGAATTTACAGAGTTGCTCTCATATATAAAAGAATCCAATTTAAAGCCCCAACATATTTTTCCCCCTCCAACTCAGGAGTTTGCTGTTCCTCTAGTTTTTGGATTGCAGTAATCTTGTCTTGGATTAGGAAAGACCCTAGGGTTTATTAAGGTTGTATTGTGAAGATCTCTACCTCTTGGCTCAGATATGATGTGGAAGCTTCCATTGTTAGAAAGGCCACATCATCAGCTCCCTAACAAGGAACCAACAAGCCCTTTTGTGAGTTGTACATAACTTCTCAAGTGTAAAAAGACTTTGTAAGTCTGCACTTAAAACCCAAAAGGCTAATTCTTAAAACTACTATTAGTGTGTTAATCATTACTTGGAAATTAACGATGCTCATTAAGGAGAATCACTTTTATGCAGTGACGCAGCGTTTCCCTCTCTGCTTCCATTGCTCTCATTTCTTTCTGGGGACACACTAGAATCTCCACATTCTAAGCATGGTTTCTAGACCAGCAGTCTCTGCAGCACCTGGGATTTTATCAGAAATGCAGAGTCTGAATACCCACCCTTTATCGATTAGAACTGTTGGTGTGTGCCATGAGTCAGAACCAACTCATAGCTGAGCTTCCGGTAGGTTCTCAGAGGCTATAAATAATGAAGGGGAAGGTTGTTCATCTTTCTCCCGAGTACGAGGTGGTAGATTTGAACTGCTTGCCTTTGGGTTAGCAGTGCAACTCCTTACCAATAAGCCACCAGAAATGTGGGATTTTCACTTTCCATCCAGGAGACCAGCAGAGAAATGTGGCATCAGGATCTGAGGAAGATTCATGAACAACCCACGTTATGCAGATGACACAACCTTGCTTGCTGAAAGTGAGGAGGACTTGAAACGCTAGCAACAGAAGATCAAAGACTATAACCTTCAATATGGATTACATCCGAAAATCAAGAAGACAAAATTCCTCACCACTCGGCCAATAGGCAACATCATGATAGATGGAGAAAGGACTGACATTTTCAATGGTTTCATCTTGCTTTGATCAACTATCAACAACATCCTTGGTACCAGGAGTAAGGGAATCAGAAGACGTAATGCAATGAGCAAGTCTGCTGTAAGGCATCTCTCCAAAATACTGAAGAACAAGGATGTCAGTGTGAAGTGCCCCTGAGTCAGGCCACAATCTTTTCATTTACTTTCTATGCATATGACAGCTGGACAGTGAATAAGGATTATAGAAGAAAAAGGAATGCATTTGAGCTGTGGTGTTGGAGAAGAGTACTGAATATCCCATGGATAGCCAAAAGAGCAGCTATGTCTTGGAAAAAGTACTGCCCTAGTGCTCCTTACAGCCAAAGACATCAAAGCTTCATCTCTCACACTTGGCTAATGTTGCTAGGAGAAGCTATTCTTTAGAAAAGGACATGATGCTTAGGAAGGTGGAAGGTCAAAGAGATGAAGACCCTCAAGGAGATGGACTGACCCAGTGACTGCTGCAATGAGAGCAAATGTGTCAGGGATTTTTGAGACTGGCACAGGATGGGACAGTGTTCAGATATGTTGCTCACAGAGTCTCTGAGTCATACTCGATTTGACAGCACCTAACAACATTCAGGAGATATGGGTTTGAAGCTCAGTCAATGTACCTGTACAAAACAACCACCCATTGATATATCAGTGCAGGCTTGTGTGTTGCTATGATGCTAACTTGCAAAACCCATCAATGGATACCCCACGGCTCACAATAATCCCCCCTGTCCTTGATCAAGGGGATGGCGCAGGGTCAGGCAGCATCCTGATTCATTGTATATGAGGTCACCACAAGTCAGAGCCAATTGGAGAGACAGCAGCTCACAGCCAGCAACACAAAGGAAACTAATATTGTCAGTATCTGTCACTCACCACAACTTCCTTCCAGAGCTTACTGGGGCATGTGCTTTCTCTTCCTCATCCCTCAATTCCCTGCACCTCACCCTGCCCCAATGAGGGCTGAAACAGTTCTGAAGAAAAAAATCTGGGACAAGCATGCATCACCCAGCAAACCTCACACCACACAGTGTGTTCATGGCTCCCCCGCAGCAAACAGTGATGGACTCTTTCTGTTGTCACCTTTGTTGGGTGCCATCGAATCGGTTCTAATACATGGCCAGAAAATGTGACAAGTGGAATGGCCACAGTTGGTTTTCAAGGACGTAGTCTTCATCTGACATACTTTGGACATGTTGCAAGGCAGGACCAGTCTTTGGAGAGGGACATTATACTTGGGAGAGTAGAGGGACAGCACAAGAGAAGATCCTCAGTGAGATGAATTGATACAGTGACTGGGGTAATGAGGGTTAAAGTGTCAGAGACAATAAGATTGGCACAGGATAGAGCAGGGTTTAGGGCTACTGTCGCTATGAGTCACAGGTGACTTGATGGCACATAACAACAACAAATCTTCATAGGAGAAAATAATAAGGCCTTTCATCCCATAAAGTCACTAGGTGAGTTTGAACTGACAATCTTCCACTGGGTAGTTGAGGGCTTCACTGACATCTACTCAAGTTAATCCAAGCACAGAAGGGAAATGATGAGGCTCATGTGTTTAGTCCTGGAATCCTAGAGTAGGAATAGAGTTGAGCCTCAGAAAGAGCTGGAATAGACCAAAATCCTCACTACTGGGCCAGTAGGCAACATCATGACACATGGAGAGAAGATTGAGATTGTCAATGACTTTTATCCTACTTGGATTCTTAGCTATCCTCCTTGGCACCAATAGTTAAAAGACATATTGAATTGGGTAAATATGCTTCCAGAGGCCTCTCCTAAATGTTGAGGAGCAATGTTTTAAAGACTAAGTTATATCTGATCTAAACCATGGTTTTTTAATTGCTTCCTATGCAACTGCAAGTTGGACAGTGGCTAAGGATGATAGAAGGGTTGATCCTTTTGAATTGTGGTGCTGGAGAAGAGTACTGAATATTCCAAGGACTGCTGAAAGGGGGGGAAAATGTATCTTGGAGAAAGTGCAACCAACCAGCAACAATAGCAAAGTTCAACTGGGCAGCAAACAACAAAAGCTGGTGAGGTTGTGGAGAGATTAGAACTCTTATTCACAGATGGCAGGGATGTAAAATGGTACAGCCACTAGGGGAAGTGGTCTGGTGCTTTCTCAAAATGTTGGAAACAGGAATATCATTTGACCCAGCAATTTCATTACTGGGAATATACCCTAAAAGAAACCCGAGACGTGACTCAAACAGATGCATGCACACCTATGTTTATTACTGCATTATTCTCAAGAGCAAAGAGATGCAAGCAGCCCAAGTGCCATCAACAAATGGATAGAGAAACTATGGTACGTTCACACAATGGAATATTGTGTATCAGTGAGTATCAGTGAACTTGAAAAACATTACACAACATGGGGGAACCTGGAGGGCATTATACTGAGTGAAATATCTCAACCACAAAAGGACAAACACTGCATTACACCGCTGTTATAAAATAAGACAGACATGGGAGGTTGGAGAGAGAATGGATAAAGAGTGGATAGATAATGAACACTGTGTTACAACAGATGGGGGAAGAACTGTCTGAAAGGAATATATTATTAGGCATTTTATGTACAACAACAACCTGGAAGAAGAAGTGTATTATGAGGTGGGCTGGAGGGGTGAAGAAAATGTTCAAGAATAAGGAGGGGAGCGGGAGCAGGAGCGGGAGCGGGAGCGCTTTCGTTTTTGCTTTTTTTTAAGAAAAAAGTACAGCCAAGGTGCACCTTGGTGGCCAGGATGGTGAAGCATCCTCTCAGATTTTGGATACAATGTCTTTATAAAAGCACCCCATGCTTGGAAAGGTGGATGGTCATGAAGAGCCCTAACAAGATGAATTGACATTGTGACTATAACAATGGGCTCAAGTATATCAGAGATGGTGAAGATGGTGAGGATGGTACAGGCCAGGGTAGAATTCAGTTATGTTGTTCAAAGGGTCGCTACAAGTTGTAATCAACTCAATGGCACCTAGTAATAACAACAACCCGCTTTTCCGTTTGGGGAGTCAACATCATTCTTCCCCTTTGGAAGCAGTTCTGAGTGTCAGAATAAGGAGGAGAGTGAAATATTTGAAAATTGGTTTCTTCCCGGGGGAACCTGGTAGAAGCCTCTCCAGTGGTCAAAGTGAATCAACTACTTGAGAAAAGAAGTGGTGTGGGAGAAGCAGAGTCATGATTCCCAATGTCTTGTCAGAGGAGGAGGCATTTCAAGAGAACGTTACAGGGCTGATGAGGGAGAAAGAAGCAATTGTGATGTGGTGCAAAACTTGAGCTCCCTTTTCAAAAACTATGCTCTATCTTCACTTAGAGGAATTTGAGGAAGAAGAAACATTTCATGGAGATCCCTCATTAACCATGTCATGAGTTGTGCTGCATCCCAAAACATGACCTTATGTACAATAATAGGTCTGAACCCTGCCCTATCCAGAGCCAGTCTCACTGACTCTAATACACATTCCCCTGTTGTCCCAGTTACCATGTCAATCCCTCTCATCTGGGGTCTTCCTCTCCTGTGCTGTCCCTCCATCTTTCCAAGCATGATGTCCTTCTCTGAGGACTAGTATCTCCTTGGGAAAGGTGAGCCTCAAGGTTGTATTCTTACTCAATCCCTATTCAATCTGTATGCTGAGAAATCAATTGAAAAGCGGGGCTCTATGAATAGGAATGCAGCATCTAGATTGGAAGATTCATCAACAACCTTCGTTATGCAGATGACACAATTATGCTTGCAGAAAGTGAAGAATTCCTGAAGCACTTGCTGCAGAGGATCAAAGACGACAGCCTTCAATATGGAGTGCATCTCAACATCACAAAAGTCCTCACCTCTGGACCAATAGACAACATAATGATAGATCGATGATGATGATGATAGATGATAGATAGATAGAGCATAGATATATATAAATGGGGTTGTCCAGAATTTCATTTAACTTGGATTGACATCAAACTCATGGTAGCAGCTGTCAAGAATTTCATGACACTGTTTCAAGCCTCAGTCTTATCATTCTCTGAGTGATTCTCAGCAAATTACTAACCTCATTGCCCATGTTCCCATCTGTAGATACAGAATTCATGGAGTTGCTGTGATTTCATGAGGTTGGTGTGAAAATTAAACAAGAACACACTTAGCAGAGTGCTGGAGTAGAAACTTGGTGCTGTAACTTTATTTTCTTCCTATAGTTGAAGCAATAGCTGGAGGAGAAATGACTCAGGTCAAATATCATTAGGCAAAAAACAGTATATGCACTGGAACTTAGAACTCAGGATTTCTACTTCAGTGTTTTCATCACATAAGTATCACAGACTCAATTCCTCCCTTCACTGTCTAACATTGACTTGCCAGATATGCCCTTTCTTGCTGTCAATGACCAAATAGGATGTATCATCTGTGAGCTCAGTTGTGAAGTCATCTTTACAAAGCAATGAACTTTTACGGCCACTGTGAGCTCATTCTCCTACCATGACCAATATGGGTAGGAATGGGGGGACAAGGATGTCAGAGGGCTGGGGACTCAGTGGCCACTTTAATAGTGACCGTGAGAATGGTACAAGAGGGGAAAACACCTGCAGGTCATGTGTATGTCTGCACAGTAAGCTGATTCCCATAAACATTCGCTAGTTAGGTGTCAGCAAGTATGACTCAGAGACCCTATGAATACCAGATCTGAATCCTGTCTTATCCTGTGCCATTCTCACCATCTCTGACACACTTGAGCATGTTCCTGCACTCACTGTTTAAATCTACCTGGGTGAGGGTCTTCCTCTCTTGTCTCTCTCCAAGGAATAGCCTCTCCTAACAACATGCCTGAAGTTTGTGAGACTTTGTTTGTGAGGCTTTATCATCTTTGCCTCCAAGGAGTACTCTGGCTGTGCCTTATCCAAGATATGTCTTGCTTGTTCTTTTGTAAGTCCATGGGATATTCAGTACGCTTCTCCAACATCACAGTCCAAAGGCATCAATCTTCTGTCAACCTTATTCATTGTCCAGCTCTCAGTAACATGGCACTTGAAAAGAGAGGTGCAGCTTAGTCCTCACAGTGTATTTACCACATACAATTGATTTAACACCATAGTGTGATTTGACACATTGTCAGGAGGTAGCAGTCCTAGGAGTAAGACATCTCTAAGGGCGAGGAACTAGAGTCAGAAAATCAAAAGGGCCGAACTCGCTCAGCATTTCTTAAGCTCAAAGAACTGAAGAACA
>NW_006400000.1:2455338-2527594 GCF_000299155.1 Elephantulus edwardii
AGCGCAGGAGGGGAAGACCCTCTATGAGATGGATTGATTCGGTGACTGGGGTAATCGGGATGGGTGTGTCGGAGGCGGTGCGGTTGGCGCAGGATAGGGCAGGGTTTAGAGCTGTTGTGCATAGGGTCGCTATGAGTCGGAAACGACTCGATGGCACATAACAACAACAACAAGGGAGAAGAAGTCTATTTTTTCTGGGGAAAGTGGAGGATCAGCATAAGAGAAAGACATTCAATGAGATGGATGACATAGTGACTTCAATAATGGATTTGTTGATGGTGGAGATCAAAGGACGGCACAGGATAGGGCAAGGTTTCAGTCTGTTGCTCATAGGGTCCCTATGCTCTGTGACACCCAACAAGAAGATATGGCAAGCCTTAATCAATTGTAAAGAAACTCTGGTTTTACTACATTTTGTCCTGTAGGCTCAGCTCTTTGATCGTTTGATACTCTTCTATCTGGCAGGACAGTGTGATATCTATCAAAGGGATCATTCTAGTAACAGGCGCCAAAACACACAAAAGAGCTGGGTCATTCCTCACTGCTGGGTGTAGAACAAACTATTCCAGCCACTACAAATCATTCCTTCCTCATTCACAAAAATGGGGATTTACCAATATTCAAGTTGCTGAAAGAACTCTCAGGCAGAGCGAATCTTGTCCAGCGTAAATATTACAACCACTAAAAGAGAAAAACACAACCAAGAGCCAAGATAGATAGCAAGACTTTTGTTTTTAATTCCCTCAAAAATGAATTATGACCCCGAGCTCTAACAAATGTAGTAATATAGGTGTGTATTTATCAAAGCATCCCATGTTGTTGTTGTTATGTGCTGTCAAGTCATTTGTGACTCATAGTACCCTATGTACATCAGCTCTGAACCCTGCTCTATCATGTGCCAACCTTATTGTCTCTGACACATCTACACCCATTTACCCATCGCTGAATCAATCCATCTCAAGGGTCTTCCTCGCTTGTGTTGTCCTTCCATCTTCCCAAGAACGATGACCCTAAGGGTTGATTCCTTCTTGAAACAAGCCTAAAGTATGTCAGACAAAGCCTCAGCATCCTTGCCTCCAAGGAGCAGCCTGGTTTCTCTCTCAGATGAATCTCTTTTTTCTCCTAGAAGTCCACGGTATATTCAACACTCTTCTCCAGCACGACAGCTCAAAGGCATAAATTTCCCTTCTATTATGCCTAGTTATTGTCCAGCTTTCTGATGTATAGCAAGTAATTGTGAAGACCATGGCCTGGATGTGGTGTACCTTAGTCTCGAGACTGACATCGTTGCTTTTCAGTACTCCGGAGAGATCCCTGGCAGCAGACTTTCCCAACGCAAGTCATCTTTTGACTTCCTGGCTGCTGGTATCAAGTATCCATGTTGTTTTTGTTGTTGTTATGTGCTATCAAGTCGCTTGCGACTCATAGCGCCCCTATGTACAAGAGCTCTGAACACTGTTCTATTCTGTGCCAACTTCGCCGTCTCATACACACTCATTCCCACCACTCCAGTCACAGAATCAATCCATCTCATCGAAGGTCTTCCTCTCCTGCGCCACCCCTCCACTCTCCCAAACATGATGTCCCTCTCCAATGACCAGTCCTTCCTTGCAACATGCCCAAAGTATGTCAGACAAAGCTTCAGAATCCTTGACTCCAAGGAGCATTCCAGCGTCACCTTTTCCAGGACAAACCTATTTGTTCTCCTAGCAGTCCATGGTATATTCAACACTCTTCTCCAGCACCACAGCTCAGAGGTATCAATTCTCTTTCTGTCATCCCTATTCACTGTCCAACCCTCTGATGCATAAGACGTTGTGAAGACTATAGCCTGGATCAGGTGCATCTTAGTCTCCAACCTGAAGTCGTTGCTCTTCAGTACTCTTGAGAGGTCCCTCACAAGCTGACTTTCCCAATACAATTCATCTCTTGATTTCCTGGCTGCTGTTACCAAGAGTGTTGACTGTGGAGCCTACTAAACTAAAACTGTTAACCATCTCAATCTCTTCACCATCCATACTGATGCTTCCAGTTGGCCTAGTGGTGAGAATCTTTGTTTTCTTGATGTTGAGCCTAAATCCATATAGGAAGCTGCAGTCCTTGACCTTCTGCAGCAAGTGCTTCAGGTCCTCCTGTTTCAGCAAGCAGGGTTGTGTCATTTTTTTTAAAAAAAATTATGTCTTCTGATATGTATTTCTTTACATGTTGTTATGTGCTGCCAAGTTGCCTGAGACTCATAGTGACCCTATGTACAACAGCTCTGATCCCTGCTCTATCCTGAGCCAACCTTACTGTCTATTACACATCTAACCCATTACTCTAGTCACTGAGTCAATCCATCTCAGTGAGGGTCTTCCTCTCCTTTGCTGTCCCTCCATCTTTCCAAGCATAATGTCCCTCTCCAAGGATTGGTCTCTCCTTGTAACATGCTCAAAATATGTCAGACGGAGCTTCAGAATCCAGCCTGGACACATTAATTGCATTGTATTTGGTCTAATATTCTACTTAAGTCAAGCAGTGAACACCTATCTTGTCTCTTTTGGTTCTGGATAATTTACCTGGGTCTTGCACTGTTTGGCACACAGCAATTGCCCAATGGATGTTGTAGGCTAACCTCAATACTTATTAAAGTTGCCCTATTTTCCTTCTGAAGCAGACATGTATCAAATGCATCATTTATCTGGCCATGATCCAAGCCACAATTTCATACATCTCCCCTAAAACCTTCAATTACACCAATTGACATGTGAGTGGCACACTTGGGAATTTTGTTGTGACGTTTTAGGGAGCAGGAGCTCGAGTTTTGTGTGACACGGGGGACAAAGGTGAGCTTGTACCATATAGCTTCTGCATGTGTCCCAGTGCTTCTACGGAACAGGATGGTGTCCAAGGCATCTTGAGGCCACCAGAAGAATACAAATCACACTCCTTAACCTTTAAAGGATGTTGTGGGCTTTGGGTCTAAGACTAATGACCCAACAATTGACCAAACAGGCAATCAAGATGTATTCATGAGCCCTTCAGGGAGGTACCTCTTCTAATAAAGCCATCTTTACTTTTTTTTAAAAAAAAAAAAAGGGAGAAAAGGATGCATTCTTGATAACTGGTGACTGGGATGGAAAAGCTGGGAACAATGAGGAAGAAATGGTAGTAAAAAAAGTACAGTCTTGGTGACAGAAATGAAGCTAGAAATCAAAGAACTGAACTTTGTATGTTTAATGACGTATTCATTGTAAATACCTTTTTTAAACAAACAAAGAAACAACAGAAACCACAAACAGCAAGTTTGTACATGGACCTCATCTGATGGAGTGCACAGGAATCAGACTGACTACATCTATTGAAGGAATCTTGGAAGAAGCTAAATATCAGCAGTCAAAACCAGGGCAAGTGCTGACTGTGTTAACAGACCATCAATTACTCACATGTAAGTTCAAACTGAGGCAGAAAGAAATTAAAACATGTTCAGGAGAACCAAAATGTGATCCTGAGTCCATCCTACTTGAATTTAAAAATCATTTTAACAAAAGGTTTGAAGTATTGAACACCAGTGATCAAAGACCAGATGAGTTGTGGGATGACACCAAAGACACCACCCATGATAGGAACAGAAGTTCACTTCAGAGGATGAAGGGGGCGGGGGGAAGCAGAAGGGACAATCAAAGGACAGATGAAGACTAGAAAGCAAAGTATCATATCAGAATGCACAGAGACCTGGAACTAGAGAATAAAAAGGGAAGAAATTGCTTTACTTTCTCATGCTGGAAGAACTGACAAATTCAAGCTTTGAGTTGCAATAGTGACAGAAACTATGGGCAAAACTTTGATTAATTCAGAGAACAATAAAAGATGAGGGAGGGAATAGAGTCACTACCAAAAAGGATTAGCTGGCACTGAAATATTTCAGGAAGCACCATATAATCAAGAGCCAATGGTAATGATGGCAGAAGTTCAAGATGCACTGAAGGCATTGGCAAAAATAATTAAGGCCCCAGGAACTGATGAGACACCAACTGACATCTTTCAAATAACAGATGCAGCCCTGGTCATGCTCACTAGTCTATGCCAGGAAACCGGAAGGATAGTAGCCTGGATGAAATCTTTATTTGTTCCCATTCCCAAGAAAGGTGACACAGCAATAAACAAGAACAAAATTTAAAACTTTCTATCTTTAAAAAATTTGGAAAAAAATTATCTGCATGAGTGACATGTCAAATTATAAACTCAAGTTTATAAAAAAATAATTATTCAATTAATAGTTCCTGAAAACCTTGTCAGAAAAATTTAGGTGAGTTCAGGAAGTGGCCAATATTTTCAAAAGTATGTTTAGTTTAAACTATTAAGAACTATAGTTTTTCAAACTACGAAGAATTTCCAATATATCCTGTTGTTCATATTCTCACACTCAGGATAGTCCAGGATATTTTAAAGTTTGTTTGTTTAAAGATTACACAAGAATGTCAACTGCACAATTAGTCATAAAAAGAAAAACTATTTTCTAGCACCTTTGAAAGAATAAACTGTTGAAAATATTGTAAAATGCAATTTTAAGTATCATGTTTAAGTCTATGATACCTTTGGTTATACAATGAATCACTTAAAATAATAAAACCAGTAACTTTCAATTGTGAGACTTTTTAAAAAAATGCATTTTTTAAATTTTAACTGTTATTTTAACAACTATGAGATATAATCTCATTCCAGCAACAATAGCCAAGTTCAACAGAGCAGCAAACAAATGCTGGAGAAGTTGTGGAGAGACATCTTTTACTTTAAGAAAAGAAGTCAATTAAGGATATGTTGTTGTTGTTAGGTACTATTGAGTTGTTTCCAAGTCAGAGTGAGCCAATGAACAATAGAATACAATAGTGCCTGGTCCTGCAATATTCTCACTAACATTCATATTTTGAGCCCACTGCTGTACTCACTGTGTCAATCCATGTCATTTTAAGTCTTCACCATTTTTATTCACACTCTATCAAGCTTTATGTCCTGCAGAGACTGGCCCTTCCTGATAGCATCCAAAATTTGTGATCGTTTTGAAGTCTTCTAAGAAGTCTACAGCTATACTTGTTACAAGACAAATCTGTTCATCCTTCATGCAGTACATGGCATATTCAATATTCAAAGAGGTAAAATTTTCTTCCATCTTCCTTATTCATTGTCCACCTATAACATATGTATGAGTCAGCTGAGAATACTATGGGTTTTGTCAGGTGAATCTTAATCTTCAAAGTGATAAGTTTGTTCTACAACACTTAAAAGAGTTCCACAGATTTCTTTAATGTAACATATCATGATTTCTTCTCCACTGTTTCCATGAACATGTGGCTCTAAGTAAAATGAAATTATCAGTAAATGAAATATTTACTTAAAAAAAAGAAAGGTGATCCAACAGTGTGGAAATGATCAAACAATAGCATAATACTGCATACAAGCAAAATGCTGCTGAAAATCATAAAAAAATGGCTAGAGCAGTAGATAGAGGAATGCCAGAAGTTCAGCTGGGTTTAAGAGAGGTTGTGGCACCAAAGGTAACATTTCTGATGTAAGATGGTTCTTTGCTGAAAGCAGAGAATAACAAAAGAATGTCTGTTTGTATTTCATTGACTATGTGGATCATAAGAAATTATGACTAACATTGAGAAGAATGGGAATCCCAGAACATTTCATCGTGCCCAAGCAAAACCTGTATCTAGACCAAAAGGCTGTTGTGTGAACAGAGGAAGGGAATGCTTCATGGTTTAAAATAAAGAAAGGTGTAGGTCAACATTGAATCTTCTATCTATTCAGTATGTATGGTGAGCAAATCATTCAAGAAGCTGGACTCTATGAAGAACGTAGAATGTGCATAGCAGGAAGACTCATCAACATCCTGTGTTATGCAGACAACACAAAGTCGCTAGCTCAAAGTGAGGACTTGAGGCACTTGCTGCAGAAGATCCAGGACTATCGTCTTCAATATGGGTTACATATCAACGTCAGGAGAACAAAAATTCTCACCACTGGCCAGATAGGGAACATCATGATGGATAGATAAAAGTGAAATTGTCAATGACTTCATCCTACTTGGATCTCCAATCAATACACTTAGTAGTAGTCGTCAGGGGGACCGGGAGATGTATTGCACTGGGAAGGTCTGCAGTCAGGGACTTCTCTAAATTACTGTGGAGCAATGATACAGTTTGAAGACTAACTTGTGCCTGAGACCAGGGTCTTTTCAATCACTGACTTATTGTTGGGTTTTTTTTTAAACAATAATAATTTATTAAGAGTCTACCCTCCCTACTCTCTCGTCATCTTTACGGCTCCTTTTTCCACTTGTAGACCTTGTGCGCTAGTCCTAGGAAGATGGCTGGAGACCAGCTACTGCTTCACTAGTCCCATAAGGTGGCCAGAACCTTCTTCATACTGTGTGAACACAGCAGGCAGTTCCAGTGCCTCATACAGTGCCCTCACCGGGGCCACCCTCTCCATCGCCTTCTGCCCATAATTCTCCTGGATCACCAGGCAGCTGCATTTGTTGTCTTGGATGTCAGTGCCAGTCTTGCCTGTGTCACCAGAAAGATGAAGGTAATCATCCTGAGTCTGAAAGAACTCACCTGTCTCTAGCAGGATGTTATTGGCATTGGCATGTTCTGTGTCCCCATCCATGTCCACCATAAACATGGAAGCAGTTACAAGAAGGTAAAAGGAATAGAACGCTATCTTGTACTTGACAGTGGCTTTGTAGCTCTTGTCAGTCAATCAGCTAAGAGCTACCTTGCTCTGTGGGGCAGTGAGGAGGTCCAGGGTCTGTCTGATCTCGGTCTGACAGAAACTCTGCAGGAAGAGCTCCATCAGGTTCAGGTAATAGGGCTGCTTGTGTTCGAGATTCAGCAGGCAGCAGCAGATACATGCCTTCAGCAGCATGCTATCATTGATGGCATCCAAACCTATGCCAGGAGCTTCCAGAGCTGGGCAATGGCATCTTCTATCGCTGGATGCCCCCGATCATCCTCAGTCAGCCTGAGCATTGGGGGAAAGTGCTGGGGGAAATCCTGCCTTTGTTGGACTGAAGGCTGATTTCTGGTCTCTGTGAATTCATCGGCTTTTGGATTCTGGCTCTTGCTGTCTCAATCACTTGTGGGACATGTGAGAAGTGGGCAATGAATAAGGATGATGGAATAGTTGATACCTTTGTCCTGCAGTGTTGAAGAGTACTGAGTATCTGATCCAGTGCCGAAAGAACAAACAGGTGTGACTCGGAGGTGGTTTTAGCCAGAGTACTTCTTGGAAGCAGAAAGATGACAAGGCTCCATCTCACATACTTTGGGCATGTTGTTAGCAAAGGCTTGGAAAGATGGATGTTCAGTGAAAGAGAGGAAGACCATAAGCTGGATGGGTTGGCATAGTTCCTGTGGCCAGAAATTGTAAGGCTGGCACAGGGCTCAGATCTGTTCTCCACACAGTTGCTATGAGTCATACTTCAGGGCACCTGATGACGACTCCTCCTTCCCCAGCTCTGGCGGCTTGTCTGTAGGGAGGCGCACTATTTACCCCAAAAGCCTCTCTCTGGAATTCATGAAGATGGGCGATCTCCTGTGATTTACAGCCAGTGAAGAGTCAGCTATCAGTGGACTCTTAGCAGCAGTGAGAACAGGAATCCATTCCCCCTCAGCCTTTGCCCAGCAGCACCAGATTATCAGTGCCGATGGAGTTGTGCTGCCAACCCCAAGGTAAGAGGTTTGATTCCACCAGCTGCTCTATGACAGAAAGACAGAGAATCTCCTCCTGTGCAGTTTGCTACCTCTGGAAAAAAATCACTGGAGGCTCAGCTAGGAGGTAGTTATGACTCGACAGCAATTAGTTGAATAGAAAGGGGCCAGAAAAGATGGGCTTAATCTTTACAAAATGAGTAAAATATAGCAGTGGAATCAGGAAATGGAAAACAGGGGCTACAGTCATCCCACTAGAAAGAACCTACTTGGCCATGTTTACTAGGCGCTCACGGTTACGCTGTGACAACCCAACTGCCCCAGCTTCCTGGCTGTGATCTTTACAGAAGATCCTGAGTCCTTCTCATGCTGTATCGCCAGGTGACCTCGAACTGGAAGGCTTTCTTTCAGTCAGTAATTGAATGTTTAACTATTGAATCACCAGGGCTCAATAAAGCTCCTACTTAAAGAAAAACTCACAAAACTAAACCCCAACCAACTTCTTAGGATTATCTCATGTCAAAGTACCGTTCCCACCAAAAGATGAATAATAAGCACGATTGGACTATTGGAATTTGCATATTCCTTTTTCCTGGAGCTAAAAGCTCCCTTTTCTAAATTGTGCAGTACATACCGTGGCATTTTGACCACCCATAAATCAATAGCATGATTTCTACATGTGTTAACATGATCGTTGTAATATAACTTTTATTAGTCACCACCTTATAAGCCAAAGCTGAGATGACCTTGGCCTTCCTACAGTTTCATCCTGGGTCCAAGGCTTATTCATTCTATCTATCTATCTATCTATCTATCATCTATCTATCTATCTATCTATCATCTTTTATCTATAATTTTGACCTCTTGACCTTACAGATTCTAACTCCGAGGTCAAGATGAATCATTTGTACTTCATATGTTGTTGTTAGGTGCCGTCGAGTTATAGACGACTCATAGCGACACTATGAATGAAAGGCCTGAGCACTGTTCGTACATAGAGTTTCCGGAGGCAAGCCATTTCGGAAGTGGATGTCGCTCCTGCTTCCAGGCTTGTTTTAGTCAGGAAACTCCAGCAAACACTGTCCACCATGGGTACCCATTACGAAGACAGGCACAACAGTGTTGTACTGCATATCCATCAGATTAATCAGTTTCCCCAAACTGTTGTTAGAACGTTTTTAAAAAGTATCTACTTTTCAGTTTCTTTCTCTTCCTGCTCCCCAATCCCATGTCCTAGATACAGGATCTACTCAGGTTTGTTCTGTATCCGTTAACTGGTGACCATCTAAGGACTGGTTCAACGTCTCTCCTGCCCCAGCCCCACACCCCTGAAGAGGAGAATAGATTCAGTGTCTCTCCGACAAGATGGACCTCAGAAAATGACCATGCTCTTTTGTGGAAAGGAGATGGATTTGTATGTGGTTGGATATGACACATGCTATAATGTTCTTTTGTACACCAGACCAAATGACAACTCTGCAATGGAAAAGCAAGCTGCTATCAAGCAGAGCCCTCTAGGGTTGTGGGGAAGCTTGACATAGTCCTGGACGGGGAGGGAAGAAGTATGCTTCTTGAGTAACAAAGACCATGTCCTCTTCAAGTGAGAGGAAAATTCCCCCAACCCCTCCACCACATCTCTTTAGACACTGTCTAATTAAAATCATTAACGGGGAGATGAGTCCAGCTAGCATGTTGATGCTAGAGAGGCGGCAAGGTGAGGCTGTAAACAAGCCAACTGTAAGATGGGATTTCATTTCATCTTTATGAAGGAGTCTGAAACCCACGACGGCAGTACATGCATCAGGGACATCAACCAGAGACTTTTACAATGGTTTACATTTCATTTTTATTTATTCCGCGAAACTGCCCATATTGCAGGTTTTTCATGGATGAAATAGGGGGCTGAGCAGATTCTTTTTTTTAATTTTATTTTTTTCCTACAAAATTATGGTATAAATTTGCTCAATTTTCTATCTTATTGCTAATAAACCTTACAGGCGCACAGTTTGTAAAGTAAACCCCTTAAGGACTGAATGTGTAGAGCATGCTGCAAGGTACAAGAAATAAGCTAAAAATGAGCATATAAACCTACATCTGGACCAACACAGAACGGACTGCTGGCAAACATTTATCACAACACAGGGGGGAAAAATTAATCAAAGGAGATGCAGTTCAGTCCTGAAAGGGTTAAAGAGAAACCCTAATATATTATTGTTTCTAACCGTCCACCCCACATTACAGTGCTTGAAAACAAAGTCAAAAGTCTGGCACAGAAAAATCACACACATTTGTTCAGTACTCATCAGAAACACAGCTGCTTTTGAAATCAAAAGTAACTTGGTTAATAATTGAATAGCATTTTCTTTCAAAAAGAAATCCCCTTGTGGATTATCTGGTTAAACATGAATAGCTGGTTAGTTTTGTTTCTCCAAAAACTACATTGGAAATTTTTTTGCGAGGGGGCACAGATGGTGCCAGTCTGCACAGAGGAAAAAACCAAACCAAATCAACCGGTTGTGATCTGAGTGGCAGAAGAGTGCACTAATTAATATAGGTCATAAGAGTGCCTTTAGTTGCCAGAATGGAAGAAAAGGCGGCGGCAGGCTAGGCACTGTGCTAGTGTTCAACTCTGAAATCCACACACAAAGGGCCGCCTGTATTCAAGACTTTCCAACTGATGTGATCTATCCAGTGGAGCTGATAGAGGCTCACTGGATCAGCTTCCGTGCGTTAGGTTTCAGATATTGCATAGATTCATGACAGCATTAAGATCCCTGTTAAATAGGATCTTAAAACAAGAACAGAGCCAGAGGTGAACGGACTTCACCGTTTTAAGAGGCATCATGAGGGCAAGAGGCCAGCGTCTCTAATAATGCCATTACTAATGGAGGGGACAGGCAGCCTACATTACCTGGTTGGCAATGTAGTCACATACTGAGAATCACAAATCCACGAGAGGAATTTTTTTAAAGCAGCCGACAAAAAAAGAAGTACTACTGATAAAGAATAAGGTATAACATTTCACTCTTTAGTCTGCAGTATGAAATAAAGACATTTTATAAAATAAGTGGGGGAAATGCCTATAGGTACATTCTTGGGCTTTTAAAAAGAAAAAGAACCATTTACAGTCTAATACTTCAATTATCTTATTAAAAATAAGAGATATATAAACATAAAACAAAAGTTCATTTTGATAAAGCCATGAACTTGAAAAACTATTCAGAGCTGCAAAGCTTAGTATGGAATAGCTTGTTCTTAAAAAGCATCTCATCTGTTATTGGTTAATTTGATACAATTTCTAAACTAAATACCAAACCTAGGAAGTGGAGGAAATTTGTGGCCTACTGAAAGTAAAGCAGCACTCAAAGTATTTCCACACTCTGAACAAAAAGCACTGTGTACGGATTACTTCTGTGACTCGAGTATACTCATAAATAAGTAAGCCTGCGAGTTAAACCCAGTCAACAGTAAAAACAAAGGTTAAGGCCACAATGAGTTCTGCCCCTGGAACAGTTAAGGTGTGAGGCAGGATTAGTTTACAGGAGAGGCGCTAGCGAGGAGCGCAGATTTGAGAGGAGAAGGCTACAGTCACCTACCGAAGCCTGGGGATGGGTACTCAGAAGGCTTACAGTAAGAAAAACCACAGTAACTCTGACTCAACCAAATTTCATCTTGAAAGCTGAGGAAAAAAGTTTTAAGAGATTGGAAACTGCACATTGCTATGGCAGTCTGAGCAAACCAGTGAAGGACAAAGACAGCTACACTGGGAAGTGGAGAAGATGCAGTAAAAATGACTTTAAAAAAAAAATGTCTAAATGGAAACATTATGAAAACAAGCTGGGACACCAGAAAGACAATGTTCTCAATGGGAACACTGTAAGAACTAGCGGGTATGCATTCATAAGGTACCTGCGGCTCCTGTTTTATGGGCTAGTAAAAGTTTACCACGACCTAGAGGTAGTTTTTACTCAAAGGATGATTATACTACCACACCATGTCCTACATTATACATGAAGTTCTTACACAGAATGTAGCCCATCAGTCTGCTGTCATTTCTAAGGGACCAAAGCTTACTCACAGTGTGGAAATGGGAGCAAACTGAGAATGGTGAACTTGGCAAGGCCAACACACATCTGAATGCGACCAAATTGGAACTGAATGGAAAAAGACATGTTTTCTGAATGGGAGACATGTGTGAGAACAGCACAAAGGACTGAAGATGCTCAGTACGGGGGGGAGTCGGGGGAAAAGGCAGGAGAGATGGAAAGATATGTTACATTTGCATTTTAAAATCTTACAGCTAGCTGTTTCTAAAGTACTGCACTGTCTTCCAGCTATTTCAGTTCATCATCTAACAAAGGCATGTTTTAAGATTAAAATATTTTGGACTAGGCTAACAAGACAGGGGGTGGTGCTGGTGGTAGAGAAAAAAACACATGTTTTTTGAAGAGATTTTCCTCATTATACACCAATCAGGGGTATCATCTACCAGCTGGTAGCAAATACTTCTCATGATATTGTCATATACCAAGAAGGCAGAACACAACCTGCTGACTGGAATCACTGGGAAGATTTCAAAATAAAATGTTTAACTTACACATAATACAAGTTATGTACAAGATTAGGAAAGGGGGGGGGGTAGAGGGAAGGACCAAATAAAAAAACAGCCTGAACGAATTCCAGATTTCAGGATGTGCTTCTGAGTGGGGGAAAGGTCAAATCCCACGAGTTGTGAGCCATTAATTCATTAATGACTAAACACCCACAATTAATTTCATGTAAATGGTAGAAACTCTTGGATTACCACTATAAATATACGCTGGTCTTTTTTTTCTTTAAGAAAAAAAAAACACAGAAAAAACTAACACAACAGTGTCTGAGAAGAGAGACTAGGTTAACGTACGTTGCATGTATTGCAGGCAAGGCAGAGGCATATTTTTAAAGCTTTTGCACAGACTTCATATCATCTTAAAAAAGAAAATGCAGGCCTTTACAGGATTTGACTTGCTGAAATCTAAAACCATTTCAATTCATGAAAAGTCGTAACTTCAGCTTGAAACAAAACATAACAAATCAGTTCCAGCCTCATATCTCCCCCTCCCCCAAAAACTCTCAAAGAGTACTGTAATTGAACAAGCTTGGTCAGGCTGGGAACCCCAATGTACTTTAGAGCTGAAGCTCCAAGTGGGCGCGGAGGGGAGCAACCTATTTGGTAACAAAAAGTGTACTACATACTGTAATATAAAAAACGTATGGTGAGCATGTACCCTTTACTAAAGCTTATACAAGTTCCTTGGTCCATAAAAACTATGTTGGGTTGTGTCTTCTAGTTTGAGTAACTCATTCCAGCCACCTTTTGTATTTCTTGCCCATTCAAGGGAAATCAAACAAAACTCAACCAACCAAATAAAAACAGTTGAAAAATTTTAAAAAAACAAAAACAAAAAAACACCAAACCCAAAAACTTCAAAAACGATTTCCAATAGTTTTTACATTTTGATGTTTGTGGTTTTGTTGATATTTTTCCCGTTGTTTTACTGTGGCTTCTGCATTTCAAATCAGCATTTGCAGGTAATAGGGTTTCTCAAAAGCATCATCTGATATGAAAAGTTTTCCCAAGAAACCACAAAAGATAGTTCTTTTTATTTTTTTCCTCTTTCCTTTTTTTGTTTTGTTAACTTTTTTGCAGCACTCAAGTCAGTTTAAGTCCTACCAAAAAGACGGTAGTTAGGACACCACTGTTGCTGTCGACGATGTGACATTGGTGGCATTTGTGCTGACGTTTGAGTAACTTCCCTCGCTATTTGTGTTTGATTCGTTGGCGGGGGCACTTAGCTGGAGTTGGCTCGAAGGATGGCCCCTGCAGCACTACAGTGGGGCCGTGGCCCTGGTTCTGGGGTGTAGGTAAAGGTAAGGCTGGTTGAATAAATGATTCCATCATTTCGAACCAAAGTTACTGGAACTTGGACTGGCTGCCGGACCCATCTCCAACCTTCTCGGAATGCAGAAATGTCGGGGACCACGCAGAGCATGCTCTCTCCACATCTGCAGCAAAAAGAGAAATAAAGGCAAATTAAAGAGAAAACAAAGCAAATCTAAAAGCTGATTACTGTATTCTTATCGACAACAAGACTGACCAATACATTTCTCCCAAAGCTTGGGACGACATGAGAAGTTAGACTGGGTACCTACCTGTACATGGTTTCAGCTTCTACATCACCAAACCACACTCGTAAATTTGGAGTGAAATTCTGTCCCGTTAGTTCAAGCATTGCAACGTCCCCACCGCCATTCAACTGCAAAAAAGGACATAGCTTAGGTGCTGACACAACGGACATGTGAAAGGAACAGTCATAACTGAAATGCCTCTTTTAAATAACCAAAGTAAAACATTTCAAGATGAGAAGTGGACTCGAATGTTTATGTAAGCATATGCATCCAAATGTCATTTTAATTGATATATATATATATATCTCAAATGAATTTGGTGCAAAAATCAGAAGTATTTGGAAAAAATCATGCCAACATTCAGAGCCGAGAGCAGTTGTCAAGAGCTGAAGTGCACCTCGTGAGACGTGATCTCACCTGAAGACTTTCTACGACAGGCACAGGTGTGACCGGGGCAAGCACGGGGCCCATCCCCTCGTAAAACGTGTACTCTGCCTTATCCGTACTAATGATTGTCCAGGAAGCGCCATCGTTTATCATCTCTTTATTTGGTTCCTTTGGGCATGGAGTGGCCTTATGAAGAAAGAATGTTTAGAAACTGAGTTTTACATACCTGCAGTACAAAAGAATTTTTCGCAAAATAATACTCAGTGACTAGAATTAATGAGGAAATGAAGAAATGATTTACAGAAACTTCCCCAAAGCAATCCCTATATTCATAGTGTATCTCTAATGGAAACCCTATAAAGCAGCTTTGGTTAGAACAGAGTCTTTGTGATAGCAAAGTAACTAACGTTTCGATTAACCTTTAAGATAGCAGTAAAGGAAGAGTTTACTTAAGAAGCCAGTATGTGTCACGTAAAGAGCTGTTTATCTCTTTGTGGTCACTAGGAAGACAAGGAGCTCTGATGGCTGCTTGTTTTTGTTGTGTGTCGCTGAGTCAGAATGGACTCAGAGCTCACTCTCCAGTAGGTGTTCAGAAGTAGTTTAACTGCATGAGAGGACATTGCGCATCTTTCTCCCACAAAAGTAGCTGGTGGATTCCCAACACATACCTTTGGGATTGCAGCGCCTTGGGTAGTAAGGAATTGCACTGCAGCTCAAAGGTAGGCAATTCAAATCGACCAGCTGCTCTACAAGAGGAAGATGCGCAATCTTCTGCCCTGTAATTTACTGCCTCTGAAAATCTGCTGCAGGACCAGTAATGGGTCAGTTCTGAGTTGAAGACACACAACAGTAAGAGGGAGAGACAGGGGACATGCTTAGGGAAAAGCGAGACAGGGACATTCAGCAGGAAAACCCAACACCTCGCTCAGGGTCCCTGCACACCCTCAGTGCTGGGCAGGGGATGACCCCCCTGCTCTCATCTCTCTGCAACACAGCTCCAGATAGCTGAGAGTTTCACAGGAACCTTTAACTATCTTGCTGAATCATTTACTTATGTCATAGTGTCCTAGTAAAGCTCCAAGAGTAAAAGGTAGTTTAAAAACAGCCTTTGAAACATGCTGAAACATTACTAGCTTGGGAAACTCCAACGTAAACGTGATGAAAATGAAGAACTTGTCTCCAGAGAAAGACACATATTTACATACAATGTTTGTGTACAATTTCAGATACATCTTACTGAGGATGTCCTGAGGGGACACTTTAATCCCCAGATAAAGAGCACTGAAATAATTTCTGACAATATTTTCATTGTTCCAAGCTCTTTGTGTCAGGCCTGTAGTCCAAATCTACCACATGCTCTGTGGGAGAAGGATGGGCAATCTCCGACTATATAATTAAATCACCTTTGAAAACCTGCTGGAGGCTCAGCTATGGGTCGGTTCCAACTGGATGATACACAACAACAACAAAAGAGAGCTTCATATTGCTCTAAGCTGCTAACTTATAATTGTAGAGGTTTTCAATTGTATCAGTCATTTATGAACTCACCTGAAACTGAATTATTCTTTCTTGAGAAAGGCACAAGTACATTCTTTCTGTATCCTTAAGGTAAAATGCACATTTATGGAGTTGTGAGACAGGATCATCTGCATCCAATAAGGCGGTCTGTTTGTCAACTTTCCTAATTATCTGTAGTCCACCAAGTTAAAAAAAAATAAAACGTAAAACACATCAAGTGACAGTTTTCACTATAGAAAGAGTACATCATGCAACAAGACATCACAGCTGGGCCTGTCGCTCTGCATTTCTAACAAGCTCCCAAGTGATGCTGATGCTGATCTCTCAGTAGCCATTTTTGGATGATCTTCCAGTGACAATGACAACCATTCCAACATCAGGGAGAAAACGGACAGTGCATCCCTCATCTCTGAAAAACGACTGTGGGTGTGTCACTTAATGAGAAGAAAAACCTGATTAGTTAACTGAGTAAAACAGCGTTTACTGATTGCAATTCTGTTCATGAACAGAAAGCAAAAAGGTTGGGAAGTGACAATGGTTGGAACTCAAGACTGTCCTTGATTGAAGGAAGGGCTTAATTTACAACCTAAGGATCTTCTGTCTGGTTTCAAGAATGTGTACGTGCACGGTGAGCAAGAAAAGTCTTTAACTGTCAAGGTGTTCTCTTTGGAACGTGTCTGCAGTTATAATCAGAGCCACATAACTTCAAGTGGCAAAACATTAAACTAAAAGACAACTTTCAAGCCAGGCAGAGCACTTGTACTTTACATAAAACTCTAAGAGAAACACTATTTTAAGTGGTGGGTATGTCTTCCAAGTAGTTCCAGAGTAAACTGCTGCTACTGCATTTGTTTTGGTACAAGTGCATCTGATCTAAGGCATAAGCCTCTAAAATTGGGCATCTGTAGTCTAAACATTTACTATTAAAGGAAATATACAACATTCTCACTAGAGAGAGGCATGAAATGAATGAGAACAAAAGGAAATGTCGGTGCAGTTTGTTTTTAGAGTGTGCTTGTTTTTCTTTACACTGATTCTTTCTTCTCCACAGCCTTCTTTACAGTGTCACTTTTCCCTGTTTTGAGGTTTCATAAATGTAGTATCACCACATTTCACACATCTTGGCTTATGAAACTATATAGAAAATAAAGTCACTGTATATAAGCATAATACAGAAAACGAAAGCAAAAAATGTATCAAAACTGACATCATGTAATCTTTAACCCTAGTCCCTGCTGGAAAAGGCCCAGAAAACATAAATCAAGGAATTATTTCACCAAAGAGCTGAAAATGAAGCATATTTGGGAACAGTTGTACCATGGTGCTCTACTTCCCCAACCCCTTCAATGGGATCTTAAAATAAAAAACTTGTTCGTCAGTGTTCACCTTTAACTATATTCTATTCCAGGAGGAGGGAAGAACATTGTTTTTGAAAAGTCCAAGAACTCAAACCAAACCATTGTTGCTGAACTGATATTAACTCACAGACCCCACTGGGCAGAGAAAACTCTAATAGGGTCTCCAAAGGTATAATCTTTATGGCAGCTGTCACATCCTGATCCCTTGGAGTCCACTGGCTGGTTTCAAACCATTAATCTTTTGGTGAGCAACCTGGGTCTTAACTACAGGGCCACCAGGGTTCCTCTGTCCCAGAAGAGAAGGGGACAACTTGGGAAGAGGAAGAGGCACAGATATAGCATTTTTGTTTTCACAAGGAAAAGTAATTTTTAAAGTTTTGTGATCTTCGTATTGAAATGAAAAGTGTCAAATACTGTCTCCTTCCCAAAGGCAGGAACGCCAATGTTAGCTAATTTCATATGAATCTACCTTCTTGTGCGGATTGAATCTGTCACACAAGGATCTTCTGTCATTGATTTCATTAGTATAGGTAGTTGATAGGAATTGGTACTCCACACGGTGACCAGGAACGTCTGCCCTGTAGCGGGTGAGACCAGGCTGCTCTTTGGAGCCAGCAATTTCGAAGCTCTGTCTCATTATCTTTGAGCATGTTATGAGGAGGGGCTGATCCTTGAAGGACATCATGCTACTCAGGAAGAAGGGTCGGCTTAGGAGAGAAAGACCCTGGATGAGATGGATTGACACCGTGACTGTGGCCATGGGAAAGGTGAATCAGAGCCAGTGAGGCTGGCTCAGGACGGGGCAGGGTTCAGAGCTGTCGTTCAGAGGGTCACTAGGAGTCACAGTCAAGTTGCTGGCACATTACAACCACCACCAGCCCACGTTCTAGTGGGAGAGTAAGCTAGTATAAGGTATATAAAGTGTTTTAAAATGAATGAGAATTTCTATCCTCTTGGAAACTTGGCCCTATGTTGAAATCCTGCAAGTTCCATAAGGAAATACAGTGTATCTGCTTTAGTTAAGAAATCATGGTGTAATTTGTAGTGCCTTAGTCTATTGGATATTTTCAGATACATTTCTCAAAAAATAGAACAGGAAGTTATTAGATACATTCATGCAAAGCTGTTAGCTGCCTTACAATCATTCCGAGATAAAGTTGAGATATGTGTCAATTATAAACAATGACATGGGACTGTCTTGTTAACGATAAAATGTGGTTTTCTGTTGTACGAATTCATTTTGTTAAATAAGTTACTCAATTCAAAGGTGCGCCGTACCAATCTCGGGAGTGCCATGCCGGTAACGGAACACACAAGCTTGACCGTCTGCCCGTAGTGGATGTAACCATCGCGCACTGTGAATTCCTCTCCTTCTGATTCATCGTCATCCACTACAGTGAGCGGGGGAAAAAAGAGATCCAATCATTTCTTTCAGAAGTCAGTTTCTACTCAGAGAAATGGAAAAAACAAACCTAATATATTCATATGTCCATTATCTGAAGGAACTTCACGATTTCACACCCAAAGCACCCAAGGCACTCTTATACTCACAGAGGTGAATGTAAAATGCTCCCCACTGCTGCGAGCTGGCGTGGAAATTCCCACCTTCTACATGCAAGTATCTGGTGCTAACGGTTTGGGATCGAAGTCGATTGAACAGAGCCACCTTTGTTCCTGATGCAATGCACACTGCAAAGGGAAGCGGAGTGCAGATTGACATGGTGCTTTACAGGGCTTCTAAGTTGGGTGGGGTTTTTTAGGGGTAGGTGACAGGGGAGTTGAGGAAATGAGAGACCCATAAAATACTTTTACACAATAAGTTATGATGATTATTAATAGTTTAACACATAAATACCTTTTAAGTATGATATTACTTAAAATTTCCTAACCAAAACCATCTACATAAACAGTAAATTAAATACGTTCTCTACCAGCAGGAAATTTACATTCAAGTACTTAATTAAAGAGGTTAAGTGATCTTACATTTGACTGGAAAATATCAGTCTGAATATATGGTGTCTGTTCTTCTGATAAAAGAATACACCAGCTGCCTATGAAGCAGCCTTTGCTCTTCAGCAACAACAAAAAGAATACTCAAGTGTCTAGATTAAATGAAAACTACACCAAGTGAATGAAATCAGCAAAATGCAGAATACAATCCCTCATGGGCAAATGACTCCGTTTCGTCAATCTTGTCTGTTTAAAGATGAAGGTGTGCTTGATCCAGGCCATGGCATTTCCAGTTGTTCCCTATGCCTCCAAAAGTTGGGATAGTGAATAAGGAAGACTTAAGAACAATCAATGCCTGTGAATTACGGTTTTGGAGAAGATTACTATCGACTATGCTATGGACTGCATAAAGAACAAATTCATCTATTTTGAAGGAAGTGCAATGAGCATGCTCCTCAGAAGCAAGGATGGGGAACCTTCCCCTCATATACTCTGGGCACATTGCCAGGAGGGGCCAGTCCTTGGAAAGACATGATGCTCGTTTTTCTCTGATAGAGTAGCTGGTAGGGAGGCTGAGAACTAACTGTTAACTACGAAGATACTAAGGCTCCATTAGTAGATGGTTAGGTTGTTATGTATCGCCGAGTAGGAACCAACTCATAGCTGACCCTCCAGTGAGTTTTCAGAGGCAGCCACTGCATGGAAGGAGACTGCCCATCTTTCTCTTGCAGAGCAACTAGTGGATTAGAATCCCATGTCTTTGGGTTGGCAGTGCATCTCCTTACTACTAGGTCCCTACTGCTTCCTAGGGAGATGCAAATCAAAATCAATGGAAATGACTTCAAAGCAAAGCAAAACAAACACAACACAGTTCCCCTCTTTCATGTATATGTAAAAAGGTTCATTATAAAGAGGAAGAGGAAGAAGAGAAGGTAAGTATGAAGAATAAAGTATGAAGGTAGGAGGTAAGTATGAATAAAGCTTACTTACACACAGAAAGCTCTGCACTATCAACTCATCTCTGACTCATCAAAAAATTTGCTGCTGAGATCTAGAAAACTGTGTGTCTGTGTCCAAGGTCACCCTCCTCATTGATATATTAACAGTGCTCTTTAAGGGGCACGCATGACTTTCTAGGAGGATCAATTCTTTGTGACAGGATTTTCTGGGGGACAGCAGGCCATTCAGTGCCTACATGTAGCATCTCTTCCCGTCCCCTGGCATGGATGAGGCAGGGAATCTCATTTTCCCAAATGCTACTAGGGAGCAGTAAGAAACCAACGCTGGCTGAGAACCACTTCCCTGAACCAGACATCTCCCAACTGCACTTTAATAAATCAGCAATCGTGACTGAATGCCACACACTCAGATGAAGTAAGAACCAAAGTATACTGAAGTATAAATTGGTCAACAAAAGAGGAATTTCTAATTTTAAAGTGGTTTAAATTTTCAGTGCAAAGGGGGGAGGAGGAGGGAGGGAGGAAGAGAGAGGAAGGGGGGTAGATACAGAGAAGTGAGGTGAGGTAGACATACAGTCAGCATTTTTCAGTGACTGCTTCTTTTTGGAAGGTTTGGAGATGACTTTGATCCGCTTGCTGAGGAACACACCGATGTCATCACTGTTGCCATAGAACATCTTCACAGACAACATGAAGTGTTTGCGCTTGTCGGAATCAGATATGTACAATGTTTTGGCCGTGCAATAGTTCTGTGGAAGGAAGGCAAGGTTATAATCACATCAAAACTTTGTCTATGCACCTACTACTCAGAATGAGAACAGCCAAGTTTGACTAGGTTTAATTCTCCCTTACGAAGAGGGTACTAAAGTTCTGATCCATCTCACCCTCTCATAAATATCACCTTTAAAAAGAATGTTATTTCTAACAGCTCTTTATCAGTTACAGAATTCATTCTTTATCAGTTTCACAGAATTATCACACAATGGTATAGGAGTACGTTTTACAAATAGAATTTTACAGACACAAAAGCCTAGCTTTATTTTTCTGCAAAGAACAACACATAAGTAAAGCTATCAGAATTCAATCAAGTTAAGCAAAGGGTTTTTACCAGTATTTCTTCTTAAAACAGTACATATAATGTTTCGCTAATTCTAGAGTAGTTAACTGAATGTCTAAGGGAAATAATGCTAGTCTAACTCAATCCACCAGCTGCTCTGAAGGGGAAAGTCAGACAATCTCCTACTGTGATTTACCATTGCAGAAACCCTAGGAAAGGGGACTATGAGTTGGATCCAACTTGAGGACAGTGAGTTTGTGTTTATACCTATCTGTGGACACCTACGAGTGTACACAGATCTACTCATGCATTGTATTGGGGCACACTGGCAGGGAGCACGCAGTAGCACGCTGGGAGTTACACTACAAACCCAAAGGCGGTGCTTCTCTGGCAGTTTGAATCGGCCAGAGGTTCTGCAGGAGGAGGACGGGCAATCTCCTCCTGTGTGATTTACAGACTCAGGAACCCCAAAGAGGTCGGCTCTGAGTGGGTTCTGACTCAGCAGCAATGAGCAAGTGTGCATTATCTGTGTTTAAAACGATTTTAATAGATAGAGATCTCCAGACAGAAACTTCTTGGGACGTCACCCTGAAACACTCTTTAAACCTGGAATGGAGCCAATCCCTGAGACTGCCTTTTAACAGGACACCTGAGTGGCCCATAAAATAAAGGACAATACTTTAAACAATTGTTGTGCCACTTAAAAGCCATCAGTGTAACATTCAATTATTTATTCAAGAGCAAAGATGAGAAGAAAAAGGTCAGGAAAACCGGACTACAGGAATGGAACAAAGCGAATGCCAGGAAAATGCAGACACACTGTAATGAGTGTAAGCAAGATCGTGAGGCAATCTGCACAGAAACAGCCAAACGGGGGCCCAACTTACTGTAAAAACTTGCAACAAAATCACAATCAAAAGCAGGGCAGAGCTTAAAAAAAGGCAGGGCAGAAGCTACTCATTTAAGAAAGAGCTATTGAGTTCTGGGTTTTCCCATCTTCAAAAATTTACTTGTGGACAGTCACACTAGCAGAACAACTATTATTCAAGAACTCATTTATTTTAGTTCTCAAATGCAAAGCTATAGAAAAAGGAAACGTAACTCATTTAGAGTAGTCCACATTCAACTAAGCTTTTATAATAAAGAATGCTGTAAAATCTTTAAGAACCGTTTCCACGCAGAGGCAAAATTAATCTAGGATTAATAATAGTAAAAATAAAAATAAAAAGTTCATTGCATTTCTACAGAGCCTGAAGATCTCAGGATCTCCACGTGCTCGCAGGTGGCATTTGTGATGTCCTGTGGCAGAAGCCATGAATCCGCTGCACTTCTGTAAGTGACAACAGCGAAGGTCTAAACAAGCCTAACTAGAGAGTGCCTCTGTAACGTAAGACAACTCTATGAAAAGGGGCATGAATCCATTAAAGGTAACAGTCACAGGTTGCCAAATGAAAGACATCAAAGTCTTTATATTCCAATGGGAAGCTAATAAATGGTGAGATCCTGTAACTGGAATATTAACATAAATGGACAGAAGTTGTATTTTAAAAAATACTGCAATCTACATAAATGAGACTAGTCGACATGAAAATAAAAGGTGCAGGAGTTCACAGCACCTACCCACTGAAGCTGCGGTTTTTGTTTGGGAAATACATACACATGTGCACGCAGGAGAGTGGGGAAGGGAAGAAAAAAAAAAAATCCTTCATTACAAAATTGAGAAAATAGAAAATAATAGCTATAACTCTTTAATAATAAATATAGCTTGTTTTAATTTTGGAGAAGTTGTTGTTATTGTTAAGTGCTGTCAAGCCGCAGGTGACTCACACTGACCCCGGTGTCCGGGGCTTCCCTCCGCCCTTGCAAACTCGGGCGCCTGGGTTTCCGGAGGAGGTAAGCTAGTACGGAAGTGGATGCCACTCCTCCTTCCAGGCTTATTTAATCAAGGAGCTCCACCCCACTCTCTGTCCGCACTGGGTAACCAGCCATTAACGCATTTGACACATCAGTGTCCCAGTGTTCAGCCCCACAGCAACCACAAGTGACTACAGTACGGCAACTTGTACACCAGGGTTATATGACCTGGATACGTCCTTTTATATTTAAAAAAGATGCCCCGAAATGAAGAATACATATCAGCGCTAATTCTAGAAAGCAAAACAGTGCTAACAAGAGAGCTGTGGAGGATGTATTTTCAAATAAGAAAAACACAAGGGTGATAATTAGGGAAATTATTATTTTGTAACAGAGCTGGATTTGTAACTGTATAAGAAATACATCTTAACTGTGGCACAAACTGATAGATGTACACTTATGTTTATTGCAGCATCATTTATAAGAGCAAAAAGCCAGAACAGTCCAAGAGTCCATTAAAGGACAAATGGTTAAGAAACTGCAGCATATTCACACAACGGAGTAGTAGGCATCACTAATAAACTGTAAAGTCTTCATGAAACACTGTACAACACTCCTGAATCTAGAAGAAATGATGCTGACTGACATGTCAGTCACAAAAAAACAATTACAGATCACTATTTCAAAACGCTAAGGAAAGGTTTGCACACAGCAAAATTAAATCCTGGGGTTAACAGGAATGAGAAGTGAGGAAGAGTGCAGTAAAAATAAACAGCTGATGAACACCCATGTTTATTGTGGCTTTGTTCACAATAGCAAGGAGTTGGGAACAACCTAAGTGCCCATCAACAAACAAATGGATAGAGAAGCTGCGGTATATTCACACAGTGGAATACTACGCTGCATTGAAAAACAAGGAACTCATGCAATATTATTCAAAATGGGTGACCCTGGAGGGCATCTCAGTCACAAAAGGACAAATACTGCATGGTGCCACTGTTGTAAAATGGGACTAACATCAGGGTTGGGGGGAGACTGAGAAAGATAGGTTCAATAATGTATTCTGCAATGAAACAGGTGAGGAAGAAAATTGTTTAAAAGGGATACGTGATTAGGTATTTTCGTCATGACTGGAGTTCAGAGCGAAGATGGCATAGTGGATTGGACCTGGGGGGAGGGATTGTAAAACAATGAAAGAATTTTCCTTTTCCAAGAGGGTAGTGTACTAGGGGGGAGGTTTGGGAAGGGAGAAAAGTGCAACAATGAATGAATGGAAATCCAAAGTCTCTGTAAATTTTCATTGAAATTAATAATAAATTAAAAAAATAAATAGTTGAGTAAAAAAGGAGATTTACTATCAAGGATTGAACATATACTGTAATTCGTTACACTGCTGTTTTCTTGTCCAGCTAGAACCGACTCATAATTGACCCTCCAGCAGGTTTTCAGAGGCAGTAAATCATACAGTAGGAGATTACCCTTCTTTCTCCTGTGGAGCCAGTGGATTCGAACTGCCTGCCTTTGAGTTGGTGGCCCATTCCTTACAACTAAGCCACCAGAGCTCCCTAACTAAGTAGTAATAATTAATGTGGCAAAAGAAAATATAAATAAATGGAAAATCAATATGATTTGTAAAAATTCATGCAAAAAAAATTAAAAAGGGAAGCAAGCAAACAAGCTAAAGAAAGATACTTAACAAATCAAAACCATCACTAATGAAATCTCAGCTCCAAGATACTAACAACAGACAGTCAAATGCCATGACAGTGAACTTACAGGACTACTAAATATGAAGAACTGCAATGAATCTTTCAAATCATTATGAGTACCTAATGATAAAAACTGAATATCCTCCTTTTTTAAAAGAATTCCATGACCACATTGATAAAAGGTGGAAATATTTCCTTAAATGAGTGGAGTTCTGAATTCTATTCCACTGGTCTATCTATTCATTCTTGAAACAGGCTCTTTTCATTTACAGTATCGAGCACCAGAGTCTTCATTACTGCCATGTGTACACCGCTACATGGGTAAAACAGATCTCACTACTGCTGTAAATATGCAGTGTCTGAGGATGGGACAGTCAGCACGGGGCAGGTGTAGTCAGCACGTGTTTGGTGCCCTGCTGTTGGGTGCTTATATAATATTCTGCTTTCTTATTGCAGATGTGACATCAACTCAACTTGATGTCGAGCAGACTGATTTACAGCAACTCCAGAGAATGGAATGAACTGCCGGGTGAAGATTCCAAGGGTTTTCTGTTCTTTACAGAAACAGACTGTCACATCTTTCTCACAGGGAATGTCTGGTTGGTTCAAACGGCAGTCAAGCGTTTTAACCACTCCAACACTAGGGTCCTTTCTTCTAACAGGAAATGGATGAGAACCTAAAACTGCCCAGATTATTAACTCAATCTTAAGTCTATACTTTAGCTCAATGGTCTTAATTCATCATTTTGCTTATTATAGATCAAGTTGCTGTTGTTACTATGTGCTGTCAAGTACAATGCATAGAGAATCTATGAGCAACAGAAATGATCTCTATTGTATCCTGTGCCATTCTCACCATCTTGAGGTCAGTGCTGCTGCAGTCACTGTGTCAATCCACTTGGTTGAAGGTCTTGCTCTCTTTCACCATCCCTCCACCTTCACAAGCATGATGTCCAGTCTCCAATAAATAGCCTTCTCCTGACATTAAGACTAAGGTAAGACTATATGTTCATTTAAACTGACTGTTGTTCTTTAGTACTGTGGAGAGTAGATTTTCCCAACGTAACTATGTTTGATGTTTTGAGTGCTGCTACTACCAAGGTTGCTGACCCAAATAAGATATAAAGAACCAGTTTATGTTTCTTCTGCCTAGAGGCCTCTCTCTGGTGAGGTTATCAGTCAGCAGTTGGGCTGTTAAACCAAAACCATGTGATTATTTTGTTACCAAAATAATCTACACACACATATATATAATCTTCCCCTACCAAGCAGGTGAGTGCTTCAACCACTGCACAACCAGGGACTCCTTAAAGTTCCTATGTTAAGTGACATTCAGCATAAGACTAAGAGAGTGAAGGAAAACATTAGTGAACTACATAGTTCATTAAAAAAAAACAAACCACCAAACAAACAAAACAAAAAACCTGAGTATCATTCCTCTGACAGACAGAAATGAGCAACTTGTCTCCTAAGTTTATTATAATATAGCTTCTTACAGAAAGCCCTGATTTCTAGTCTGCTCAAATCTCTAGCAAAACAGGAGTGCTAATCACAGGCCACAGTTAGATGAGAACAGCCTGAGCTCTATGAATTAAAAAGTCAGTGGCCAGCTGAGAGGTATATTTCTGGCTGTGATTTATATATGACATTGTTACTAATGGTTATAATGAAAAGAAAAGAGCAAAACCCCCTACCACAACAACTATGGAACCTGCACTTTGTTGCCACAGGGCCTGGAGTGAGGGCCAACCCAATCGTCCTTACCTTCCCTTCCAAGTTCAGCTGCTGCATTTCTTGCTCACTATTTCCTATTCCAATAAATGCACATGGTTGAGATTCTTGTTCAGAACAACCATCACGCTCCATTTGTTCTTTTTTTTTCTTCCATCCACTACCCATAAGATATACGCAAGGAGGAGGGCAGAAAAACCTACAGATGAAAAAAACCAACAGAATTAGATTTGTGAACGCAGTAACCATATGGAAATGCACCGTTAACTCCTAATGAGAACTTTGCAGGAAGCCCTTTGTAATGCAAAGACTAATTCCCAAAGCATAGAAATTAAGACTTACTCAAAGACTTTATTTTTCAGGTAAGGTTCATCTATATTGGACTTGTGCTTTAATATTAAGAGATTTTCTCTTTAAATATTCAATTCCAAGTTCACCAAATTCAATGTACTCTATCACACTGTACAGCAAATGTACCTCCACAGAAGCTGCAATTACTAATTAAGGTCTAAAATTTAGGGATTTAGATTTTAATTATTTACTATTTTCTAAGTAAGGTACTTGAAATCAACTATTTGTTAATAATGACACTATTGTGATGGCTGTTATCTTTCACTTTATTCACTAATCTAGAAACTAATTTGGAGCAATGCTTAAGCAGACCCTTTCAAGCTTTCTATGAAATGCTTTGCCAGGCTATGGGCTCTCCAGAGCAATGCCATGGTCTATGTAGCTTAGAAGTAAAATACATGACTCATTGTGGATGACTGAGAAATATGCTAAAGGAACAATACAGTGTTTTCTTTTAACTCACAGCCAGCCCACATTCTTGTTTTGCCAGCTGCCTACAACCACCCTCACAAATTCCCACCTCCAAATAGCTCCTTATAATCTTCCTGCAGACAGCGGAAAAAACAAAAAAAAACCCAACCCCTTTATTTACTTAAAAGTCTAGTTTAAAACTCATACTTTACATGCCTATAACAATCAATTCAGTTTTTATGTGGGCTAATCCACTTTCCATGTAATTATACATACTACCTTGTTCATACTTTGAAATTTCTGCCCTGTCTCTCCCAGGTCATACTTAATCAATCTGTAAGCTGCGGACACTATCCAAGAAGCTGGACAATAAAAAGAATGCAGCAACAGGACTGGAAGAACACTCAAGAATCTGTAATGTGCAGGTAACACAGCCTTACTTGAAACACCAACTTAAAAAGCACAGAAATGACATAAAACAAAATTCACAACTGGATCTATAAAATAGCATACAGGTTGACAGAGAAGAGTGAAGTTGTCAAGGATTTCATTTTACTTGGATCCACTCTGAACACTGACCCCTTGGTCTCTCTGAAAGTACTCTCTTATCATGGAGTAAAAGTGAGAAAAACAGAGGCTTCAAAGTCTCTGAGCTAGCCTTACTTAAGTTGTAATACCAAGCCAAAATAATCTAAACATTAAGATTTCAGGTATGTGAACATGAATTCCTACTCTAAACATACCAGTGAATGAAACTTTCCCACACTTTCAGGTTGTAATATAAAAATCAAGCAGAAAACACATACACATAAACAAAAGGAAGAATTGGGGGAGGGGGAAGGAAGGAAGTTACAAAGGCAAACTACTAATTAACCTAAAAGTATAAATCTTTAGTGGTCTATGGTTACAGTGGTCTAGGATTCAAAAAATGTGGACAGTTCAGTGTGTAGTTTTCTTTTACTTTATGTCAAACAGTTTTTAAATAGAACTGTGCTTAACACATTTATCCTGGAGAAATTCTGGCAAATGAGTATTAACAGCTGCTATGAAAGGACGATACCCTTATGAAACAATATTGCCCTTATTCTCCCAAATCTCAATAGTTACAGGAAGAAACACTGACATTGCCTTTCTCTGCCACTTGGTGGCAATGTGCACACACTGAAAATGTTATTCACGTCATCATTCTCTATTTTCAGAGAACATTCAACAACTTTCCCCCAAATTTTGAGATGCGGTCCAGAAAATATCTAACTGATTCAAAGAAGAATTTCTACTCTGCTCAATATAGATTAAAAATTGTTGTTATGTGCCACAGAGTCGCTTTTAACTCACAGCAACCCTATGTACAATAACCCTGAACCCTGCTTTTATCCTGTGCCAACTTTACTGTCTCTGACACACCTACCCTCATTACCCCAGTACCCTCATTACCCCAGTCACTGAATCAATCCATGTCATCGATGGTCTTTCTCTGTCCCTCTTCAAGGACTGGTCCCTCCTTGCGACATGACCAAAATATATCAAACGAAGCCAATCACTAGTGTCTGCTTCTTTGTGTTTCCGTATTTGAGGTCTCAGCCTCAGCTGCCATGTCCGATAGTCTAAGTGGACTCTACTGTACATACGGTTTTCACTAGGCAAGACAAAATCCAAATTCACATCTCTGCAGAAGTGATTCCTTACACTGATAACTGTTCACTTCAAAAGCTCCATCCATATTTAAGTACTTGTTACCATTATTTCCAATTAATATATATCTTCTGTGAGTTCAGAAATGGCATCTCATTGTTAGCTGTCACAATAGCCTAACACTCACTTTCACTACAGCTTAACTACATCCCCTGAGACAAAGTAATTTTACTCTGTGACGTGGCTTATTTTGATCTTTAATGGAACATTTCCATTTCTCCCATACAAAAAAACCCTTCATAAGAATAAGGGTTTTATTATTTATTAAGATACTCTTGTAAAAAGTAAAACTAACCATGAACAGAAATGAGAAGCCAGACAGGCAAATAAATGTTGCAAGTAAATGTAAAAATGAATATCAAAATCAACTATAAATTGGAAGGTAACATTTTCTGAACCAAATATTTCCAGCTTCCTTCATTGAAGGTCTGAGCCAAGAGGGGATGTCCAGTGTGGCCTGGCCTGTCCCCAGGTTACCTTGAACTCAATGCCTCTTTAGAAAAGCTTGCACCTAGAGAAGCACACCCTCAACTTTCCACTGTGCCCTTCACCATAAGCTCAAATCAAAGACCCAACCTAAGCAAAAAAAAAAAAAAGACCCAACCTGGTCTGTTAACCCAGGAAGAAGCCTCAGCTAGCCAGTAAGAAGAATGGAGCGGGCGAGAGGATGTTAACAATCTGTTAGGAACACTTTCATGCTAATGGGCTTCCTCATTTATTATAAAAGTGTGTCTGCTTTAGAAATTTTAATAATAATTGAATAATAATTCTTGTTAACTAGAATTATAATTAGTAAAAATACAAGAAAGTCGTTACTGGATCCTTTTCCTAATGAACTCTTTGCAGGCTAGCAGCTTAGATTCTTCAGCATTCTTAAGTATTTTCTATAGTGAGAAAACACCTAGCTAGGTTCCTTATGTAGACTCACATTTACTTTTTAAAAATTCATTTTTTTAAGGAAAGCATGAACGCAGTCCCCCCCATTACAAATTATGCATTTGAGTTCCCCACATTTGGGGAAACTGCAGGGGTCAGCAGATCCGGAGGGTAACGGATAAGCCTCACCCTGAGAAAACCACCTTCGTGATCATGGTATCTCACCTGCCAGGTAAGGACTTAAACATACTTTGTAGAAACAGCTCTTACTATGAGTTCTCCAACCGAATAATAAATGATGTACTATTGTTCATCTTAGTAGTTGTTAACTCTAACCCAGGGATCCTATGTGTAACAGAATGAAATAATGCTCAGTGCCGCACCACATTCACAATCTCTGCTGTGCTTAACGCCCACTGCTGCAGCCACTGTGCTGATCCATTCAGTTGAAGGTCTTTCTTTCCTTCAATGACTGAAACATACTCTCCTGTCTCCACGGACTTGACCCTCCTGAAAACATGCTACAAAGGTATAAGACAGTCTCCCCATCCTTGCCTCCAAAGAGCATTCAGGCTACACTTTTCTAAGACAGACTGGTCTGGTGTTCTGAGAGTTCGCTAATTCTTCCCCACAATCCAAAGGCATCAATCATCAGTTTTATTCATTGGCTAGCTTTCATGTAGTATGGGGTGGATGAAAAGGTTTGGATTAGGCCCATCTTGGTTCTCAAAGTTAAATAACTGCTTTCAAGCACTATACACAAACCCTTAAATGGCATGGTGAGTTTAAACTCAAAGGGTTTTTTTTTGTAAAATATCTGACACCCAATAGGCTTCCAGCAATAAAGAAGTCATGACTTGAATCAAGAAATCTATAAAATCTACCCTCAAACATTCAGCAAAAGCAGCACTGCCCAGGTACAAAGCTACTAATAAAACTCTTCCATTCATCTTTCTACTATATTCAGCCTAGCCTTAACCCACTAATGGTCACAACAGTGTAACTACCACCTGACAGTAAGAGATCTTGGGCACAGTTAAGTGTAAAAGGAACCAATGCAATGTGAGGGTGGCTGAGTCTGACTTCTATCTGCTTCATAAAGGAGAACTTTCCCCATTAATTATATCCACAGCAGCAAACAATAATGCTAGGTCAGACTTACTCCACCCATGCTTCTGTACCTTTTCCACCAATCATATGGATTTGATATTCCTTGTTGATTCACAGATTTAACTCACAGTTATGGTTTCAAGAGGGGCAAAGAATATTTCACAATACAAGTCCAGGTTTAGTCCCAAGCCAGATTAACAACAAAACACAATTAATTAGTAAAAGTCTTGGTTTTGGTTCAACAGCACAATTTCAAGAAGCCTCTGGTTTCCCCAATCATCCAGCAAAGTTTGCCCCAGAGAAGGTATATAGTCAGCTTCTCCTTCAAGCTTCTGGCAAACAAAAACTTTAACTGTGGCAAGTACAAATGCAAGAAGCCTCAGAGTCTCGTCCAAAAAGCCAGAGTCTTGTCCCAGTCTGACTCACTAGGGTCTTGCTCCAGTCTCCCTTCAGTCTTGCTCCACAGTGTGGGAAGCACTTTCTCTCTTATCCTATTCCCAAAGCTGTTGATGACTTGCAAAACCATGTGTCTACAGTTAAGATAGTCGGAGACCAGTTGGAGACCTAAGGTAAGTGTTAGAAAAGCCGACTTTTAAACCAACCTCCCATTAAGTATATGAAATGTGACGCATTTTAAGCTCTGCTATGTAGGTTCTGTGCTAAAATGCAAGACAGAATGCTACGAAAATTGATTAAGTACCTCATAGGGACCCTATGAAAGTAGAATAAAACTCTGCCTGTAACAATATCCTCTTCACCTCTGTCATGCTGAAGATCATTGCAGCAGGCACTGTGTCCATCTATCTTGTTGAGGTTCTTTCTCAATATTGTTAAGTTCTTTCTTTACATTTGTTTGTACTTCAACTAAAAAAAAACCTCGAGACAGTTTTAGGATCAAGAGTTTGTTTATAGCTTTTCCTTTTAAAAGTAACAGTTTGAGGCTGCAGTTGTTTACATAATTATATTGTCTAGCAAAAGGAGAGCTGCTTTGTGATGGAGCTAATTAACTGTGCAGCACAAAAGAAAAATTCTACATTATGTCATTTCGTGAAATCTTAACCTCGGCTACACTGAGGGCTTCTTCTGGCTCAAGCCATATTCATTTGCCTTTCCCCCTTTTTTTTACAGATACACTCTTTGTTATTTTGTTTTAGGTTTGTAAATTACCTCAATAATGGAAACCACCCTCTTGTATAGATATATTAACAACTCATTTGCAAGTTCGTGTAATAACTACAAATAACTTTATCAAAATACAAAAAGCTTACCTTTTTTCATTTCCATATGACTTCTGTGCAACCTTTGCATGAAGAATAAGCACTGTTTGATCCCCTCGTTCTTTAAGATAATTTCGCATAGCTTCCCTAAAATCAAATAAAAATATTTGATGAAATTTTGTCATCATTTTTTTCTTTGTTGTTGCTGTCAAGTCAGAACTGACTCATTGCTGACCTCCAATGTATTTTCAGAAACTGTAAAATGCAGGAGAAGAGATCATCCACCTTGATCCCTCAAAGCAGCCAGTGGATCTGAACCATGTGCCTCTGGGTTAGTAGCACACCTCTTTACCCACTAGTCCACCAGTGCTCTCTTTATTACTGTGACCAATTAAAGTCTCTGAGAGGTGTGGCCTTTCGGTTAGCAATGCAACTCCCTGCTAACTATGCTAGTTCATAAAGAGAAGGAGAATAGATTCAAAGATTCCAAGGTCCTAACAGTAAATGAACACAAACATTTGAAATTTAAACAGAAAAACAAGGGAATAATGGCTAATACTTCTTCAGGGAGCACTGATGCTTACTTACTTAACATATCGACTTGCTAATAAAAAGATCAGCAGTTTGAATCTAACAGGGGCTCCAAGAGAGAAAGATGGGTAGTTTTCTCCCACAAAGATTTGCAGTAGCACGTGAAACCTGACAGACGATCCACGATGAACTGAAACTGTCAACAGCAGAGGGTTTCGTGTTCCTTGTGTATTTATTACATGCCAGGCCCTGTACAAGCACTTTAACTGCATTATTTCATGTAATTAGGATAATCCAGGAAGGGAAGGACTCTCCTGAATGCCTTGCTTATGGCCACACAGTTAGTAAGTGGCAGTCAGGAGTTAAATTCTTCAAGATTCTAAAGGGAGCCATAGCAGTGAATAAAACTGAGGAGAGGAATGGAACCAGACTGTGAAAGGCCTTGCAAACGCTTTTAGAAGTTAACATTCCTAACCTTAAAATACTAAGTATAAAACTTTAGGAGAATTCAAGTATCACTTCATAATAGATTACAAAAACAGTGGTAGCAAGTAGTAAAAATTTTAAGAGAACTGGGGAAACACAACGTTAAAAGGAAAATACATCCTTTAGTGAATTTGGAAAATATTATAATTCAATTTTCTCTTCATCGTATTACAGAAAAGAACATGTATTGGAACCTGGATTTTCAATCTCTGTTACAGACACTGAGAAATCTTGAAGCTTTTTAAAGTGTAAATACTCTTCCTTTCTGTTTTGATAGTTAGGGTTGTGTCAGCTTGGCTATCATGTGGTCACTGAGGAGAACTGAAGTAATCCTTTCCTTGATAAGACCTTACATAACCTTCATGACAAGATCTACCATGGCACAATCAGTTGAAAGGGAGTTTCACTGGTGATGTGCCTACATCGAAGACCACATTGGTGGTATGGGAAGACTGCATGAGAATGTCCATCCTTCTCCCTCATAGCAGCTGGTGGATTTGAATCGTGTGCCTTTTGATTAGCAGGACAACCCCTTACCCACTTGGCTACAAGAGCTCCTTCTATTAGAAAAGATGGATTTGGTAACAGATGGCTTGAGAAGGTAATATCGAAAGTATCACCATGAACAGATCAACCATTAGTAAGAAATGAGGCTCTGAGTGATCATGTGATAATCACTTTTCCACAATTCTGTGAGGATGAGAAGTTTAGGGAGGGTGGTTGGCTGGTCAACTGTAGACCAAAGTAGTGAAAAAAAGACGTACTCAGGGCTTCTGAGTCATTACTCAGTAGGTACTGCATAAAAGACTTCCAATTTGCCCACTGTCCCTAAAAGCAAGCTTTGTAACATTAGGCTTGAAATTGAACAAAGCTGAAATTTTTTAAAATGAAACACAAAATGTCACTGAAAGAAGGCCAAATTACACTGCAACTTGGTCATGAAAGCAGTGCAGCCAGAGTACCTGTGAAAGGCAAGCTGGTAAAACCTCGTCTCCTATGCTTCCAGCACGTTATCAGGAGAGGCCAGCCCCTGGGAGAGGATGCCATTTTTGGAGCAGTGGAGGGCTAGTGATGGACAGACGATCTTCAATGAGATGGACTGACAATAACTGCAACTATAAGTGTAAGCACAGAAGACATGGGGCTGGCACAGGCGCCAAAGCGTGGCTGACTCCATCACACTGAGTTTGAATTCTAACTCTATGAGCTAGAGCGGACTCCAGGGCACCCAAGCACAACCAAAATGTGCCCACCTCAAGCTGCACATGTCATTTCTTCCCCATCAAAGCCTTCACTTAACCTTCAGACATCATTCCAGAATAGGACTCAATTGGTCCTGTAATTCATTCTTATTTTAAGACTCTAGCTTTGGATTTCTTAACAGTATTAGCTGTTAAGTTCAAGAAATAAGGCTTTCCTGTAGGGCACAAATGACAACTCTGAGGTCTTTTTTTGTGTTTTTCAGCTATTTGAGCAGAACCTGAAGTCTATCGCATCTTTCTCTCACCACTCGGTCTACTGAATATTAAGATCTTTATGCTTTTTTCTTTATACTTTTCACTCTGACACAGTTGTAGAAAAGTATCAAACATGTAGTGCTCTGCTCTTGACCAATACGTAATATTTTATATATCAATACTGCCACGTCCACAATGAGTTGCTAGTGCCCTCCTGACTACCAGAGAATCACCAGAGCCAGTAAGCCTTGTTAACTAATGAAGGAAATTCATCACTCAATGAATTTGTTCACTGAAAGTAACTAAATTTGTTACTCAGGCACAACTTCTGATAGCAAAATGTCTTGGGTTGGGTTCGCTGCAGATGGAAAACCAGTGAAACCTATTTCTAGAAATAATTTTTGTGGTTGATTGTATGTGCTGTTGTTGAACCAACTCTAACTCAACGCAGTGGCTATGAACAATGGAGCAAGGCTGTACCCCTGTCCTTCAATATCTTCACAATCTGCGCCATGCTCCAACCTACTGTTGCAGTCACTGACAATCTTCTTTTGCTGATTCTCCTTTCTCCAAACGCAATGTCTTTTCCAAACAACTGGCACTTCTGGACGATATGCCCAAAGTATGAGAGTTTCAATGTGCTTGCCTCCACTGAACACTCGGCTGCACTTCTTATTCACTATCCCATTTTCACATGAGTATGATGCGATGGAAATATCATGACTTGGGTCTTTAAATTGATGTTCTTGTCCTTTAGAACTTTGGAGAGTTCTTTTTCAGATTTCCTGAATCCAGGACATTTTCTGGTTTTCCTAACTTCTGTTACCAGGAGAGCTGATTGTAGATCCAAGTAAAATGAAATCACGGACAACTTCAATCTTTAGTCTATCATAATGCTGTCTACTTGATCCAGTGGTGAAGATTTTTTGCATGATGTTGAGAAGTACTCTACATTGAAGGCTGTAGTCTTTCATCTTCAGTAACTGCTTCAGATTTTTACTTTCTCTGAGCACAGACTGTGTCATCTACATAATGCCGGTTGTTGATGAGTCTGCCTTCAATCTCCATGCCACATTCTTCTTCATATAGTACAACTTCTTGAACTGTCTGCTTAGCATATAGACTGTGTATGGAGAAAGGATACAACCCTGACAACTTTCCTGATTTTAAAGCACGCAGCATCCACTTCTCCTCCAAAAATCTGCTTCTTGGTCTATGGACAATTTCTCGTGAACACAATTACGTGTTCTATAGAAAGCTCACTGAGAACACCAAGGCACATGGTTTAAATCCACTAGCTGCTCAACAGGACAAAGAGTATTTCTAAAAACAAGGACATTCATGTACATAACTGCATTTGTTTATTTTATGTTATCATGTATGAGAACTTATCCATAGCTGACCCTCCAAGTTGGTTATCAAAGGCTGTAAATTGTATAGGAGAATGTCCATCTTTCTCCTGCACAGCAGCTGGTGGACTGGAACCATGTGCCTTTGGGTTGGCAATGCAGCTGCCTACTCCAAGGCCATCAGAGCCCCCTACATAACCACAGTACACTAATGAAAACAAGGAAGTTAAAACTAGTATTTTCTTATCTAACCTAGGAAGCTCTCATAGCCTTGCAGTAACTGCAGCGTAAAGTCACATGGTTCAAATCCATCAGCTGCTCCATAGAAGAAAGGTGCGTGATCTCCCATGCAATGAACTGCTTCTGAAAATCCACTAGAGGGCTGGCTATGAGTCACTCCAACTTGACGGCACAGAATACCATCTACACAGAGGCTTATCTCAAGGAAATAGTTCAGGGTCAGGCTGGAGGCTTCTCCTGACTTAAGGAGCGACAGGCTAATCTAAGAATCTACAGACCAGATGAATTCCAAGAACCAGAGGCCAGAGGACAATGAGCAAGATGCAGGATCCAGAGCCAGTGAGTGAGCTCTTCCAGATGCCTATAGACTGACATAGGTAATTTTAATCACCACACCCACCCAGAGGCACCTTACAAGATGGGCTGGGGATCTGCTTCCAAACTGTCACAGTTCTGCAAAAGCTTTGAAGCTTGTTTCGATATTGTCACTTGAGTTCCATTCAAAGAACAGTAACAATACTAGTGATGAGAATGAGTTAACTACTCTAAAAGGTGGAAGTTGGAACAGACACACAAACTCAAACTTATCAAGTCCATTCTAACAGGGCTTTTTAAGGCTGTAAATCTTTAGAAAAACAAGTAACAATGTTTGTCTTCCATGGAGTGGCACGTAGATTTAAATGGTCAACTTTTTTTGCTGGGAATAAAGAAATGAACCAGTGTACCAAACATAAACAGAAAATAAACTACTGAAAAAGCCAAGAAACAGAAGAACAAAAAATAGCAGGGGAGATGGAGAGCGCTTAAGAACTGTATGTTTTATATCAGGTCTATAGTACATATCATCATCATCATCTATGTAATTAAATAATGAACCACATGGAATGACAGCCTATATTCAGACTCACGAAGTTGGGGGCAATTGGAAATAGTTCAACAGTAAAATGCCAAAAAATTTTAAGAGAAATTTCATCATCAGAAAGGATACTCTGAGTGTTAAAGAATACTAACAGAATTATTATGCTGGGTTCTTAAGGTGTTTTTTAAAGAAAGGTTAATTTAAAAACAGGTTAATCACAAAATTAAAGATACTAAGTTTGTTGGAAATGTTACTTAAAAATTTGGAAAATAAGGTTTGAGGAATGTTGTTGCTGTCATTGCAAGGTGCCACTGGGTTAAGAATCACAGCAACTCATGAACAACAGACCTGAAACCTGTCCCTTCCTGTCCCATCTTCACCCTCTCTCTGACACACGTGAGCCCAATGCTGCAGTCACTGTGTCAATCCATCTTGCTGGCAGTCTTCTCTTTCGCCAACCTTGATGATCCTTTCCAGAGAACAGTCCACTTCTAACAGTATGGTAGGAAAGATAAAGCATTCTCATCTTTGCTTCCACGGAGAACTCTGACTGCACTTTCCTCAAGACCTATCTGTTTGTTCTTTTGGCATGGGATATCCTATACTATTCTCCAATAACACAATCCAACTGCATCAATTCTTCATCTGTCATCCTTATTCATTATCCAGCTCTCCAAGGTGTAGCTAGTGAATAAAAAGGCATGGCCTGAACCAGGTGCATTTTAGTCTTCACTGTTCTCAATATGTTGGTGAGATCCCTGACAGAAGACTTGCCTAATGCAGTACATCTCCTGATCTCCTGACTGCTAGTACTAAGGAGTGGTGGATCCAAGCAAGATGAAACCACTGACAACTTTAATCCTTTCTCCATCTATTATGATACTGTCTATTTACCCAGTGCTGAGGAATTTTACTTTCTTGATGTTGAGATGTAATCAATTATCAAATGCTGTGGGTCCTATCTTCTGCAGCAAGCATCTCAAGTCCTCCTCATTTTCAGCAAATAAGGTTGTCATCAGAATCCCTCTGTGGTTGCTTTGTGAGTGGCACTTTGTTTAGTTTCCAAAGTGTAGTGTGTTTGAGGTATGTTGTTGTTGATTGCTGTCAAGTCAAGCGCAACCCCATGAACAAAAGGCCTGAAGCCCTTCCTCAACCATCACCATTTATCAAAGTTTAGTTTCCAGACGCATGCTGTTTAGGAAGTAGATGCCACTCCTGCTTCCAAAGTTTGAGGTACAGTCTTTATTAATTTGATTTTCTATAACTATAAAGTATTCATTCAAAACTAAAAACCAATGAGAAATTATTTGGAGAATACTGTGGAACACACTGGAAAATTCAGTTTTTCACTAATAATTTCATTTGTTGTTGTCTGCCGTTTAGTTGGAACTGAATTATAGCTGACCCTACTGTGTCTTTTTACAGGCAGGGAGTCGCATGTGAGACCGACCATCCTTCTACCCACTCCCCACCCCCCGAGCAATTGGTGGATTTGATTTGAGTGTCACCTATTAGTCAATAATTTTACTGATACCAATCCATAGCAAATGCCATTTTAACCTTGTTGATAACAAGTAAATGATTACTGTCTTCGCTGATCTGTGTGCACATACTCATGAGCAGTGTTTTGCCTCAATTCTGCAAATGCACAGAAAGGATGCCAAAGTGCAGTATGTCCGTGGATGGTGACATAAGCTCTGGTGCCATCTGATGTTAGGAATCTACTTTTACTACATTTCACCACTTGGGGGAACAGCAGTCCACAATGAAGTTGGAGGAAATCCATCAAGCAATGCGGAAAAGAATGTGGTCCCAACAATCAACGCAAGAGAGAACTTCAATTAAGGGAAAACAGTCAATGGTATTAAATACCACAAAAGACGTAAAATTAACATTAAAATTCTGGCAACTACTTAATTGGGCAACATGGTAAGAATCTTTTTAGCAGTAGAAGCGATGAGGAACAGCCCTAAAGGAAGCTGCATGATAAACTGGAGACCAAGATGTGCAACGAACATAAAGCAGGCTTTGGAAAAATGTTGGCTGTTTAAGTGGAAAAAATATAGGAGAATTGGAATAAAGAAATAATGTAAGGTATAAAAATACAAAAATGACCCTTTCATTTAAAAGAACATTTTTATTACTTGTGCTTTTAAAATTTGTAACAAGCTAGGGGAAAATGCAAATTATAGAAAACAACCATGCTGGGAACACTTAACCTAAAAAAAACAAAGCCAACAACAAAAAACCCAACCCTAGGGCAGCTATCAAATTGGGTGCCTTCTAAGTGGTTGAGTCACATCACATACAGAATTCAGAAAAATGAGTTTAGACAAGCAGGGTGGTGTCTGTCTAAAGCACTTAATGTGCCATGCATTTGATCCCTAGATTAGTGTTTTGCAAAGTAAATGCCTTCTTAGAAGCAAAATCTCCCTTAGAAATGGAGTTCTGTAATCCAATACATGTGGAAAATACCATATCTAACTCTAGGGCACAAATTACAATAGTCTTAGGTCACAATGCGAAAAACCAGCTTATTAGTGTCAGTAGCTTTTTGAAAGGCGCTGTAGGATTTTCTCTATTAATGATCATGTTCCAAAAGCAAAGACAGTTTTACTTTCTTTTCCAATCTGCACGCTTGCTTGTTTGATTTCTGGTATTCTTTACCAGTTAGAATCCCAAGTACAATGTCAACTTGAAAGTGGGAAGAGCAAACATCCTGCCATTCTTGAGCTTAGAGAAGGCATTCAGGAGGAGGAGATTCCCTTTGCTTCCAATTTTGTTGAGAATTTTATCAAGAATATGTGGCAAACAGTTTTTCTAAATCCTTATTCATGAAAAAATCTTTAAGATAGCCATATGATTTTGATTTTCCATCTTATTAATATGCTGAAACACACTGACTAAATTTTTTATATTAACTAATTTTGAATTCCTGATAGAAAAGCTAATAAACAAAGACAGAAGAGTACTGAGTAATTCTGACTCCTACTGCACCACCTTAGAAGAAGAATGCCCACCCTTCTCCTGTGGAGTTGCTGGTGGGTCAGAAGCATGGACATTCAGCTTTTTGGTGAGCAGCCCAACACACTATGCGGACGCGGCCACCAGAACTCTGAAGCCTCATTAGATCATCATTTAGCGTGTTGTGGAATTCAATTTGCAAAACTGTGCTAACAATTTCTAGACTAAAAAAAAAAAATTCTACACTCAAGTTCATTAGGGATATTAGGGATGCATGCCGTTATATAACAGTGATGTTATCAACACAGAATGACTGCGCTTAGGTGCCACTGAGTAGATGACTCACAGCAACCCTACCAACAAGAGATGTGAACCCCGCCCTCTCCTGAGCCATCTTCACCATCTCGGACATGCTGGAACCCACTGTTTGAGTCACTGTGTGAATATTACCTTGCTGAGGGTCACAGGATTGTTGAAACATAGGATTTCCTGCTCTCTAGTTTTCTGGAGCAGTTCGTATTCGTGTTGTTAGGTCTCAGTGAATTGAAAAATTATAGCAGCCCTCTGAACAACAGATTTAAACCTTCCTTGTGCTGCATAATGATTGTGATCTCCATGTTGCTCAAATCCACAGTTAAAACCAACCATTGTGCCATTCCACCTGGTTCAGGGTCTTCCCCTCTTTCTTAAACCCTCTTCTTATCCCAGCATAATGTCTTTTTCCCCCCAAGGACTGGACCCTCCTGATAACATGCCCAAAGTTTAGAAGAGAATAGTACTGTCAGCCATCTGCGCTTGTATAAATTTGGTGTGATGTAGTATAATTTTTTCATGAAGTTGTGCTGCTGAACCAAAGTGCTCTTCTGAATCTATCAGGGGGTCCAATGAAGAAAGAGGGGCAATCTCCTGTGAAATTTACAGCCTTGGAGACCCAACTAGAAGATCAGTTATGAGTTGGTTCAATTTCAGTGAGTTTGTGCTTGCAGCAAGCTTTAGAAGTTTGTTTGTCTCAGGGAATTTGCTCATCAAGTTGCTGAACTTACAACATATACGAATTGCACAAAATACAATCTACATGAATGACTATGAAACCAATTTTTAAAAGGCTGTTGACCTTAACTGGCATGGAGTTATTAGCATATTTACATTTTATATCCTTTATGTAACTGAGTAATGTGCGCAGAATCAAATTCATACTATTATTTTCCTTCTGCCTGAATGATTTTTTTTTTTAACTTTTTTTTTTTGCAGCTCCAGCCAGCTTGTAGCAAATTCCTCAGGTGTTTGTTTGTCTGGAAAAATTATTTTTGTTTTTGATTGTGAAAGACCTTTTCACTGGGTATAGGATTGAAGGGCAACAGATTGTTTAAGTACTTCAAAGTTCTTAATCCACTGACTTTTTATCTTGAAAAGCTCCAGATAAGAAATCTTCTATCACCCTTACCTGTTTCTTGGGATGTCATTTCTCTCTGCTGCTTTTAAGTTTTTTTTGTCACAGGCTTTAAGCAATTTGATTGTGATATGCTTTAATTTTCTTCATCGTTTTTGCATGTGCAGTTCACGCAATCTACTGGCTCTATAGGTTAACAGATTTCATCAAATTTGGATTATCTTCAATCATTTCTTCAAATAACTGGTACCTTGCCATTCCTTCAGTGACTGTAACTACGTATACACAGGCTGTCTGGTAATGGATAACAACTCACTTAAGCTTTCCACCCAGATCCTGGACTTCATCTCATAAGGTTCATCTTGAGACCCTCTATTTCTGTCTTCAAACTCACTAATCTCTTTAGCAGTAACAGTAGTACAATCTACAGATATTTCCATTAACTATATATACTTTCAGAGTTCTGATCTCTAGAAATCTGAGTCTCTTAAAAATATCTTCCACAACTGTTCCTCAACATCAGAGACCTCTGCAAACTGTAGCCCATAGACCAAATGTAATCCATCTTGCTTTACTAAATAAAGCTGTATATATACACACTCACTCATTTTGGCATGGTCTGATGATGCTTTTCTACTGTAGCAGAACTCTGATGCTGTACCACTGCACAGGCTCACAAGCCCAAGATATTTTAACACGTTGACTCTTCAGAGAAACATTGTAGGTAACTATTTTAGCCTCTTATCCTTGGTGTTTCCATATCCTTGGTTAGTAATTTTATCATCTATGTCATTTCTTGGTATTGATGGCCCTTTCTTCTCATTATGGGCCATATTTTCTGGCTTCTTTGTATGACTGGTATTACTTTGATTAGCTGTCAGACACAGTGACTTTTACTTTTTCAGTACTGAGTTATTTTCCTATTCTGATGAATATTCTTAGGCTTTGAAGTGGGACAGAGTTACATTACTTATTAAGAGTCTGATCCTCTTAATTCTGCTTTTAAGTTTTGGTAGATGAAACCAAAACAGTATTTCGTCTGATCTCATTTTGCACTGTTTCTGAAGCAAAAGCCTTCTAAGTACACATCTTGATGCATCACAAATGATGAGCTTTCCCACACTACCTGTTAGGAACAACTTGGGTCCTGAGTGAACATTAGGGCTCATATCTTCTCAGTCCTTTAGATAATTCTTTCCCACACATTGCGTAGTTTCCTCTCACAATATTAATCAACACTACACTGAAAACTAGAAAGAGCCCTCTGCAGACCTCTGCCACTCTCTGTGCACCTCTAACCTGCAAACCCTTTAGCATGGAGTCCTGGCTTCCTTCCACACCTCATTAGGCTCTCTGCTTGGGTTCCCAAGTGCCAAGGTCTGGAAACTCCCCAGACAGGAAGCTGGGGCAACTGCATGGCTCACCTCATTTGTTCACTGTCCCTCAGGGATCCCTGTGCTTCCATGCCTGGTGTCCACTGTCTTGAAAACCATTGTTCCCTGTATTCTGTCCTGTTTTTAGTTGTTGCAGGATGGAGAATAATCCCAGCCCCGGCTGCTTCACCTTGCCCAAAAGCACAAGTACCAAATATGATTAAAACTTTCCAAACAGGGAAAACTACTTAAATAGGAAATGGAAAATCATGAAAAGTAGACGGGACCTAACTATATTATGCTATGTTAATTAAGGAAAGGAAAACCTCCTTATAGGGTTTCTTTACAATCTATTATTTTTCCATTAATAACACATTCATTAATTAAAAAATATACTTTCTTATTAAGAGAAAAACAAACCTACAACTACTAAAAGAAACACCTTTTACATTTTAAATCTCAAAATGCCTATATGTAAATAAAGCAAGCCTGCTTATCAGAATTTATTCAATATATATACAGACAGATATTTAAAATACACCTCACCTCTATCAACTTGTGGACAAGTTGTATTTTCCCACCTTCTTTGATCTACAATGTATATACAATGTATTTAAGAAGATTTTAATTGTGAAGTAATTTCAGAATTAAAATTACAGAGAAGTTACAAAAGTTATACAAAGAATTCCTAGTTACCTTTTATGGAGATTTCACAAATGTTAACATTTTTGTCACATATGTATATTATGGTTTTTGAACCAACCCTTGCTTTGTCTCTTCAAAACAAGGATTTAAAACAAACAAAAAAACCACACCCACAAAATAATGATAACCTATCTTATACTAATAGGTCATCTACAGATTTTATTTAAATATTGCTAATTGTACCACTAATGCCTTTTGGAGGAGTGGAGGAGAAAGGCTGCCTGGAACCACAGTCACTAGCTTTGACTCCAGTGGTTTGAGTGCCGCCACTCTGAGCCATATACGCATTATCTACATAAACTCTGAAGATAAAGAGCAGAGATAGTCACAGCAGACCCAGCATGGCCCAGAAAGTCTAACATACTTACTAACTAGTCACAGGAAACTTGATGGCACATAACAACAGCAGCCCTTTATACTAACCCTGGCTTTAGTCTAATAAGAAGGAAAAAAAATCTTTCCGTAGTTTAATATGACAATTCACATTTGTCATGTAGCCTAGTGGCAAGAAGCTGCACTGCAATCCTGAAGGCATGAGGTTCGGGATCACCAGCTGCTTCATGGGAAAGGGAGGCGTGATCTCCTCCCATGTGATTAAATGCCTCTGAAAATCTGCAGGAGGGTCTGCTATGGGTCAGTTCCGACTCAACGGTACAACAACAACAACATACACACACACACACACCACAACACAACACATATCCCTTTGGCCTCCTCCACCATGGAATCATTCCTAAGTCTGTCTCTCACAGCCTACAGATATCTGAGTAGGAAATGCTATTTATTTTGTGGGATATCCCTCACTTTATCTTGTTTGTTGCTTTTCCATAATTAGATTGCAATTTTTGCAAGACTATCATAAAAGTGATATTGTGTCCTTTTCAATTTGTCCATTATTGGTTATGTGTGATGAATGTACATATTTTCCCAGTATAACAAACATATAAATTGCTAGTATAACCTTTTGAAACTATGCTGTGTAATCATCTTGTTTCTCACAAAACAATACAGAGTTTACACATCCATTGATGATTTCTGCCTATAAAATTTAGCACCCTGGTAATTATTAATAGCCATTTCCTCACACCATCATTCATTTTTTTATTTTTTAGACAGCATTTTTCTGTAAGGAAATGTTACTTTCTCAAACCTCATCTGATGATTCATTATCATCTATCTCGGAACTTCTCTCTCATTTTATTCTACAGGTTTTCCATTACTATTATTATTTAGAAAGGAATTGGCAGATACAGAAGAATTTAATGAAATAACATATGAGCAAGAGCCTATGGTGATGAAGGAAGTTCAAGCTGCTTTGAAGGAAATAGCAAAAAATAAGGCCCCAGGAATAGATGGTATAACAACTGAAGTATTTCAGATAAGAGATGTTGCCCTGGATGTGCTCACCAAGTTATGCCAAGAAATCTAGAGAACAAACACTTGGCCAACTGACTGGAAGAGATCTGTATTTGTCCCCATCCCAAAGAAGGGTGACCCAACTGAGTGTGGAAACTACAGAACAGTGTCACTGATTTCACATGCAAGCAAGATTCTACTGAAGATTATCCAAAAACGACTAGAACAGCACATCAGCAGAGAACTTCCGGAAGTCCAGGCTGGGTTTAGAAGGGGTCGTGGTACTAGGGATATTGTTGCTGATGTTAGATGGATCTTGGCTGAAAGCAAGGAATACCAGAAGAATGTCTATCTGTGTTTCATTGATTATGCAAAGGCATCTGACTGTGTGGATCATAACAAACTGTGGCTGACTCTGAGAAGAATGGGAATCCTAGAACATTTAATCGTGCTAATGCGAAACCTATACTTGGACCAAGAGGCAGTCATCAGAACAGAGCAGGGCAACACTGCATGGTTCAAAATTGGGAAGGGTGTACACCAGGGATGTGTCCTATCTCCATACCTGTTCAACCTGTATGCAGAGCAGATTATCCAAGAGGCTGTGCTCTATGAGGAGAAATGTGGCGTTAGGGTTGGTGGAAGATCTATCAACAATCTGCGTTATGAAGATGACACAACCCTGCTTGCTGAAACTGAGGAGGACCTCATGCGCTTACTACGGAGGGTCAAGGACTGCAGCCTTCAGTATCGACTGAGGCTCAATGTCAAGAAGACAACGATTCTCACCACTGGACCAATCGGGAGCATCAGGATGGATGGCGAAGAGATTGAGATTGTTCACAGCTTCAGTTTGCTCAGCTCCAGTCAACACTCTTGGCACCAGCAATTAGGAAATCAAAAAACGTATTGTGATGGGAAAGTCTGCTGTTAGGGACCTCTCTAAAGTACTCAAGAGCAACGGTGTCTCTCTGGAGACTAAGGTGCGCCTGATACAGGCCATGGTCTTTGCAATCACTCGTTATGCATCAGAGAGTTGGACAATGACTAGGGAGGACAGAAGAATTGACGCCTTTGAGCTGTGGTGCTGGAGAAGAGTAATGAATGTTCCATGGACTGCCAAGAAAACAAACAGATCCATCCTGGAGATGGTTAAACCAGGCTACTCCTTGGAGGCAAGGATTCTGGGGCTCCGTCTGACATACTTTGGACATGTTGTAAGGAGGGACAGGTCCTTGGAGAGGGACATCATGCTTGGTAAGGTAGAGGGACAGCGCAGGAGGGGAAGACCCTCTATGAGGTGGATTGATTCAGTGACTGAGATAATCAGGATGGATGTATCAGAGGCAAAGCGGTTGGCACAGGATAGAGCAGGGTTTAGGACTGTTGTACATAGGGTCACTATGCGTCGCACACGACTAGACGGCACATAACAACAACAACAACAATCAAACTCTCGTGGCCTAGTGGCAAGAAGCTATGCTGCAATCTGGAAGGCACGTGGTTCGAGGACACTAGCTGTTCAGCCAGAAAAGGATGGGCACTCTCCTCCCTGAGTGATTAACTGCCTCTAAAAACCTGCTGGAGGGTCAGCTATGCGTCAGTAGCAACTCAATGGCACACCTTAACAACAATTGAGCTGCTCCCAAATCTGACCAGTAGAAGCCCCTTCAGACTTGTATTGGTGTGCTTCTTACTTGTGCAGCATAGCGTCTACCCTCCCCCCAAATAAGGACAACAATTTGGAAAAAATCTAAATTGATATCAGTGTGCAGTATTAAATAAAGGTGATCTAAAGTCAAAAGAAAGCCATGGGGCCATTAAAGAGAATGACTAATGTCCAATGTTACTGAAGACATTCAAGCTGCACTGAAGGCATTGACAAAAAACAAAGCCCCAGGAACTGTTAATTAGGTTAAAAGTTAAAGAATAAAGAAAGAGAGTAGAGTTCAACAGACATGTTTATTGCTTATATATGCATGCAGTTTTCTTGAAAGATACCCCATCTACAAAAAAAGAAAGAAAAAGAAACCTCTAAGAAAGCAGGGTTCAAGTGAACTTAGGACTGTGACAACGGAATTATTTTCTCTTTTTAATTTACAACCCCTGGCTATAAGAAATACTGTTATTTCCAAAATACATATTTTATATTTGTTGTACTTTAAAACACTTTAAAATGGAAAATATACATTTAAAACTCATTTAAATAATTAAGAGTATGAAATTTATATTCTCATTGATAATATGTAAAATTGTGTGTTTTCTTTAGATAGTATAAAAAGTTATCTTTTAAATGGTGACTTCTGTTCCATTCATCCTATTTTTCTTTTTGCCTTTTGAATTTTATCCTTTTATACTGTGGTGGCTATTTGCCTCCCTTTTTAAGAATAAAGGGGAATTATGACCACCTAACCTCTCCAAAGTACTGAAGAGCAATGGAGACTGAGGTGCATCTGATACAGGCCATGGTCTTTGCAATCACTTGTTATGCATCAGAGAGTTGGACAATGACTAGGGTGGACAAAAGGAAAATTGATGCCTTTGAGCTGTGTTGCTGGAGAAGAGTATTGAGGGCACCATGGACTGCCACGAAAACAGATTCATCCTGGAGAGTATTAAACCGGGCGGCTCCTTGAAGACAAGGATTCTGAGGCTTCATCTAGCATACTTTGGACATGTTGTAAGGAGGGACCGGTCCTGGAAGAGGGACATCATGCTTGGTAGGGTGGAGGGACAGCGCAGGAGGGGAAGACCCTCTATGACGTGGATTGATTCAGTGACTTGGTAATCAGGATGGGTGTATCGGCGACAGTGCGAGTGGCACAGGACAGAGGAGCGTTTAGGACTTTTGTACATAGGGTCACTAAGAGTTGCAAGCGACCCAACAGCACATTACAACAACAATGCAGTTGTTTATATTACATGATCTACATTTTAGTGACATGTCTGAGGGAAAGGATGATTATTATTATGCTTACCTAGTGAGTCGTTTAGGTTGAGGCCGCTCACCGAATTTCCTATGGGAAAAAAAAAGAAAAAAACTAAATAAACTCTAATTAGATGAAGTCTCTCTTATGATTTCTACTCCAATCCTACTGATGAACGGTGAAACAGAAATCCTCTAGTAAACAAACATCTGAATCCCAGAAATAACAACTTAAAGATGATCCTTAAACAAAAATCAATATAGCATAAACAGGCCTTAAACGTCCACTCTGATCAAAGAACATACACATCAGATGAGAACGGCAGGCAGCATCCAGATACAGTTCTCAAAAGATAAGTAACCCAAGGCCAGTCTGCAGCACTCAAAACCCCCCTGGGGTCTTGAGATTGGTGTGGATAGAGCACACCCAGGCTGGACTGCCAAACAAACCCTATGTTTGCATAGGTCATGTCCTAGACCTCAAATTCACAGTTCCAGTTGAATAGGGAAATGATGCCAATTAGGCCAACTGCAAGGTCTCTCAAAATAAATTAATTTAAAAAAAAAATCAACCTTCAAGATAAATATAAATGCAAAAAAAAATTAAAGCACAATTTTTCCCATTTCATGAAATATGTAAGGTAGTGAATGCTATCACATTAAAAAAAAAAATCCAACCAGTCTCACAATGAGAAACACTAGCGGAAGTTTACAGCATTGCTGGTTAAGTGCCCCTGAGTTGACCACACCTCCTGAACCCCAGGAGCACCAAGCCGATCATGTCAGGCGATAGGCACTGTGTCATCTATCTTGTGTAGCAATCCACCTTGCTGATGCTCTTCCTCTTGTCTGACACTCTACCTTTCCCAGTATGATGTCCTTTTCCAAGGACTGGTCCCTTCTGACAGCATGTGTGACCCAACTTTTACTTTCCATGCCTTTCAAGAGGCACTCTGGTTGCACTAAGTGGGTGTAGGCAGGATATGAGAGCGATACGGGTGTGACATCTGTTACCCACTGACTGCCAGGATTGATTTGGCTGATCTGGCTGCGTAGGCAGTGCCCCAGTCCTCCCACACTGATCCACGTGCATCGTTCCCAAAGGTGCACGCATCTGGCTGAAGACGACCATCCTCCAGTCAAGGGTACACAAGTAGCTGCCCTCCCCGGCTAGAACCTTCAAGCAAGCTCTCAAGGTCCAAGTGGGTGCAAACCATGAGTTTAAAGATGGTAGCCAAATGCTGTATGGTACCAGGGTTAGGAATCTCACAAATATTAACAATATTAAGGCAGTACATGATGAAACATAATCAATAGCTGTTGCACGCAAACCTAATTTTTTCTTGAATGCATATACTTAATAACAGGGTCCTATTTACTTAATTAAGACAAATGTTAATTCTGTTTCCTGAAGTAGGAAAAGGAAGAGGAAATGAGTTTTCTGACAGATATCTATTCATATTATCTGTATGTGCGTATATATGAATGAAGGAGCTCTAGCTAATAAATGTGAGTATATATTAATTATATTTTAGTTATACTTTAACTAAAGAATTATGTTTTGTGAACCTGCAAAATGCTTCTTTGAATTTTCTCAGAAAACTCATTTCCTCCTTCTAATCAATTACACAAGCATCCTATCCTCATCAAGATCCACTCCCCACTAACCTGATATGAAACTGATGAAAACACCAAGAGTTATCTACTGGGGGGGGGGGAATCCACAGCAAAGAAAGCCCACATTTCTGCATGACAGTGAGTCAATAACACTTATGATGTAATATTTCTATAATGCAAGCAAAACTACCATTTTGCAGCAGAATGAAAGCCATAAGCTATCACTTACTCCAGAGATGGAATATAATTTAGAGATCAGGCTCCCTGTGCCTCTAGTTCTTGCAATTAGGAATAGTGAGAAAAGTACTTCTCTTTATTAGCTTTCTATTTTAGGGGGGAAACCAACTACTAACAAGATCTGTATAGAGTGCAAACCAGAAATACGTTTAACTATCCAGTTAAATCTTGACCACTCTTAAGTAAAAAAGTTTAACCAGTTAACTCATTCTTAAATAATTTTTTCCCCCCACAGAATAAATTACTCTTTTTTAAAAATCCCAAATCCTTAAGAACCCTGGATCAAACTGAACTTAAAGCTACGACCACAGGGTCAGTTCTGACTCATGACACACTGTCACGGCATTTCCAAGGTTATAAACCTTTACAGGAAGAGACTGCCCAGCTGTCTCCCTAAGAGCAAGGATATACTCAGACCACTGACTTTTTCGGTTAATAGGTTAATATATAATCAACTATGTTTCTAGGACAAATAAATACCTATATTAATTTCATTATAACAACAACAAAGCCACTGTCCAACTGATCTTTAGATCATACTGGTGGCCTAGTGGTAAGAAGGTGAGCCGCAATCCCAAAGGTATGCACGATCTGAATCCACCAGCTCTCAGGAGGAAGATGGGCAATCTCCTCTTGTGCGATTTAATACTTCTGAAAACCCACTGGAGGGTCAGCTAGGAGTCAGTTACAACTAGATGACACAACAATACCACAGAATCAGTATGTCATTTTCAAAAGTAGATTTCTCAAATGTTATAATATGACATAGAATGCCATTTCCTTTAAAGTTAATAATCAATCCTAGTACACATTCAAAGAATAAGTTATTATTCTGGGCTTCCTTTTTTCTTTTAGTAAGAAGCAAAAATTGAATAATATACTTTATTCATTCTTGACCTTTCCCTTTTTGCTCTGATATTTGTTCCTCAGACTTAGTGGGGATTAACAAAATCCAAACATTTACTTACTATCAATAGTGGTAATGTGTGTATAATACTTTATGTTACGTGAAAGAGAGGAAGACTATAGCAATGAACTAAACCGTGTCAGAGATGATGAGGATGGCACAGGTTGGGGCAGGGTTCAGGTCTGTTGTTCATAAGGGTAGAAACAGTTCTGGCAGCACCTGACAAAGACAACATATACTAGGGAGCTCTGGGGGCCTTGTGGTAAAGAGCTGCACTGTCAACCCAAAGGCACCGGTTTGAATTCACCAGGTTCTCTGAGAAGGAAAGACAGGCAATCTCCTCTCATGCGAACTACAGGCTCTAAAAATTGTTGGAGGGTGACCTACGAGTTGGTTCTGACTCACTGGCACTTAACAACAACACAATTCAAGAGTATACATGCACAGTACGTATACTTAAACTAGCAAGTCCATGTTGCTGTAATTCAGTAGTTTGCCCCTCGTACGGTAAGTATTTACCTGTACTAGTAGGACATAGCTAAATCTGACTTTATATACCTGGACATGTGGTTTCTGGATTTTAAAAAGTTGCATCTATCATTCGATACAATGCTTACTTTCTGTAAACAAAAGTAAACTATATCTTCTAATCTATTAGAATTTTCAAGTACATAAAATACCTGCACAAATACCACAAACCACAAACACACTGTTTCTGCCCAGGAGGTGTAATTCTGTTTTCTCCCACTGCTTTCTATAGTTACCCCTCTGTCAAGGAAGTATATGACCACAGACGCATTGAAGATAAATGTGATAAAAATTATCCAGATGTCACCATCTCAACACCTTTCCTGGGTTTAAATAAAAACCAAAAACAACCCACCCAAAAACACCAAACTTCACATGAGAAAACAAAGTAAAAAAAAATAAAGGGACATTAAAGCAAAAGCAACAAAAACTTTTTTGAATGCAGAACAAGTTAATGATTACTGCTACAAAATAAAATAAAAGGGTCTAACTAGAATATTGTATCATACCATTACTAGAATTTTAATTTTAAAATACAGGCTGGCTTGAAAAGCAAGCTCAAATCATGGCAAAAAACCCCTTTGCCCCTGAGGTTGTGAAATTAAGAATAATGTCCTCTACTGTTCTACATTTCACCAATTTTCTGCATAATGCAGAAAGATTAAAATAATAAGGGTTTTTAACATTAAGGCAAGAAACACTGATGTGGTGTTCAAAGAACAGTGTTGTTGTTGTTATATGCCGTCGAGTCGCTTGCGACTCATAGCGACCCTATGTACAACATCCCTAAACTCTGCTCTGTCCTGTGCCAATCGCACTGTCTCTGACACACCCATCCCGATTACCCCAATCACTAAATCAATCCACCTCATAGGGGACCTTCCCCTTCTGCACTGTCCCTCCACCCTACCAAGCATGATGTCTCTCTCCAAGGACCTGTCCCTCCTTGCAACATGTCCAAAGTATGTTAGACAGAGCCTTGGAATCCCTGCCTCCAAGGAGCAGCCCGGTTTGACCCTTTCCTCCAAAATCTTAACTTGTTGTTGTTGTTATGTGCTGTTGAGTCATTTGCGACTCATAGTGACCCTACATACAACAACCCGAAACCCTGCTCTATGCTGTACTAATTGCATGGCCTCTGACACACCCATCCCAATTACCCCAGTCACTGAATCAATCCACCTCATAGAGGGTTTTCCCCTCCTGCACTGTCCCTCCACCTTACCAAGCATGATGTCCCTCTCCAAGGACCTGTCCCTCCTTACAACATGTCCAAAGTATGTCAGACGAAGCCCCAGAATCCTTGCTTCCAAGGAGCAGCCTGGTCTAACCCTCTCCCCGATGAATCTGTTTGTTTTCTTGGCAGTCCATGGTACATTACATTCAATACTCTTCTCCAGCACCACAGCTCAAAGGCATCAATTCTCCTTCTATCCTCCCTAGTCATTGTCCAACTCTCTGATGCATGACAAGTGACTGCAAAGACCATGGGCTGTATCAGGCTCACCTTAGTCTCCAGAGGGACGCCGTTGCTCTTGAATACTTTAGAGAAATCTTAACTAAGACAACTTATATTCCAAATATGGTATAATAGTATATTAATGTCATATAGTTCAAAAGAATTGAGATTTCTGAATCATAAGTGACAAGAGTGAAATAAAGTAGCACGTGACTGTGGAAAATGAGGAAACCTCATATACTGTCAGCATATTTAGTTACCAGCCAAAAAAACTAGTCATTGCCTATGGATGGAAAAAAGTCAAAGTAAAAGGAAAAAGGTGGAAGAACTGATCCAGATTAAAGGAGATTAAAGGCACTAACAACTGATAACAACATGCAATCCAGAATTTCTTTCTCTCATTTAGACTATTTAGACAACTGACAAAATCTAAGTAAAATATATAGGTTAGACAGTTGACACTGTTGTTATGTTTTGTCTATTCAAAACTGACTCACAGCTGTCCCTCCACTGGGTTTCCAGAGGCTGTAAATTACACGAGAGGAGTCTGTCCCACCTTTCTCCTGTAGAACTGCTGGTGGATTTGAACCATGTGTGGTTGAGGTGGCAGCACCACTGCTTATCACTAGCCCACCAATTGGAGAGCTTACCACCACTCCTTACCACTAGCCCACCACAGCTTCCTAGGATAAGTAAGATGATACTAATTTTAATTTCCTCGTTTTGATCACTGTACTGTGGTTCTGTAAACAAAATGTCCTTGTTTTCAGAAATATTATTTGGAGACAAAATATCTTTTTACATGCAAATGATGAAAACAAATAAGCTGATATAATCTGGGTGTGCATATATACACACCTTTTATAGTATATCTAAATAAAAAGACCACACTCCAAGAAGCACCTGTGTCCTGAAAAAGATCCTGATCTGACCCAGGCTGCTCAAGAATATGGTGGTAATAACCCCAGCAAAAACATTCATGGGAAGTGATACAGAAAAGAATCTGTGCAAACTTCCAGGCACAGCATTTATTTCTGTAAGACAACTAAGTCCAGTAATACTCTGTGTGTGTGGTTTACAAGCAGTGAAACAGGAATTCTTATGTATTGTTGACACAAGTTTTCTTCTTATCTTCAACCTTTTTGCAACACACTCTGACAATACCCATTATAAATCAAATGACTAATTATAAATTCACTAAATTCCTTATACACACTGACAATTAAAGACTATGCAAAAGTATGTTGTTGCTCCACTATACAACCTTCATTCTGGACTCTTGTCATAACCATAATATCCAATCATATATTGCTTTTAAACTGTAGGTGGGGGGGTTTGTATACCAGTGAAGGAACTTTTACTTTTCAAGGAGAGGAGCGAATGGGAGGAGGGGTGGGCAGGGAGAAAAACGCAACAATGAATGAATGGAAATCCAAAATCTCTGTAAATGTTCATTAAAATAAAAAATTTAAAAAAAAAAAAGTTGTTGTTGTGTGCCGTGGGCCGGAACTGGCCCACAGCTGATGCTCCTGTGAGTTTTTAGAGGCAACAGATGGCAGAAGAAGAGACTGCCTATCTTTCTCCTGAAAAGCAGCTAGTGGGTTCAAACTGTGTGCCTCTGGAAAAAGTTTGTAAATTATGAATGATTAAATGACAGAATTATTTCCCCAGATGCATACGGGGCCCTCTCTCTGGTGGTCTAGTGGTAAGGAATAACACAGCCAACAGAAAGGCTCAGGACTCCAATCACCAGCTGCTCCAAGGAAGAAAGATGGGCAACCTCTTCCCATGTACTGGAGGATCAGCTATGAGGTGGTTCCAGCTTGACAGCATAATATCTTACATACTAATAAATAACAACGATGGCCAGAGGTAAATACTCCATATAATTTTATATGAATTTACACTTTCTAGGGAACTCTGGGGGCCTAAGGAGTATGGAGTTGTGTTTCCATCCCAAAGGCAAGTGGTTCAAATTCATCAGCTGTTCCTTAGGACAAAGATGGGCAATCTCCTCCTATGTGAAGTCTCTGAAAACCCACTGGAGGATGGGCTCAGAGTCAATCCCAACTTGACAGCACAACACAACAGGCATTCAGTGACTGCAAAGTCTCTGGGTGATGTATTGTAGTCTACAAACCTAAAGGTTAATGGTTGAAAACTATGCAGCAGCACCACAGAAGGTTTGGCAACCTGCTTCTATAAATACTGCAGCCAAGAAAACCTTGGGGAGCCGCTGTTCTCTGTAACCCACAGGCAGCCATGAGTCAAAATCAACCGTATGGCAATGGAGATGGTTTTCTGTTATAGGCATTAACTGAATATGATTTTGTTGTTGTTTTGGTGCTGTCCTGTGGACTTGACTCACAGCAATCCTGTGAATGAATGACAGACCATAACCTGGCTTGATCCTGCGCCACCCTGTAGAGTATCACTCACATTCATCACTGCTGTCAAGTCAGGAAGGACTCACAGCTAATGATTCCTTGGGTTCTCCGGGCTGTCAATCTCACGCAAGAAGACTGACCATCTCCATCCTCAGGAGATGCTGACAGATTCAAACTGCCAGAGGCTTGGCCTTTGGGCACCTTATGGAATATGCCACCAGAGCCCTTCCTCTAGAATACAGGCAACTTAAAATAAAAACAAATAAGGAATTTAGCCAGAAAAGAAAAAATTCAACTCATTGAGCAAATTACACTAGCGGCATTATTTTATAAAAGTATGCTAGTCAGGAAAATACCATTATGGAGCTAATTCCAACCCAAAATGATTCTATAGAATCTACTGGGTTTCCCAGGTTTTAATTGTTTTCTCCCTGTAAACACCCTGAGACTTTCTTAGACTGCTGCTCACAAACAAAAGCACATAATATGTGGCTGGGGCTGACGTCTCCACCCACTTGGCCCCTGGCTGGGAAGTCCACTCCCTCAGAGGCCTCGGGTCCAGGGTAGAATATTAAAAGGAACACACTACTTCATCTTTCTCCTCATAGCAGCTGGAGAGTTGGACCCAGCAACCTTCTGGTGAGCAGTCCTAATGCTTAACCCACTGTACCAGGGCTTCTAAAGTCAAATTCACACCCTATGAAAACGCTACACTTGAACAATGGGAAATACAATGCAACTTAAAGAACTTTCCAATCTTGACTGTTTAATAATTTCCACTAAACTGTTTTAAACCTGTTGCTTAATTTTATGAAATACCTTTCCAACTGGCACATGCTGTAGTCAATTTCTTGATCTTTATGATTTACTTTGTATTCCCTTTTCCATCTCCTCACCAGATGGACAAAGGAAAGGTTATATATAATGGTTATATAATGCACCTTCTAATAAGAACAGATGCCAAATTTTATGGCTTGTACAAAACAGGGGAGAAGTAGTCAAGAGCTGTGATAAATATGTGAGGTCAGAAACCAGACTTTAATGAAAACTAGTGGTGTATCTAGACAGGCTGGTATCTGCCTCTCAGCTCACCTTGTAAGAATCAGAGATACACACATGTAAGCATTGGAGAATGGCTAGTAAGAGATTCTGATGGCATGATCTGTAGGCGGCTCCTCTCTGGAGGTTCGACTCCATCAGCAACTCTGTGGGAGAACTAGGCAATCCCTCACTTGATTTACTGCCTCCCAAAAACCCACTGGAGGGTCAGCTACAAGTTGGTTCTGACTTGAAGGGAAGGCATTTGAACACCAAGTGCACAAGAAACTAACACTATTTTCTGGTAATAGTTAACACACCTAGCTTCTAAGCAAAAGGTTGGCAACCCAAGTTCCCCTAAAGGTGGCTCACAAGAAAGACCTGGTACTCTCACTCCCCAAAATCCTCCACCAACAATCCTAAGGAACACAGTTTTAATGAGTTCCTAGCTCATAATGGCTTGTAATGCTTACCAACAACGAGCATTTCATTTTTGTTGTTCTCTACCACAGAGTTGGAACTGACCCATAGCTGACTCTCCAGCGGGTGTTCAGAGGCAGTAAATCAAACAGAAGGAGACTGGCCAGCTTTCTCCTGGGGAGCAGCGACCTTTGAGACTGCAGTGCAGCTTCTTGCCACTAGGCCACCAGAGCCTAGATTACTGCCTATGTCGCCCCCTCCCCCATTAAATATACAGTAAGGTGAAACAGATATAGATCCTTCAAAACAAATATATATAATATATAATACACACACACACACACACACACGCATTTCCTTCTGATTTAAAGTTTCCATTTTGCCTTATAATGTGGCTTAAAGAGGGAGGAGGGAAGACTACGTTTAAGTCAAGGAGCAGCAGTTGTCCAGCAATTTGAGAAAACAGTTATGTTGTCAAAATAAAGGGGGGAAAGAGGACCTGAGGAGTGCTGCATTGGCTGAGAAGTAAAAAGCTGCAACGCCAACTCAAACGCATGCGCTTGGATCCACCAGTTGCTCAGTGGAGGAAGAGGGGGAATTGCCCTTTCCTTACCATTTATTGCCACAGAAAAATCGCTGGAGGCTTGGCTACGGGTTGGTTCTGACTTGGCAAACAGCACACATGATAAGGCTCCCTATGAGTTGGGCCAGACTCAAAGCACCTCACAACAGACATCAAGACAGAAGGAAAAGAGAAGGCATGACGAAGTTTGTTTGAAATCCTTTACCTCCCGGGAAGGGCAGCCCCGGCAGAGCCTGCGAGCAACCCAAGAAAGACCGTTTGGGAACACATTCCATGGAAAACCCATAAAGCAATCATGGAAAACTGGCTTGAACATACCAAATGAAGTCACATCTTTCTCTTCCTTGCACTCTCCCTTCCTAGTTCTCACTCCCACTTCAAATTATGAGCTGTGAAGACTGTTTTTCTCTTCCTCTGTACAAGATTTCTGTCAGAGACAGAAGTCGTCAATGACAATAATACGTAAAGCTCTTAAAGGCTAGGGAGCCATTTGAAAAGCTTTTTCAGGAAGAGACAGACTAATTTTTAAGAAAAAGTTATTATCTTTCTTCCCATCTTTAAAACATTCTTCACAAGTATGATGTCAGTCGAGTTGGAGCAGACCTATAGTCAAACCCGACCAGGTTTTCTCAGGCAATAACTCACATGGGAGGACACTACTCATCTTTCTCCTGTGGAGCAGTTTGTGGACTGTAAGCCTTTGCGTTGGCAGCACAATTCCTAACTACTAGGCTACCAAACCCCAGGTCTATGTCCCAGGCTCATATAGGCTCCAAAAAGAGGCTTCCGGCCAGCCAGACAATCCAGAGCTGACCCCCATTAAACAGAGAAGGAGTCACCCCTTCAAAGCTGGTCTTAATTGTGTTTGAAATGAACATTTTCCTAAGTGGTACAACACTGTTCTGTCATTTATCTATACTGAGGTAACTTTGGATTGCTGTGATACTGAACATTGTGCCACTGATTCGTCAAATGCCATAATGGTTACACATGGTTGACAATGTTTGGTAGAGCTCACAGACTGAGACAGGCTTGGAGGCAGGAGTGGCATCCACTTCCTAAACATGCCTGTGGAAACTCTATGAACTTAGAGAAAGGACAATAGTTATAGAACAAGGTTAAGGTCTTTTGTTTATAGGGTTGGTACTAAATGGCACGTAACAACAACAACAACAAGATGTAAGACCAAGTCCTTGTCTCCATGTTGGAGTTGGATGAAGCGGCTGGATTCTAAGATGGTGCTCTTGTTTTGGTTGAAGATCTGCACAGATTGTTTGGTTGTTTTATTTAAGCCTCTGGTTTAGGGACAACAAGACCTCCTGGAGGGCCCTTCTATTATGTTTTAATCCCTTGTACTATATTTTGGAGGAACATTCCTTTAGTCATACAGCACTCATCTGTCAATTTGCTGTGCGCTAAGGTAATCTGAGTTTGCTGTGATGCTGAACCTTATGCCACTAGGGTCTCAAATGCCATAATGGCTGCCAATGGTGGACAGTGTTTGGTGGAGCTCCGAATTTAAGACAGTTTAGAAAGCAGGAGTAGCATCCACTTCCTAAACCACATACCTCTGGAAACTCTATAAACTTGGAGAAATGACAGTTATAGAGATGCTTCTGATCTTTTGTTCATAGAGTCACTATGAGTTGTGTACAACACGACAGCAATCAACAACAACAAGGTTACCAAAGATCCCTGTATAGCTTCCGAAGTAAAGTGAAACAAATTTAAAAAAAAAAAAAAGCCAGTAAAACATATTTTCTGCTCTATAGTGAAATATAGCCATTCACAACAGTGCTTCGCTTCCTTACGCTCTATCTACACTGTACAATATTTATTGCATATGTTTTTATGTATAGCCACTGCTCAGACGGATGTTCAAGAGGTACGTTAACACCAAAACCAATTGGATCTCCAAGAAGTAACCACGGGTTTTAGAAAGGAGGCTCAATTACAGCACAGAGCGTCAACAAGGTTTTTAGAAATGAAGGAAATAAGCAAAGAAAATCAGTCACAGCTCCAAATACTCAGAATAAGAAGTTCCTGGCCTCTGAAAACATTGGCAGTGAGCTCTGTGCATGCTGTCCCTAGGGAGCCCCACCTGGGATTGATCTTAATCTACCAGAAGCTCCTCAGAAGAAAGATGAGCCATCTCTTCCTGTGCAATTTACAGCTTCGGATACCCAATGGAGAGTCAGACATGAGTCATTTCCAACTTGAGAGCAATGAGAGTAAAGGATTAATAGGCTGGGGAAGGGTAAGATTTAATGGTGGATTCTACAATTCTGATACTTAAGAGGTAGAAACATTTCAAGTACTTGGTGGGTAATCAAATGCGGTCTCTTCTTGAGAAACTCATCGTTCATTACACTAATAAGCTCCCATCACATGGAAGGAAATACCAAGAGTAAAGAAGAAAGGGTTCTAATAGTTTCCCACCTCTGTTCCTAAATCAACCCTGATTTTGCTTCAAGAATAGAGTTAACGGCAGATGCTTTGCCATTAAATAAGATGGTATGCTAAGGTCTAGGACTCTTCCTTAATGAAACAGCAACTAAGAAAATAGAGTGTTAAGCCACTGACAATAGCTCAAAGTATATACTTGCTGACTTGAGGTTATTAATTATTGCTGATGAAGTTCAAAAGTAGTCAAAATGCTATACCCCCAAGTGGATACCAAAAGACATGCATAAGATATGTCTCATTAGAAATAAAAATCCAAAATTAACATTCAATGTCTACTATTAAAGGATCAACTATATAGTACAACTACATAATCAAACACTATTGAGCGTGAAAGGAAACTATGTATATGCTTCAATGTGCATTAAGATCATTAATGTGGGTTGGGGTACTGGTAATATAATGTTTAGCAAAGAGAGGCAGACATACATGCACACACATACAAACTTGGATGGTTCTGTCTTCATGAAGTTTAAAAACAGGCAAAACTAAAAATCTAGCTAAATCGTGTTCAGATACAAGCTACATTTGAGGAGCAGGAGGAATAGAGAAACCACAAGAAGGACATCTGGAAAGTTGCTGATGTTCTATCTCATCTAGATGATGGTCACCCATGTACATTAATGTGGTAAAAATTCAAATTACTATACACCAAAGACCTGTGTATATTTCTGTAGGTGATAGTACTATATTGCCAAGTACCACTGAGTCAGAACAAAGTCATACCTGATTCAGGAGGTTTTCAGAGGCAGTAAATCACATAAGAGGAGACTGCCCATCTTGTCACACAGGGCAGCTGGGATCTGGACAGCATGCCTTTTAGCTGGCACCACAGCTCCTTAGCACTAGGCCATGAGAAATCGGAAACGTTTTCAGAACGTATAGCTGGTGTGTTGGGGTTTTGTTTTTAAATCTTTCTTGCATTTTTCTTACTGTTAGTTAATATACTTGATGTTGACATCAGAATCTTAAAAGACAGTGAAAGTGAATTTTAGTTGTCTGCTATAGCATACATCCATTTCATGTTAAGAAAAGTTGTATTACAAGTCATGACAAATTGGTTTTCTCCTTTTATTAACCAAATGTCACCTCTATAGTCCAGCAGTCAGAAAACTAGGAGCACTTGTGGTACCTTTTTAGAAAATCAGTCATTATGCCAATGTCAGAGAAATATGCTGTGATGTACTGGGATTAAGAATATTCTCGTTGATGTAAAGACTGTTTTGTCTAGTTCACCAGAGAAATTAACTGTTCTCTTAGCCTCTGATTCTGATCTTTCCTTTCTATAATCACCAACAAACATATACTTGAGTATGTGTTAGGCACTGTATCAGATTCTGGTAGCACATAATTAAGATTTCAGATTAAATAAATTTAGAAGGCATATGCTTTTATTACCCACACTAGACAGGCGTGGAAACCAGCTTAGAAACGGTCTTGTCCAGGTTTACACACTGACATGTTTGGTTCAGACAATAACCAAAGTATAATGTTCATGATTTCCCACACACTCCACATGTAAGGATAATTAAATTCAGGATACTAAAATTGGAAGGAGATACTGAATGAGAATATAAGAAATCACCTAAAAGTCTCTCAAGAAAATGAATTTTCAAGGTATGACTGTAAAGTGAAACAGAAGTAAAACAGAACCTAGTGTCTCATAAATTTAGTTTGCTCCTGCTGGAGCGAGGTGGGGTAGGGTGGAGTAAGGTGACAAAACCCACAAATAACCCTCCTTCACTTCCTTTGTTCAGGTACTGACCAAATTTCACCAGTGTACACAGAAAATCTTTGATTATTAGACATTGAAGAATTTTTTCCCACAAAGTTATGGCTTTGGAAACAACAGTGACATCTGTGACATACATATAACACAGCTACTGTATGCACGAGCCAATAAAATGAACACACTGCCAGTGACTTGTTTCTAGCAACCCTCCTCCGGTTTCTGACAGGAGGAGACTGCACATCTTTCTCTGAAGGAGCAGCTCATGGGCTTGAACTGCTGGTCTTAAGGCTGGTGGTTCAACAGGTTACCCACTCTACCACCAGAGTTCCTTACTGTCTATACACTTACAAAGATCTGTGTCACTAATCTAAGAACCGCTTTCCTTCAAAAGGAGTTACCCTTTTATAACTGCAGTGGAAGCTGTGTCCTGATTTAGCATTTACATTACAGATCATAATTCTCGATTAAAAGGCCCCAAATCTACACAGATATTTTTATCAGCTTAATGATGGAGGTTTTTATTATTCTTTTTTCAGCTGACAGAAATTACACAGACACACGACCAGTTCAGCCTCCATCAGACCATGTTTGGTCAATTTCTTAAGCAGCCAAACCTCTAACACACAGCATGGCATTCTAAAGTGCTTAAATTCAACAGTCTGTCTTTTCATTTTCCTTTTAAATAAAGCAGATCAAAGACGTAACAGAGGATAGACCAAACAAGGTCTGATGTACAAGAAAAAGACAATGATCCACATTTATGAGGTACAAAGCTGCTTCAATGGAACACAACAACAGAGCCGTTGCAAAGACAACTGTTCCTAGCCAGAGAAGGCGAGAAGAAGGCAATTTCTAGTTTAACATGTCCAATGGGACACTGTAGACACCCTACATCTGAATTAAAAACAACATCAAAATAACAAAATGATCAAATGTCTTATGTATGGGATGAGGAAAAAGATTTTTTTTAAAAATGTTATAAATAACACTTCTTACATGAACAAGAAAATACCTTTTTGCTTGAATGATATTCAAAAAGACAACATTTCTTTCTGCTCTCACTTGTCATATTATAATGATCAAACCTTCATTTGTGGTAAAGTTTATAAACCACTCTAAAAAAGTCATCTTAACCACAATTCAAGGCTTACAGAATGGCTTTTTGCCCAAGTGTATGTGCACTGTGAACCTGGCTTTCATGCACTACGAGGACTAAAAAAGCAGGCAGCTGCCCAGCAGCTAACACCCCAGTATCTGCTCATTCCAGTCTCACACGTGGCCACAAGGACATAAACACCACATGGGCACAAGAGATGATCGTGTCAAGATTGCACAGCAAGCTGCTTTCCTTTGGACACTGCTACAGAAAACCAAAACCCCATAACCAATGAGGTGATTCTGACTCACAGCAACCGCATGTACTAATTACAGAGAATAACTGCTCCATGCAGCTTTCCTGGCAATATTCTCTCGAGAAGCAGATCACCAGACCTTTCTTTTGCGGCCACTGGAGTCAAAGTGCTAAGTTGACAATTGTTTTAGTTCACTGATCCAGAAGACCCTTCAGTGAGTTTTCAGAGGCTGTAAATGAGAAGAGATTGTCCATATCTCCCCCCAAGGAGCAGCTAGTGGATTTGAACCATGTGCCTTTAGATTCACAGTGTTAACTCTTTACCGATTAGTCCTGAGCTCCGTGACAGTAGCTGAAGACAAACTGCACCACTCAGGACTCTGGAATAATATATATGCAGCCAACTGCCACACAAGGAGTCTTGCTCAGTGTAAGTTTAGAAACGTTGTTGAATCGCTTGTAAATGATTAAAAGTAGAGATCATTAAGAACGTACAGAGATGGCACACTACCAAAGGAGCAAAAACCATGATGAGTTGAGAAAGCACCAGGAAAGACAGTGACGAGGCCAGCCTCCAGGTCATGACCCCTAAACAAGTGTCTCCTCTCTATAGTACTAGCAGGCAGGAGATTACACAGTACTGGATTGCCCATCTTTCTCTCATGCAGGAGCTGGGGGATTAAGTTCTCTTGTTATAATTCAAAGCTGGAGGTATACAGTTTGGTTCACAATTGTGTGTGAGTTTACGGGATTTAGGTAACAATCAGCTGTGGACTGGAAGCCTCTCAATCAGCAACTGGCAGGTGGGTCTTTGCATTTAAAAGCAGGCTGGGCCCTCAAGCCTGTGGCCCTGGTGTTAATAAGTGGTACAACACTGGTCTGTCAGTTGGCTGTACTGAGGTAACTGAGGTTTCTGTGATGCTGAACGATGAGCCACTGGTGTGTCAAATGCCATAATGGTTACCCATGGTGAAGTGTTTGGTGGAGTTTCTAGATCAAGACAGACTTGGGAAGATTGCTATCCACTTCCTAAACAACATGCCTTTAGAAACTCTATGAACATTAGAGAGACGATGATAGTTATAAGAACAGGGTTCAGATCGTCCAGATCTTTTGTTCACAGGGTCACTGTAAGTCATGCTCCACTCAACAGCATTTCACAACAACAACATAGTTCTAGCAGCATTGCCATCTTTATTCTTGCTCTCCAAAAGCAATTAAATGCAGCAATTAAATCCAAATTCACTTCTCTCTGTGTGTGTACTGAGTGCATAAACGAAGGCCTCTGGTATGTGTAGACATCACTATCATACCTGGTTATAGTTATGATTAAGTATTTACTTGCTATTTTCCTATAATATTAGATTAAGCAAACAGCAATACTATTGTGTTAAGCAATTAGTCAGATTATCTAGTAAGTTACTAGCTATTTAAGTCAATTGTCCTACATCAAACTGTTCAACTAGAAGATATGAAGATCGCTTTAATTCCAAATACCAGATTCTAACACGCATGCTTCTTAAGCGTAAGTGAAATTCCTTTTCCTCTTCTCTATTGTGCCAGCATCCCTGACCTCTTCAAGCTTCCTCTCCACAAGCAATTCACTTATAAAACCAGTCAGTCAGTAATATTTTCAAATTATCTTCTATATCTCAATTACCCACTTCTTTGTGGTAAGATTGGGTTCTCATTACTACTGAGTTCCACAGACCACTAAACTAGTCTGAAATAAAAGTAAGTAACATTATTTTGGGAAGGCATCTGGGAAGACCTAATATATGTCCTTTATAATCTCTCAAATCCCGTTGACCCTGAGAAGCACTGCTCTTAACTTACAAGGGAAAAGTGAAGTTTGCAGTATCACTAGACAACAGTGTCTTCTACTTCTGGTAACACAATGATCCCACTAAGGTTTAAAGATCAAGAGGCCTAGATAAGTTTATCAGGAAGGCATACCTTACTGTTGAAACTGCTAGTCTTTCTTGCCTTCTAAAAATGATGGAATTTTTTTCCCATTCACATCTACTTTTCTACTGTATAAACCACCTATCATCTCCCCAAAGTTATTTAATGTTCCAGAAACATTGTTTCATAACCTATAAACTATTTTCTGCCAAGTAAAACTGCTGAATCCTAAGAATGAAATACTGTAGTGGTCAAATGAGAAAAATGAAACAATGCCCTAAGGTTAAACAAGACAGGAAAATCTGATCCTGATAACTGTTGCAGAGTTTGGTCAAGTTTACAGTCATTTGAAAAGTATAACTGAGTAGTTAGCAATCTGTCAGTGTGCAATTAAGTGAAGCTAGGCTACTGGGCTATCATTTCAAACTCCAACAGGGTCCCTCATGATGAGCAGGTTTCAGGGGAGCTTCCAGGCTAAGGCAGAGTAGGAAAAAGAAACGGATAATCTATTTCTTAAAAACACTGGGTAGCAGAAACCTTAAGGAAAGCAGCACGACACTGCTACGGTTTTTCAGAAGATGAGCCCCACAGATTGAAATACACTTAAAACATGACCAAGAAGAATTATCTAACTCAAAGCAGTTGTCTTTAATAACATACCTTTGAGGATCTTCACTGGTGATGTGTCAAGACTCATTGGGGAAAAATAGTTGCAAACATCCATTAGTATACACAATGAACAAAGCATGAATTGAGGGGAAAAATGGACCATGTCAAAAACTGACCTACCATAAGCATCAGTGAGTTGAGAAGGACAAGTATTAGCCATTCTGAACTGGACAATCACCTGTGTTGGGAATGACAAATGAAGAGGAACTGCACTGCATTCATCCTCATAACAAACATTTTAAGATCTTCACTGAAACACAATGCCATCAATCCACACACTTACAAGGAAGACCAGTTAATGTGACTATCTAAACTTAGGCACTAACCACTCAAGAAAGACAAAGACACTGACATTCTCATCAACACTCTGCACTCTCATCGAGTTGAGAGTATTTCTTTTTTTTTTTCACTGACTCTTTTCCAAGTATGAGGTCCTTCTTCAGGGAATGGCTCACAGTCCTTAGAAAATAAATCAAGCTCCTGTCTTTTTAGGGAGTGTCAGAACGACAATTCTTGATCGTTGGCTTATAACAATTAATGTCTGAGTGTTTGGTTCTAATATTCCTAAAGAACTAATTGTTATTTTGGCCATTAGCCATAACACATTCTTCAGTCCAAAAGGGACATACTACTTGCCCTAAGTCAGCCCTCCTGACTGCTGAACAACTATTTAGGATCGAAGTTTTACACTCATTTCATAGCATAGTCCTGAACATCCTCACTTGTATTTAATGGTTGACATACTTCCCATTTAACCAGCCTGCACCAAGTGAAAAAGTACTGTTTACAAGCTATTCTAAAAAGGCAGAATATAGAGCCAAATTCTTCAGGGGAACATAAGGATTGATGAGGAAAGAAAGACACAAAGGAACAAGTGTGTCTAAATGTCTGAACTACAGAGCACTGTGTCTCTAGCAGCCATAAAAGGGCAGCTGCCCACCTCCCAGCAAACCAAATCTGGTCAATCCCAAATATGGAAATGTTTTAGTTAAATGTGGAGCTTTTCTTCTGTGGAATATGACCATAGATTACAGTCAGTCTTTCCCTATAAATAATCTCACACTTGGAGATCTGGCTGGGGGGGGGGGGGGGGGGGGGGGGAGTCTGTTAATTTTTTTTTTAAACTACTTCCAACTTTTGTTTCCCCAAAAGTCCAAGTCTTTCTAACAGAAAACAGTGAAAGTTTTTTCACTGTTATTTTAGTACTTTAATCTCCACATCTATAAAAGAATCAAACCCAAACCCTCTGCCATCAAGCCAATGTTAACTTGAGATACTACAGAAGAACTGACCAGTTTCCAAAACCGATCTTTCTAGAAGCAGTCTGCCTCATCTTCCTCCAAAGGAAAAGCTGCCACCTGCAGCTCTGAGTTGAGCGCTGGGGAAGAGCTGTGAGGACCAGGCTAATAACACATAAACGTTCGGAGAGGGGCACTGTCATCAGATGCAACTTCATACACCTCTCCATCGGGTTCCTGAAGCTGTAAATCTTTATGGCAGGAGGCTGACCATCTCTATTCCATAGAGTGGCTGCTGTGAACTGTCCACCCTTTGGTTAGCAGTCCAGCAAGATATGCACAACACCATCTGGATTCAGAAACTTATTACTGTTGAGTCAGAACTCACTGACAGCTTACTTTACAGGAGGGTTTTGGAGGCTGTAAACACAAAGGACTAGACTGCCCATCTTTTTCCTTCGGAGCTCATAGAAAAAAGCCCATAGGAAAGACTAGCAGATCTGAACCTGCAAAGTGTCACCTGAGGTTAACGCAAGTCCTTTTGGCATGATCAACACACAGCCTAGTATCTTTCTAGTATTCTCTCCTTTTATCCAAAATCCACCTGACATCAGCAATGATATTCCATCCTCTTCTGAATCCAGTCTGAATGTTAAATATCTTTTCATTAACTTCAGCAAAAGTTAATTATTTGCACAGGATAGTAATAATGTTGACGTTATTGTGTACCATCAAGTGCTTCTTGCTCACAGCTGACTCTCCAGTCAGTTCTGAGAGGCAGTAAATCACACAGGAGGAGAATGACCATCTTTCGCCCACAGAACAGCTGGTACTTTTGAACCATAAACCTTTGTGCTGGCAGTGCAATTCCTTACCACTAAGCCACCAGAGCTCCCTATAGTAATGATTCTGTTGGATCACTTTGCTTTGCTTTACTTTAGACACAAATGTAGATCTCATTCAATTAACCAAATAGCTGTTTTCCCAATTTCTTGGCAAAGGCAAGTGAGCCCTTCTCATTGTACACACACCCTCCTCTTAGTCCAACAATTTAACACTCTGAGGAGACAGACTTGGCTGCATTTTCTTTTCAAAAGGAACAGATTACACATTTTCATCATAATTACTGACACAGCACATTCTATTTTTAAGTAGGTTCTTATGTGATATGGGGCTTGAAACAGATTTCCCAGATGCTTAGCTAAGTGCTTAACTATGTGAGCCACTAAAGATCCTCAAATCATACTCTAATCAAATCCAAAACCTTGATGCTGTTGAGTCAAGTGGACTCTCACTCTTCGCAAATGTGTAGCACTGAGTACAACTTCTCCACAAGGTTCCCAAGGCTGCAATCTTCACGGATACAGACATCATCTTTCTCTTGCAAGTTCTAGTGAGTTAAAATTACAGACCTTTCAGCTAGCAATCAAACAGTTATCCACTGTGCCACTAGGGCTCCTTTTAACACTACACTTGAGGAGAAAACTCTAACAAAAGACTGTTATCATGCAGAAGCATAGTCAAAGAATAAGAGCACAACTTTGAAGAGACAATGACACAAAGTAACAGCACAAAAACTTGTAGTCTTGAGGGATAATTAGTATAAAGTCATGCAGGGGAAGTCAAAAGTGATTAAATAAAAATTAAGGGGGGTGGGGAAGAACCAAACTTCTTATGATGACAGCAAGCCAATGACATAATGCTATTTATTACTGGAGAATAGGAAGAACTGGATCAGCAGAGATAACAGATGAGGTAGTTCAGGTGGGAAGCATTTTGTGAATCAAAGTAACAGTAAAAAAGAATTTATCTCTCCCATTCCATGAATTCACAAACTCTCACTGTCTGTGTTGTTCACAGCATTTACTCGCCACATATGCACATAGACTCTCTACTTGCTTCAGTTACTACTGTCTCTGATATAATTTCAAAACAAGATTTCTAATGCTCATATCTAATTCAAATAAGGAAATGTGCAAGTTCAATTCTATCTCTAAAGAATGTGCAAAGAATGATAAATTATGCTATCCTTTACCCTCCTCCTTTGGCAAAGAATTCTTTTATTCTTCTACTTCCAACTGTAAGAAAACCAATGTACACATTCCATAGCTATAAAGCAATTTACTGGAAACCTTCATCCCATTGTTTTCTAAGGAATAAAAAACCTATTTAGTCACAATCTTAAAATACAAATACGCTGATAATGCTCTACATTAAAGCCTTGTCTATTTTAAAAGCTTCATCAGAAACTCCGGGAATCTTCAATCAACTTATGCACAAATACTTGCTATTGAGGAAACTGTGGCAGGCATGGGCATTAATCCAAGAAAAAAAAATGTCAATATTACTGCATTCTTCATAAAAAGGAGAAACCCTGACATCTGGCTACTTGAAATATATGTGACTACGCCTACATTTTTAACATTAAATTTTACATTTCTTTAAATAAATATCTACTACATGAAAAGATCCTAACATAAAAAAATGGAGAAATGCATTGTCTTTAGTGTGCATCAAGTTTATTTACTTTTTTTTAACATGCATGGATCACTTACATTAATGTCAACTGAGAGTGAATTTCTTTTACAACTAGGAAATATTTTAAAAGTTTTAACTTTCTGAGCCTTTATGTATTTATCAGGTGAAACAAAAGAAAATATATAGATATAACTAAATACTTCACACATGCGTGAGCGCACACATATACCCCAAAATATGAGTACAGGAAAACTGCAATGCTTAAGCGCCAGCTACTGTCTCCTGCCACTGAAGAGACTAGTGATCTGATGTCTGAAAGCTTTTGTGGGTGAGGTCACTTTGGCAGCAGTTTGTATGACTGGGTCCTCAGTCATATATTTTCAGCCGATCATTAATAGAATTTATATCTTTTTAAATATCAAAGGCAGTAATTTTCCAAACTCACAGGAAGAAATAGTTTACACTGTAATCCAATACAAACATATCCTTGAAAAAAGTTTCAGCAAATCAGACACAGTCATAACTTCGTGACATTTTCTCTTCAACTTTGTTAATGTTTTCAAAGGCAAAGAGAGGCAGCCACTTACTACGCTGAAGCCAGGATGAGGTGACACTGGTAGTTTTTAACCATGGATCTAGAAGTTGATAAACATGTATACTAAAGGACAGCCTCCTACTAGATCAACCTACTTGGTAAAACTCACATGGTCAATGCTACGCAACAGCTGCTACACTCTTATTCTCCTTCTTTCCTAGGTAGTTTCATCTATTTATTTCAAACAGAAATGAGGCAGTATAGTCTACAGTGAGGTGCACTGCTAATTCACACCAAAAGGTGATGAAACAAATGGAAGATTCCTGAGGGTGATAAAATAGTACCATTAGCAGCCACAGACGGTAAGTTCGGATGTTCATTTCACAGCAAGGGAGGGAACTGAAAATGGATAACACCGTGTAAGGAAGTCAGCCACTAATGACCTACTAGGCTCTCTTGGAGAAAGATAGGCAGTCCGCTTCTGTAAGGGTTTTACAGTCTTGCAAACACTACAGAGGAGTTTTACTCTGACATAAATAAATTCTCTATGAGTCAGAATTTGATTTGACAGCAAAACATTATGTTGGTTTGTTGTTTGCTTGTTTTGATTTTCCCCCCTTACAATGGAAGATATAAATAAGAATCTTTGGTGATGTAGTGGTTAAAATGCATCACCACTAACCTCAAGAACCCAGCAAGTTACATTGGTGGCCTAGGGTTAAGGAGCTGTGCTGCCAACCCTAAGGCATCTGGCTCAAATTCACCAGCTGCTCTGTGGGAGAAACATGGGTATATAACAATATATAAAGCAACCCACTGCTGTTGAATCTATCTTGACTCATAGATCCCAAACTTGAAGGCCACAGTCCACAGGAAAATGACTGCTAACCCAAATGCTGCATCTCCATGGTGAGATAGGCAATCTCCTCCCATGCAATTTACATCCTTAGAACTACATGGCAGAATGAGCTGAATAAGTGATCCTACAGGTAGGGGTGTGTGTATGTGTGCACATGTGTAAATATGTGTGTGTGTGTGTGTGTGTGTGTGTGTGTGTGTGTGTGTGTGTGTATGAGTGAGAGAGTGTGTCTGAGTGAGAGTGAGAGCAAGAGACGGAGACTGCTCCTGTGCAATATATTGCCTCTGGTAACCCACTGAAGGGTCAGGTATATGTTGGTTCTGACTTGACAGCATATATAGTGGTTGGGAACCCTGGAAGTTCATCATGGACTGGCACTGCTAACCAAAAGGTCACAAATTCAAATCCACAGCTGTTTCATGAAAGAAACCTAGGTACGGTCCTTATCTAAAGATTTATAGCTTCAGAAACCTGAAGAAGGCCTGTATAAGTCAAAACTGATTCACCAGCAGTGGGTTTGTTCTGCGTTTTTCAGATACAAAGTAATTATCAGGTAGTCCTGGTGGCACAGATGTCATAGAGCTCAACTGTTAACGACAAGGCTGGTAAAAGATGTAGCTGTTCACTTCCAGAACGGTCAGTTTTGAAACCTAATCGAGCAATTTATATAACAGATTGCTATGAGCAGGAATTGATTTGACATGAGGTTGGGTTTCTGTGGCTTTTGGCTTTTTCTTTGACTATTAGATTTATTTTAAGATTTATGAATACATTGCTCAGTCACATATCAATCTTGGACCAACCTTACATTGACATGAATGAATTTACATAAACAAAACCATTGCCAGCAACTTGATCCTATCTCATGCCTCCACTGCAGGCTGCGTCCCTTCCAGGGAGGAAGCTGCCTCCGCCTTCTCCACACAGCAGTTGGTGGGTTTGAACCAATTAATTACATATTTTACAATTTAATACATAAATTCACTTTATATACTATTCTCCAGAGGACATCCTCACAACCTGTCACCTCTAAAGAATGTTGTATCTAAAACATGGGTTAGCTGACCTCAGTGAGCCAGCAAGCTATACCAATCTCTTCAAAATGGGAATGTTCTCAACTCTGCTGTGCACTGAATACTTGGCAAAGTTAAAACAAGCCAAGCGGATGTTCAAGTGCTATCCCGAAAAGTGACTCCAAAGTTCGAGTAACAAGTATTACAGACACGTGTATTTTGTATACAATGTAGGCATCAATCACCATCACTAGCTCATGTTATCGGGGATCTTCTGAAGGGCAGATACCTTCCTGTGCCAACAGACATAATGGTCTGGTGGAAATGAATCATTACTGATCATTCAAACGATAAGCGGTTTAATTTAACCTAAATTTTGACAAGATCAAGAGTCATTATAGACTTGAATCTAGATCAGGCATTGTGGACTTGAATTTAACATAAAGCAGTTTCATCTCAGATTTAATAATGACATTCCATTAGGAACTTAACTGTTGAAACACCCAAAGGCTCCTTCTATTAAACTTATCTATCCATGATTTAAACTATGTTCCGTCATTGCTTAAAAGATACAGAATTCAGAGCCTAATGTAGCATTAATAAACTCTTTTTCCATAAGCAGCTTTCCTCCTGTACTTTTAAATACTTAGTAGTGACACAGCATAAAATTGGGCTTAAAATTTTTTAAAAAAAAAAAGGCTTTTTGACTACCAACTCAAATGAAATTTTAGGAACATAAAAATCTTGGGAAGGTGGAGGGACGCCAAAAGAGAGGAAGACCTTCAAAACAACTATGAGATATCATCTCACCCCAGTAAAAATGGTAAAATTTAACAGAACTGTAAATAACAAATGCTGGCGAGGTTGTAGAGAAACTAGTACCTTTATTCACTGTCAGTGGAAGTGTAAAATGGTGCAACCACTATGGAAGGCTGTATGGTGCTTTCTCAAAAAGTTGCAAATAGAAATACCATTTGACCCAGCAATTCCACTACTGGGAATATACCCTAAAGAAACCATAACTGCCATCCACAGATATATGCACACCCTATTTATCGCAGCTTTGTTCATAATAGCAAAAAGTTGGAAACCTAAGCGTCCATCAACAAAGGAATGGATAGAGAAGCTGTGGTATAGTCACACAAAGGAATACTAC
>NW_006400000.1:2529009-2545272 GCF_000299155.1 Elephantulus edwardii
ATTGTATAACAATGAAAGAATTTTTCTTTTACTTTTCAAAGAGCTAATTGTGGGGGAGGGGTGGACAGGGAGAAAAGTGCAACAATGAATGAATAGAAATCTAAAGTCTCTGTAAACTTTCATTAAAATTCATAATAATAATAAAAGAGAGAGAGGAAGACCCTCAATGAGATGGATTGATTCAGTTACTGGGATAATGGGGGTAGGTGTGTCAGAGACAATAAGACTGGCACAGGATAGAACAGGGTTTAGGGCGATTATACACAGGGTTGTTGAGTCACAGGCGACTCGACAGCACAAAACAATTAAAAAAAAATGCTGATGGTAAAGTGGGTATTCCAAAGCCTAGAATAACCACCATAAACATCAGTAGGCCATATACCATGAACAAATCAATAACTGTACACATGCATTAGTGACTAGACAACCATCACCATATTAATAACGATTACTCTTTTTCCTCTCAGTGAACATTCTTTGTATAAAAATAAAAAAAGTACAACCTGTAAAATGGTTCAAGTTATAATGATGTTAGGTCAAATTAATACCCCAACTGAAGCATTTATCCAGCTGTTTCCTGTTCAGGCAGCCATGAAATGACAACACTGAAGAGAAGCCAGTCTATGATGTAACCCAGAAGATAATCACAGACCAACACTTGAATAATGCTTAAACTATTTGGTGAAAGAAATTATAATCCAAGGAAAAGTATAAAGAAAATATTAAAGTCTAAGGACTATATTGGCCCAAGTGTTTTCTATAATCATTATTTCAAAAAGATGGGGGTGGGGGGAAGAAAGGGTGTGTATATACATAAAATAATACTGCCATAAATCTATAACCACATCTGAGATCTAAATAACACAATGGCTTAAAATATACAATAATTACAGAATTGAAGGTATTCTCTATCCATGACCTTGAGGGTCATTAGGATATTTCTAAAGCATACCTTTTAATCCAGGCCATGGTACTTCAAGGACATGTTAAGGTAAGCCACAGATTGGAACACTTCGATGCACCTCAAAACACCTCAGCCAGTGTATCTGTATCATTCTCTTTTCCTTGTGAGATCATAATGGCTCCGAAGAACTACAATGCTTCCATCTGAATGATAGTTTCATAATTTCAATAACTTAAAAAAACAAAAACAAAAATAGGACTTAAGTGTTGGTATCACTGTGCACTGTGTCAACTGCTGCCATGATTAAGAAAAACAAAAAAGCTGAAGTTACTTCGATGCAACACGGCTGTTTTTCAATATGGACTCTTGTCAGAGTGGGAAGGAGTACAGGCCTGGTGGTCAGCACTTGGTATCTTCATGGACAACTTAGACACCTCACAAATTTCTTAACCTCAATTGGGGGTTTTGTGGGGTTTTTTTGTATTTTGTTGGGTTTGCTTGTTTGTTTTTGTTGCGGGGTTTTTTCTACTTTCTTCCTAAGAATGACATCTTAAACAGGTTTACATTTGGTAGGTATGTCAGTAACTAAATGACCAACTATCCTTCTCTATAGAGAATCAGAGCTGCAAACATATAGAAAATTAGGGCGAGGTTCCTTCCATCAAACAATGCTCTTCCTGGTGTTAATATTACTGAATTAATTACAGGAAAATCAGTAAACTGAAAAGATTTGTTGCTGAAGTCTACTGCAATGAATAGCCTGCACAGAAAGAACCACCTTGTACTGCCTCCCTCTGACTGCATTGCTAGATACCTGCCCTTCTTCCCTCCTCAGCCTGCTACAGCTTTCTTCCATAATACAGAAAACCTCCATCTTTAAAATGATACACTAGATCTATAGATTTACATTTAAAATCTACTAAGACTTCATACTGCTTTTGCTCCAAGCTTGGTAGTATGCAATTAAATGAAAGAATACACAAATTACACAAAGAAAAAGTTAAAGAACGAATCACTAACTTATCAATAAACATATTAACTGCCATGGACCAAATAAAAGTCATTAGAATGCAAGACAAGGATTTTTTAAATCATAAAAAGTTCTTCTAAAGGAAGATGACAGTGTGTCCACAGAAGTGAACACACTTCGTAATTTGTTGCCTGTTAGAAGAATGTGAAGGAGGACAAAAAGGGGGTACCTGATTCAGTTAGCTAAATCCTTGAGGATGATGAAGATATGGCACAAGATGAACAGGTATGATTACTGGGCCATCGAAGGTGAATTTTGGAAAAAGAATATATAACCTGAAAGTGGAATGTGAACCTAAATATCCAGAAGCCCCTCCATCAGTTAGATATGTAACGCAAAATCCTAGGAATGGGATAACAGATTCCAGTGGAATGGTGGATGCACAGAGTATACTAGTGTTGGCAAAATGACAAAACTTGTACAGCAGAAAAATTGTACTTCAAGAGCAGTGATGTCCAAGGAAAATGTGAAGCTTCCACAACCATCAGGAGGACAAACACTACTTTTAGTAAATCTCAAACTTATCTTTAACAACTTTCTACTCGTGTTAATGTCTTAAGGAGCACAATGCAAAATACTTACCACACTTAGTCAAAGAGCTTCAGCTGGTAAACATGAACTGGACATTTCTAAGAATATACTTAGTATATGTACACATATTATGTTTTCAGGTCACTAGCAGTAAAATGAAGCACATTCTCTTAGCAAGGCACTGTCATTTAAACATAAACCTGAAGTACTCTGTACAGAATTCAAGTTTACATGACGGAAGTTTGTCAAGTTGTTACAGTAGGACGTATGTTTCAGAAAACCATTCTCCAGGAGGAAAACATCAAGGCATGCTTTTATGCACCTTGCTTAGTACAAAAGCTTCAGCTGAAATTGTTTAAAGTAGCAAGTACAGTGAATTATCATGGAGATGCTGTTCATTTTTAAAAGCTGGGTGCTGAGTACTGTTGTCATATTACAACACTGGAGTCAAAACTGACTCATAGCTGATCCTTCAGCAATTTACAGAAGCAGTATATAGCATGGGAGGTGACTGCCTATTTTTCTCCCATGAAGCAGCTGAGAGATTTTAACTGCATACCTTTGTGCTGCCAGGGTAATTCCTTAGCACTAAGCCACTAGCGCTCCCTACCTTGACTACTAGTAGTATCAAAAATACTTTAAGAATAGTTTTGATATGTATTTATAATAAAGGGACCTCTGGTGGCCTAGTGGTAAAAATTGGGCTGCAATCCCAAAGGCATGCAGTTCAAATCCACCAGCTATTCCACAGAAGGATAGGCAATCTCGTCCTGTGTGATTAACTGCCTCTGAAAAACTGCTGGAGTGTCAGCTACGGGTAAGTTCTGACTTGACAGTTGAACAAACACACACACCCATACCCATACAGAAGTATTTCTGGTAACAGCCTTTTCTGTTGTTATATGTAACAGGTATGACAAATACTTGTTTGCAGCCTCTGTTTGACAAACCATGCATTTAATATTACATGAAACCAACAGAAATAAATAGGTGTGTGGATGTATGAGCCTGAGATTTAAAAGTCAGTCCTTAAATTATTATAAATAAATGTGAGAATTTCTCAAAAATAAGTACTTCTAAGAAAAGAAAGTAGATGGTCTGGTTCTGTTATCCTCTGGTATGTGGAGGAGCTCATGAAAAGATTGACAAGTAATAGCCACTTAGGGTTAAGGACTCTAGGCTGTTATTGTTACGTGTCATCAAGTCAACTATGACACAGTGACCAAATGAACCTATAAACAATGGACCAAAACCCCACCCTCTACTATGCCATCCTCATATTCACCATGCTCAAACCCACTGTTCCAGTCACTGTGTCAATCCATATCACTGAGGGTCTTTCTCTCTCCTGCTGATCCTCTACCTTTCACAGCACGATGTCTTTCTCCAAGGACTGGCCCTCCAGGCAACATGCCCAAAGTGAGTGAGATGAGTTTCACCATCTTTGCCTCTAAGGAGCACCCTGGTTCTACTTCTTCCAATATAGATTTGCTAGTTCTTTTGGCTGTCCATAGGATACAGAATACTCTTCACTAATACAACAATTAAAAGAGTACTGATTCTTCGATCTTGTGTACTGTCCAACTTTCAGATGAATACCAAAAAAAACAGGAAAAAGTAAAAAAAAAAATAAAAATAACAGGAATGGAGGAGAAAGTGGAAACTTTCCTGCTTCAAAGAAATCAACTGATGATACTCCACTGTGAGAAAATGCATTTCTGAGACAGAATTCTTAAAGCACTTGTAGCAGAAGATCAAGGAATACCGCCTTCAGTATGGAGTGTGTCTCAATCGCAAGAAAACAAAGGTTCTTACCCTTGGACCAAGGCTGTGTCATAATGGAGAGGAGACTGAAACTGTCAACAGCTTCATCTTGCTTGGATCCACAATTAACACCCTTGGTATGAGCAGTCAGGAAATAAGGAGACACACTGCACCAGGAAAATCTGCAGTTAGGGACCTTTCCAAATTACTGAGGAGTAGTGATGTCAGTTTGAGGCCTAAGGTGCGTCTATTTCAGGCCATGGTCTTTCCGATTACTGGCTATGCTTCTGAGACCCGGACAATGAATAAGGATGACAGAAAAAGAATTGATGCTTTTTTGAGCTGTGGTGTTGGAGAAGAGCTCTGAACATTCCAAAGAAAACAAATAGGTATGTCTTGGAGAGGGTGCAGCCACAGTGCTCTCTGGAGGCAAGAATGATGAGGCTTTGCCTCACGTACTTTAGACATGTTGCTAGGAGGTACTATTCCTTGGAGAGAGCATGATCTTGGATAGGGTGGAGGGTCAGCGAAGGAGAAGATGACCCTCCACCAGGTGGACTGATACAGTGACTGCTGCAAAGGACTCCTGTGTGTCAGGAAGTGTGAGGATGGCGCAGGACAGGACTGGGTTCAGATCTTTTGTTCAGAGGAGCACTATGAGTCATCCTCAACTCGATAACACCTAACAACAACAGCAGCTTATCTGTAAGTTTTCTAGGTAGTTTAAACTGTTTGCACTTGACTGCTGACCCAAAGGGTGTCTCTCTCATTGTTGTCAAGTCAGAAGAGACCCATAGGTGGCCTTTCCGTTAGTTTCTGGAGCCTGTAATGTAAAATGCACAGAGAAGATTATCTGTCCATCTTTTTCTGTGGAGAAGCTGGTAGATTTGAACCTTTGGGTTGGCAGTTCAACCCCTTACTAGGCCATCAGAGGTTTTGTTGATCAAGGGGCAGCAGTCTGAAAACTCACTGGTAGTGTGGAAGAACTGAGGAGAAATGAAGTTAGTTTGAAGACTAAAGATTCCCTGATTCAGAGCATGGTCTTTTCAATCACTTGCTATGCCTCTGAGAACTGAACCATGAATAAGGATGACAAAAGAAGAATTAACTGATGCCTTTGATTTGTGGTGTTGGAGTACTGAATGTTCCACTGACTACCAAAGGAACAAACAGGTAAGTTTTGGAAAAAGTGTATCCAGAATGCTGCTTGGAAGCACGGATGGTGAGGCTTCATCTAACATACTTTGGGCATGGTACTAGGAGAGGCTAATCCTTGGAAAGGGACATCATGCTTGGAAAGGTCAGTGAAGGAGGGGAAGGCCCTCAGCTGGATCGATCAACACAGCAACTGCATCAATGGGCTCATATGTATCAGAGACGATGAAGATGGCACAGCCAGAAAAGGGATCTGTTATTCACAGGGTCACTACGAGTCATAGTTAACCCAATAGCACATAACAACAACAATAACAACTGTGGAAGGCAGGTCTGGAAATCTGCTTCTATCACAATTACAACCAAAACAATGACCCACAGCAGTTTCTATACTGTAACACAAGGAGTCAGCATGAGTCAGAATCAACTCTAAATCTGACGAAGTCTTGGCTGGTAGAAGGAAATCTGAAGTCCGTGGCGGAGACCCAACTCCATTTCCAGCCTTGGCATGGATTCATATGCCACTTGACTTCTTTCTGAACAGACACGTGGCACTGCCCTGAGGAAAAGTGCAGTTAAAAATGGATTATACCTGCCAGGCAAGCCTGCTGTTGTTGTTAGGTACTGTCAATGGCCTCTGACTCACAGCACCCCATATACAAAACAATGGAACTGTCTGATCTGTGCCACTTTCACCATCTTTGCTGTGCTGAATTGAATCTCACTGCTATAGTCACTGTGTCAATGTAAGCCTGTTGTTCTTAGGTGTCACTGAGTCACCTCTAAATCACGGTAACCCTGTGCACAACAGATGGAACCCATGTCCACTCCTGGGCCTCCAGAGGTGTAATTCACCCTTCTGGCTTAACACAGAGAGGCAGGGAACTTGCTAGGGCACATCCTTAATGATTCCCATGAGTTACAGCTCAGCCCACCGAGGAGTCCGGTGGTGGTGGGTGGTGGTAAGCTGCCAGAGTCAACTAACTTGGAGCAACCCTGTGAAAAACAGATCTGAACCCAGTTCTATCTGTGCCATCCTCATCATCTTTGAGAAACTCAAGTCCATTTTTACAGTCACTGTGCCAATCCATCACACTGAGGGTTTTCTGTTCTTTCACTGACCCCTTACCTTTCCAAGCAGACTGGCCCCACCCAACAACATACCAGGTGGGAGACCTCCAGAAAGAACACTGTAAATTTTTTCAAATCTGCAAGTATGTATGTATGTAAGTATGTATGTATCTTTATCTTCTCTTTCTCCGCAACAGTGACAGATTGTAACTGCCACCAACTATGATCTGGTTATGATTTTTTTTTCCCTGGTGTCCAAATCTTAATAAATTAAAATCGTAGCCATCACTAAGCAGAATACTTAGGCATCCGGCTGACGGTTTTCCCCATTCCAGGATTATATGCCTGTCTGGTTTTATCCTGGTTACGTCTTATTGAAAAAGTCTCTGTACACTGTTTGAATCTTTGGCTTCTCCCTAGAAATAATAATTTAAAAAAAAAAAAAAAGTCCTGAACTCAAGACACTTTTACCATAATCAGTAGGACAGGGTGACAGTGATAGAGCTAATATTTGTTAGGTATATGCCAAGCAAATAATTTTTAGAGTATTTTAATTGATTCTAGTATTACTGCCATCCATAAGGAGATGGAGGTACTGAGAGATTTAAGAAACTTGCCTAACATCGCACATTATAGGAAGTGGTAGATACATTCCAATTTTCATGTGTCCACTTCTAAAATTAATTTTCATATGGCCACATAGTCTATTCTCTTGGAAGCAATCAGAAGAAATTTAGCCCAATGTAAGTTTTCCTTTTCAACATGAACAACAATTTTCTAAATGTTTTTCCCTTAAAACCCAATCAATGTACATAAATTGCTTTTGGGCAATGTTTTAGCAAGATTATTGTTGTTGTTATGTGCGTTGAGTCGCCAAAGACCCAAAATAAGCCTATATACTGCAGCTCTGAAGCCTGCCCTGCTCTGAGCCAGTTTCACTGATTCAGACACACCAACCCCCAAATGCCCCGTTACTGTATCAATCCATCTCATCTGTGCTCTTTCTCTCCTGCACGGTTCCTCCTCCATTCTGAGCATGATGTACTTCTCCCTATGAACAAAAGAACTGAAACCTTTCTATAACTATCATCGTTTCAAAGTTCAGCGTTTCCAGAGACATGTTGTTTAGGAAGTGGATGCAAGATACTATATGTTAATTTAACACCCAAAAGATCAGAATTCTAGTTAGTCACTTAAAGCATTTCTATTGACTCTCAACAAATCAAACTCAATTCTCTTATCAAATTACATGTGAAAAACTTTTATGGTTGAATTGAAAAGAAATGTTATTAGTTTAAGTTTTAATTGATAGAACAGAAATGTGTGTAAAAGGTATTTTTCTTAAAATAATGCAATGCCAAGTTTTCCCAATTTGACACTGCTACACTGACTGAAGGGACATCATGCTTGGGAGGGTGGAGGGACAGCGCAGGAGGGGAAGGCCCTCTATGAGGTGGACTGATTCATTGACTGGGGTAATCGGGATGGGAGTGTCAGAGACAGTGCAATTGGCACACGACAGAGCAGAGTTTAGGGCTGTTGTACATAGGGTCACTATGAGTCGCAAGCGACTCGACGGCACGTAACAACAACAACAACACTGATATTATACTACAAGTAAAATGTCAGAGAGTAATACATACGACAGAGAATAACAGAGCAGGGGTCAAATTTTAAATTAGCTCACTCAGAGGTGACATTTCACATAGGGCAGGTGGTGAAAGGTGGATTCCACTGTCCAGGAAATAAACATTAGGACAAAGAGACAAGAAAATGTCCCAGTAACAAGACGAGCATGGTTAAAACTGAATGACATTAACAAGTTGGTAGGAAAAGAGAGAAATGGGGGGGGGGGTGATCCCCAAAGAACATGTAGGTCTTGAGGTTTGTTTAGAATCCCGGATCTTAAGCACAATTAGAAGATGAGGATGTGAACAGGTTGACGCTAACTGTGTTGACAAGGGCAAAAGCAGGAGACCAAGAGGCTATTTGGTGATAATTCAAGTTAAAGATCAAAGTAGCTTAGACCAAGAAGGAGGCACCAGAAGTGATTAGAGTGAAATTTTGAATTTATCTTTTGTTGGCATGTTAGATGTTGAAAGAAGAAAAAGAAGAGTAACAATGACTTTAAGGTTCTAGCCAAGGAGCCCAACAAAACTGCCACTTATTAAAACAGAGAAAACTAGGAATCACAAATTCAATTTTGACCTTAATAAACTGAATATCCTCAGGTATTCTAAGAGTTTATGAAAGTTTGTCAGAACCTTTTGCAAAGGATGAGGAATGTAATGTGATACGATGAAATTTAGTATTGTAATGCACATGTAAAGCTGCTAACCAAAAGGTCAGTGATTCAAATCCACCAGCTGCTCCAGAGGGAAAAAAAAAGGGCAATTTTCTCCCATAAATCTTTACAGCCTCAGACACTTCAATAGAGGGTAAATATGTGCCAGATAACTCAACGGCTCTGGGTTTTTAATTTGGGATTTGGTATAGCCCTTTCTTACAAGCAGATTTTAAAAATACCAATGAGTTAAAAGTATATAGTTATTAAACAAGTGCTCAAATAATCTTAGTGTTAATGATATATCCTCTATCATCTGCAACAATCATGTTAAAGATAATCTGTTAAGAATACTTCCTAATTACAGAGGCTAATTTAAGAAAAGGTGCTCTGATGGCTTAGTCTGGAGGGGGTTACAGTGCTATCTGGTGGCTTGAATCTACCAGCAGTTCTAAGGGAGAAAGACAGGTAATCTCCTCCTGTAGGATTTACAGCCTCCTGAAACTTGCTGGGGAGTCAGCAAAGAGTGGGTAAGGAATACTTAAAGTGTGATAAACCATTCTCAAACTTTGTAGCAGCAGACAAAAAAGCAATTTCAGTTAAGAATGTTATCCTCTGGTACCCTTGACATCAATTTATATATTTCCATAATATAAATAACATCTTCTATTTATCCAAATATTCATTTGAATAATTTGGACTTTCCCTTCTCCCCTATGTCATGTCATCAAGTCTTAAAGGCTGGTTTTAGTTTTCTATCACTGCTTGTGTTTAATGCCTCCCTTTCATTTTTAATGCAAACACTCTATTAATATCTTCCTTGAGACATACTGTCTTCATTTCGCCTTACACCTCCAGAAATCCAGACCTCAAAAGAAATTTAAAAAAAAAATCTAGTATTCACAATTGTTACTAGCTATTCTCTTAAAAGAATGCTCATGCGTAAAACTTTTCAAAGGGACTTCATTGTCTATTCAAGTATAAAGTTCTCAGCAATGCATTAAAAAATACTCTGTCAACTGGTCCAATTTACCTTTCTGGATTAATCTTCCACAGGCCTCACTTGCTTCTTACATGCTAGTCTTTATTCACTATTTCCTCGCCATGTCCCTGAGGCTCCTGCTTCCAGGTTCACTCTTCTCTATCTGTACAAAATCCCCTTTACCCCTGCTGAAGTCTTATTAATTGTTACATACACCACACTAAGTGTTAAACTAACAGTATGACACCCTCTCTCAAGGTTTAAATATATATTCTTATCAGCAAATTAACTTCTAAGTATCTGGCCTGAACACACAGATGCACTAAGATACTCACTCTAGTGTTAATGCTGAAAGAGAAATGTGTCTAGTCTACATACCAATCTGCTATATAAATTGTGAAGTCTGTATTACAGATACAAAAGTTCAGAAAAAAGACTCCTAAATCTACAATGATGCTTCTGCTGCTGTTAGGAGCCATTGAGCCAGCTGTGACTCATGGTGACCCTAAGTACAATGGAATAGAGGTGGTGACACAGAGCAAAAACGGATACAGTCTATCTTGGCACACTCTGACCTTGGCCACAAGTCCCTAATAGTACTCAGACCTGCCAGCAAAACACTGCCAGGCCAGCTCCAGCAGCGTTGTGAAAATAGCCACATTCTGACTGGGCCACCACCCAGAATTCACTTTCTAGTGATCTTCTCTTTCCTCCAATTTAAAGGACTGTTTATAAACATTGGGTACTCTTGGTTTGTGAACAAACTCATTTCTAAGAAGAATCATATCCTGACTGGCAGGACAGAATCAGTGTCTCAGTGTTACTGAGCACTATCTCCTCCCTACAGATTGCCCACATTACAGGAGGAAGAAATCCTCCATGAAGGCTTCACCAAGACATCAGCCAGAGTGAATCCTCTCTTCAAGGATGTGGCAATGCCACTGAAAGGGGTCTATTATAGGATCCATTGTCTTCTTTCTTGCATCAAGGTTAGTTATGAGTTTACCTGCAATCTCCACAGCAACAAACCACCAAGGCTCAAATTATTCTAACTTCTTTGTTGTATAACTTATTGAACCGAATTTGCTGAACAATTCAGTGCACAGTACTAGACAGGTTCACAATGAGGTATGTTTAACAACAAGCCACTAAATAAGAATGGAATAAATGGCACACCATTTCAACTTGTTTAGGTTAAACAATAGCTTTGATTGGAAAAAAATAACCTCAGAATCCAAAACTCATCACAGGCAAGGAAAAAAAAATTGAAAAACTATATTGCTGTTCCATGTCATTAAGTCAATTCCAACTCATGGCAACCAAATGCAGAAACGTGCCTTCTAGTCAGTTCGGACTCAGGGTGACCCTCTACTGAGCATGTAAATGTGTGAACAGGAGGAGATGGTCTTGCCCCTAGGGAATAGCTGCAGAGTTCAAAATGACAACCTTTTGGTCAGGAGCTCAACACTTAACCTAGTAGGCTACCAGGGCTCCCCATGGTCATCAACGGGGCCCTCAAGATGATTTCTGCATCAAGGTAATAAATGATTTCATAGATTTAAGTTGTCTCAACCCTCTGTTACCTTTAACCTTGTTACTTCCAAGGTTATAATTTTACAATTTTGACTAATGCAAGGTCTATTGAGATTTATACAGAGCAGAAACTCTGATATCAAGTTTCATGGTAAAAAAAAAAAAATAAATCACTATGACCCTTCAGTACAGATTAGCCTTCAGTATGTATGTTTGCTATGGCAAAATCTGGAAGTTTCTCTGTTTGTTTTCAGTGATTTGCAGTAAATCTCAATTGTACAGATAAAATAATGGGCATATTAAAACTGCTAGTATAAGACAAAGATATAAAAAGATTACTGTTGCTCTGAACCTCAAACCCTTTAAGTACACAAAGGTATCAACTGATATATTTAATTAGAAATCAGAAGAAAACAGACACAAATCAAAAGAGAATTTTGGTATGTCTCTGCTCTTAAGAGAAAAATGAGATAAACTGACACTATGAAGAGTGACTCTATTAAATAAATACAGCGATGGAACTAATTCAGAGTGCACCTGAGTGTCTGTGTGTATGCACATAAACATGCTGCTCAAGACACAGATCCAGCACAGAAAGAACACAGCATATGTAGAAAACAGGCCACACGGAGCAGATCTTGACAACTATGGATGTCCCCTATCAATACTGTTGTGGTTAGGTGCCAGACAATCAACTATGACGCATAGCAACATGAACAACAGATCTGAACCTGGCCCTTTCCGGCTCCACCTTCACAAACTCTGATATGCTCTAGCCCGTTTTTACAGTCACCATGTGAATTTATCTTGTTGGAGGCCTTCCTCTCTGATGCCCCATGTTTCATCTGCTCATGGAAAACATCTGAAATTTATTTGCCTCTTTTTTTTGTCTCTTCATGCACCACATGTAATCCAGGCAACCGCAGCCTGGGGCTTTCACATCCGTGGTTCCTCCTTGTGAAACACACCTTATATGCAGGCCCAACATCCTCTCTTCCTTTAATGCCAAATGCCACCTTCCAGACAAACATTCCACAACCACTTTACCAGAATCTATGGGAAGAAGAGGAAATCCATCTAGTGAAAAGCTGATAATGTTGCCTGCACTAGCTAGTCAAGCTGTCTTGCTGTATCACAAAAGGTGTGTTTTATTAAGCAGATTTTTAAAAATGATCTAGTTTGGTACCCCCCCAAAAAAAGGTGATGCCCTTAAGATTATTTTTAAAACAAAATAGGTAGGTAGATACCTAATTCAATCACCATGAATAAACAGCAGAAGGAAATACTCCCCTTGTTCTGCTTCTAGTATTACCCTCCTTACCAAGTAAAAATTAAAGAACCTGAGATACAGCAACAGTCAAAAAGACTGAAATCATCAAGATGGCAATTTGGAAATAGTGATTTGCCATTATCAGCAACAATAACTTCTTCTAAGTAAAACCTGCACCTTACTTTATCAGTACAAATATTAGCAGTATAAAGCTATCTTATTTAAAACACTCATAGCGTCGCTATGAGTTGCAGGCGACTCGACGGCACATAACAACAACAACAACATTTAAAGCACAGGAAAACCAAATGCTGCCTGGTTTTGCACCATCCCCAGGATGAGTTGGAGAGGAGACTGCTGCGCTTTGTTCAGATTCTTCTGGTTGATGTGCATGCTTTTCTTCCTAATTCACCTCATTCTAGAAGCTCTGCTGAAATTTGTTCAACATTACAGCCCATACTGATAGATAAAATGTGCACTGGCCTGGAATAAAAGATCTCATTAGAGGGCAAGAGTTTGAACAGTAAGCCATCAATGGCTGTCACCTGTCAGACAAGGTCAATATTGAAAAACCCATTCACCTTGGTGAGCCAGGGAGCAAAACTGACGTTTACTGTTGGTCTCAAGTCGAGGCAACTAAAAAGAGCTGTGAAATTTGACTAATTATTTCTGCTTCATTTAAAAGAAAAGTCCTCAAATTGATCAAATTTCCTGTGATGACATACATTCTCCAATAATATGCTACCTGGCCTAGCGGTAAGAAGCTGTGCCACAATCCCAAAGGCATGCGGTTTGAATCCACCAGCTGCTCTGCAGGAGAGGGATGGACAATCTCTTACCATGTGATTAACTGCTGGGAAACTCTAATAATGGTAGGTCAGCTACGGCTGAGTTCTGATGGTACACCACCACCACCACCACCACAACGTTTATGTATGGAATGTGTATCATTTAGTCCTGCAGATTCATGGCCACCCAAAAAAACAACAGAACAAAGCAACGCGTGGCCCTTAGCCATCCTCACAATTGCTGCTAACTCTGAGCCCATAGTGCAGACACAGTGTCAATTTTAGCAAGCATGATGATAACCTGTCCTGGAGCTGGGCAGACTTTTCAGAAGATTTGCAATGTCCATCTGATTCCTTCCAGGAACAATGATTGTGGATTCAAGCAACATTAAATTCTTGAAAACATAAATTTTTTCTTCTTCATTTATCATGACATTGCTACTGGTTCAGCTGTAAAGACTTCTGTAGTATAAACCACATTTAAAGTTATATTACAGTCTTTGAACTTCATCAGTAAATTTGTCCTTCACACCTTCAACGAACAAAATTGTGTCACGTGCATTATCAGAGATTGTGAATAAGCTGTCCTCCAATCCCAATGTCATGTTCTTCTTTATACAGATCAGCTTCTCAGATTATTTGTTCACCATAGACTGGATGTTGTTGCTGTGTAGTATCAAGTTGAAACCAACCCACAGCTGACTCTCCAGCAAGTTTTCAGAGGCAGTATGTTGCCTAAGAGAAGACTTCCCATCTTTCTACAACAAAGCAGCTGGTGAATTTGAACTGTGTACCTTTGCACTGGCAGAACAAGTCCTTACCAATAAGCCATCACTAAGGACACTAAAAGGATCAGACAATGAGGCAAACTTTCCCTGATTTTACACTATAAAGCATTCCTCTGTCTTGTTGAAATGACTAGTCCACATTGAGTATAACTAACTTCAAGAATTCTCATCTTTGCATTTGTGAATGCCCTTGAATACTCAATAAAATATAGGAGCATACAGAACATTTTGTTTTCAGCCAAGACCTGTCTGGCATTGGTAATGATACCCCAAGTGCATATACAATAATTTACTAGCAGTCATATATAGCGAGGTACTTTACTGAAAAGGGTGAGCAATCAAAAGTCAAGACGTTGTAATTCAGGCTTCCTCCCCTTCATCTTTATTCACTTTCTCATCACTTAAATACATCAAGACTGTTCCAACCTGAAAAGGTTCAATCTCAACACACATCTATGGCTTCCCTCCCATGCCCCATGAGAAAGTCTACACTTTCTCACCACCAACCTCTCAATCCACCGCAAGCCACATTATGCCCTCCTGATTGAATAATACTGTTTTGCCAAGGGCTCTGAAGTCCTAAATCTAACCTTCTCTTACTGCCCTCTTTCTAGCATCTGACAAAACTGACCACCTCTGATCATTCCCTCTAGAAGCTACCTCCATTCCTTAATTCTTTAAAGGTTGATGCTTTTGATGTTCTTTGCCACATTCTATGGTTTGATATTGTCTCTTTGGGCATGTTGTAAGGAGGTACCAGTCCTCGGAGAGAGAAATCATGCTTGGGAGGTTGGAGGGGCAGCACAAGAGAGGAAGACTCTGGATGAGAGGGACTGACCCAATGACTAGGGTAAGTAGGAAAGATGTGTCAGAGACAATGAGGTTGAGTCAAGATAGATCAGGGTTCTAAGCTGTTGTATATAGGTTCACTATGAGTCATGACTGACTAGTCGTTGGCACCTAACAAGAATAACAACTGCTGAGATCTCACCTAATGGTAGGTGAAATAACAATAAACTATCACTAAGTCAATATTTTCATACTCTGACTCTCCCTTGAGCTCAAAAATAAAAACTTCTTTGCCACAAAGGGAAGGGGGGGGGGAATCACTTCTCCTTTTAAAAAAAAATTATTAATTTTAATGAAAGTTTACAGAGACTTAGGATTTCCAGTAAGTCACTGTTGCACTTTTCTCTCTGCCCACCCCTTCCCCCCAAATCACTCTTCTCTTTAAAAAGAAAAAGAAATACCTCTTTCATTGTTATGCAATCCCTCTTCCCAAGTCCATTCCACTATGTAGCCTTCACTCTGGACTTCTGTCACTCCTCCATTTAGTGTGCCAGTTGTCTCAAATGACACCACCACTTTTCTGGCAAGGCATATAAAGCACCAGAAGATTTTTCATGCTTGGCAAATAATTAACAGTTCCAACCTTGAGATATCTTCACCGTGACTCTACTCATTCAGGTAACTTGCCCCAACCAGTTATCTTAGCAAAGTAAAGACCTATCTTGACAAAGTCAGTCTTCCTATATCTCTAAACATGATTGTCTATCTTCAGACATGAGCAAGAAAGTACTTCAAAGATTTAACATGTCTTTCTAAACAACTGAGCAAAACTAGCTTTTGCAACAATGTACTAAAACACAGCAACAATTGTGATAACGGAACAGGACTGGTTAGCATTTCATACTGTCCTACACAAGGTCACAAGGAATCAGAACAGCCTGGGCAGCACCTAACAAAACCTGATAGGTTTTCAAAGGGTTTTGGAGTGTGATTTCAATTGGAAGAAGGAAAATACTAAAAAAAAAAAAAAAGAGAGAGAGAGGAGAGAGAATTCCATTATCTACACATCAGCTTTACATTACAGCAGTTAAACAAATTTAAAAACACACCTCCTTACCATCACTGTATATAATGCCAGAAATTAGGAACTGAGCTGAAAACAGTAACAACTTTGTTCTTTCAAAGTCTTTGCTGGCCTACACGTAACTCTAATTAATAGAGACCTAGATGGATCTTGGCTGAAAGCAGGGAATACCAGAAGAATGTCTATCTGAGTTTCATTGATTATGCAAAGGCATTTGACTGTGTGGATCATAACAAACTGTGGCTCACTCTGAGAAAAATGGGAATCCCAGAACATTTAATTGTGCTAAT
>NW_006400000.1:2546227-2574942 GCF_000299155.1 Elephantulus edwardii
TAGACGGCACATAACAACAACAACCCACTCTTTAACAAAAATCTAAGAATGTCGCAAAACACTGTAAGAGGATAAATAGCACACAGATGACAGAGGTTACAGAAGAGAATAAATGGAAAATTAAGAGTACAGAGGAGGCAGAATAATATCCTACATTCTGTCCCTGGATTATCTATGAGAACCATTACCAAATCTGTCTTTAAGTCAAGTGTGTATGCAAATCACTGGTAAGTACAGTTAGGTAATGTTTGTATCTATGCCTGTTAGTCAAACATGTCTTAGTAGACAGTAGACAGTATGCCTTTCTATGTATTTTTTTTTAAATTAGGTATTAAAGACATACCTCCAAACATACTAAATATCATTAACATTTAACAGTAACAATAATGTTTTGATATAATGTCTAAAGCAGTCCCCATTTGTTACTCCAAGATATCATTATGTACCTCAAATTTTTAACACAATAGTCTTTGGGGGTTGGTTTACAACTACTATAAGTCAGACTGTCCTAAGTTTAGAACTGCCTATAATAAGAAAGGACAGTATCCACTACCAGACAAGTCCCTTGTTGCAGAAAAACCATCTACACTCTCAATCTGGGAACGTTCTCACATTCACTAAGACATTTTATTATCTACATCATATTTGGCTACCAGGTGTGATCTTTCAAAAAATATATTAGGTTGGTGTGATTAGGCAATCATCCAACATAAACATGAACCTCAATAGGAAGTGTCAGGGACTAGTGCTAGAAAAGCCATCTGTTTGACAGAAATAGTATTTCTACTTCCCTAGTGATTCCAGCTATCAGTAAAATTTGGAAATCTCAAGGGAAATAAAAGAATTTTAACTGCCTCGAAACTTTAATTATTCATATAAACTAGCCAAGAAATTAAAGCTAAATGTTACACAAAGGAATCTCTAACTCACTAATATTTTTTGGCTAATTATTCCATTGGTAGTCTACATCTGCTCTGCTAATAGCTGGTTATGAATCAGAAGTAACTCAATGGAAATGCTTTTAGATAGAAAGTGACTGTATAACCAAAATCCATCCCAGAAAAAAATTATCTTTTTCATATGCATAAAAATTCTCCTGAAAAATGTTCCCTATCATAAAAGAAGAGCTGTTACTGCCAAAGTTTAAACTGTGTTAATCAATAAGATGACTGGGTCTAAGTTAACAAAAAGTGAACTTTAACAGTGTATTTAATCTGTACTTCCAAAAAGTTTCAAGACTCAAAACTATATGATCAGAGTGCAACAATGAATGAATGGAAATCCAAAGTCTCTGTAAATTTTCCTTTAGATTAATAATAAAAAAATAAAAATAAAAATAAAAAAAAACAACTACTATATGATCAGGAAGCACATTGGTCATGACTTTTTTTTTTTAAAAAGGGGGGGATTAAACACATAGTTCAAAGATTTTCAAAGACAGATGTGCTCCAATGCCTTCATAAATGTTGATCACAAATAAGGCCTTCTGTTAAGTATTTCTGGCCAGGTTTCCGTATCTGCAGCCACCCCGGTACAACACCAGTGTACTGATGCACTTGGTTGGCAGGTCAGGTCTACCAGTTTTCTGAAAAATAATGACATGGCAATGTGTTTCTGTAAGTTATGCCTGTGGAACCGCATGGAGTAGTTCTCCTCCATAAGGTCAGTGTGTATCAGAATAACCACAACAGCAACTGTATCCTCATTTGTGTGAGGGCAAGAGTGGTTCAGTGGTAAAATCCTTGTCTCCATGTGGGTGATGCAGGTGTGCTTTCCAACCAATACACCCACACAGACCCACCACTCAGCATCAGCGGAGGCTGTGTGTTGCTAGAATGCTGAAGAGACTGCAGCATATTCTAGACCAAGATAAAACAGGAAATAAGGTGTGGCCATCCATTGCTGAAAATCAGCCCACAGAAAAACCCTATGGATCACTGGTGTGTAATTTGCAACCTATTACATGGCTGGGACAGGATCTAGCAACACTTCATTGAGTTCAACTAAGCTGCAAGTTAGCATTAGTTGGGGGACTATATGGCAACAACGCCAGTTTCTTTCAAATACTTGCATGCCATCTTCCTTTTTTTTTCTAAAACAATCATCTCTAATTCTTTTCATTTGAAGAATTTATCTTCTAGTTATTTGGGAATTATGTCTTCTAGTTTTTGTTGTTTTTTGTTTTGTTTTGTTTTTAGCTCAGCTCCAGGTGTGTGGTCTTTAAAACATATTGTTGTTGTTGTTATGTGTCGAGTCATTTGCGACTCATAGTGACCCTATGCACAACAGCCCTAAACCCTGCTCTATCCTGCGCCAACCCACTGCCTCTGACACACCCCTCCCGATTACCCCAGTCACCGAATCAATCCACCTCATAGAGGGTCTTCCCCTCCGGCGCCGTCCCTCCACCCTCCCAAGCATGATGTCCCTCTCCAAGGACCCGTCCCTCCTGGCAACATGTCCAAAGTATGTCAGACGAAGCCCCAGAATCCTTGCCTCCAAGGAGCAGCTTGGTTTAACCCTCTCCAAGATGAATCTGTTTGTTTTCCTGGCAGTCCAGGGTACATTCAGTACCCTTCTCCAGCACCACAGCTCAAAAGCATCCACTCTCCTTCTGTCCTCCCTAGTCATTGTCCAACTCTGATGCATAACAAGCGATTGCAAATACCATGACCTGTATCAGGCGCACCTTAGTCTCCAGAGAGACACCGTTGCTCCTGAGTACTTTAGGGAGGTCCCTAAGAGCAGACTTTCCCATAGCGATATGCTTTTTGATTTCCTGACTGCTGGTGCCAACAGTGTTGACTGTGGAGCCGAGCAAACTGAAGCTGTGAACAATCTTAATCTCTTCGTCATCCATCCTGACACTGCCAACAGGTCCAGTGGTGAGAATCTTTGTCTTCTTGACATTGAGCCGCAGTCCATACTGAAGGCTGCGGTCCTTGACCCTCCAAAGTGCATATAGTTACTGATTTAAATCTGCTTAAAACCAACTGGTTTTAAGAAACCAACTGGCGGCCTGGTGGGTAAGGAGTTGCTCTGCTAACCCAAAGGGAGGTAGTTCATAATCCACCAGCTGCTCTGTGTGAAAACGATGGGCTATCTCCTTCTGGACTATTTATAGCCTCCAAAAACCCAGTGGAGGGGCAGCTATGAGTTGGTTCCAAGTCAAAGACAAGGAGTTTGTGGTGTGTTGTTTTGTGGTTGTTTGTTTTTTTTTTTAAAAAAAAACAAACAACAAACCAACATATCAGTAGAACATAGTGAATACCAAACAACTGAATAGCTTTAGACAACAGTAGGTAAAGCTCCTTGTGTAATTACTGCACACGGTAGCTGCTGGAGCAAATAAATTTTGTCATAAAACATCTTCAGATTACAAGTTATATTTACGTAGACGCCAGTAGTGAAGTTTTGCGAAGAAACCATCAAAACAGTTAAGCAAAAAAGATCTGAAATTCCTCCAAAGTCATGTGAAGGAAGAACAGGGTGACAAACTGGCTGCTCTAAAATTTACCAGAATAGAAATAAGTCTGGTTGTGCCATCCTAACTCACCCATCCCCCCTCAAAAAGCATTCGCCCCTAGGGATGCACAAAGAAGAAACACAGAACTCACTGCAACTGTGCCTACAATTTATAAGCAGCCTTTCATTGCTCCAGAAAGACTCATCATTGTAGATGCTCATCAGTTTTAAAGCCACATCCACAGCTGCTGTCTTAAGTCAGAAAAACAAAATTTTAAAGATTTTAAAATGATACAAAATTTTACATTAAAATAAAATTAAAATCACTCCAGTTAATAGACATAATAAATGGTACCTGTAGGCACTACAGTGCCAAAAATATGGGAATCGAGTCATTCTTAAGTTTATTTAAACGGAGGTACAATTGTTTTCTAAACTTTTTGATTGTTACATTCAAATTAATATCTTGATTAGAGATTCACCATTTACACCATGGACTCTGAAGTAGAGAGTACTAGTAACTGGCAAATAGAACCTGTATCATGATCAAGTTGTGTTTATTTCCACAAACCTTTCTTCTGAATCTTTTCTTCTAATACTTTACCCCAAAATGCAGGCAGAAATCCCATAAAAACCTATTCCCTGTTCAGTTTCACCCTCCTGCCTCCGATCTAAGATGCAAGGGGGCTACAGGTTAGCAGTTCAAACCCCCCAGCAATCTCTGTAAAAATTCACAGCCTCAGAAAACCTGATATAAAGTTGTTAGGAATCAAAATTTACTTTACAGCCATGGTATTGTGGGGGGTTGGCCTCTGGTCTGAAGAAGAAGGCTCTTCTAAGCAGCAACTGTAGCCAAACGTGCTATAATACGCCAAGTCATGAAGCAGGATACCCTTTCTCATACATTGTATCACACACTCATTAGATGGCTTGCTGGAATTAGCATCTGGAGAAAGACATGCTTTACTTGTGCCCTTACAGGAGTTCCAGCAGTGGCCTCCTGAATCAACAGGGCATCTGACTTCACAGGAAGGGTCGCTAAGCATCTATCTACATGTGGATGGTAGCAAGACCTTTGAGACACAAAATCTCCAAACTGAGGACCTTCCCAGAGCTGACCCTATGCATCTCTTCATTTGTATCCTTTTTGGTCATTATAACACCTGTAATTATGTAAGGTGAGAAGTGAGGGTGGTCAAATATGACCTCTACCCTCTTATTAAAGGAGATTTTTTTCCCTCACCAATATCCATGGTACCTATATAAATAATTACATGGTCAGACATGCCACACCACATGCTCCTGCACCTATTTCTACCAATCACGGGGTTCAAAGTTTGTTGCAAATCATCTTACAGACTCTAAAAAGAAAAGTTGTGGAATACATTAGGGAAATAGGCTGGAGAGTGGAGGAGGCAAAGAATATCACCAATACAAATCCAGGTTTAGCACAAGAGTCAGATTGACAGCAAGACACAATTCCTCAGTTAGTCAAAGTCCAAGTTTCAATTCAGCAGCACAAGTACAAGATGCCTCTGGTTTCCTCTATTACCCAGTAAGCTTTATCTCAGAGCAGTTACAAGTCAGCTTTTCCTTCAATCATTCAGCAAGCAAAACCTTAAACTGTGGCTCCATGTCCAGGGGTCCTCTAGCTACATCTTCACAACCTTTCCAAAACCACTGCCATTTTGTTTTGGTTTCTGTTTGTTTGTTTTTTTAGTATGGAAAGCACTCTCTTATGTATGTGAAGTGAAGCTTCATCATTCTTGCCTCCAAAGAGCACTCCAGCAGCACCCTCTCCAAGACATAGCTGTTTGTTTGTTCTCTTGGCCAGCTATAGGCACACACAGGGAAGAGAAAGTGAGTGTTAATGTTACCCAATCTATTATCAGGTCAACCTGAACTCACAGAAATCCTAGTGAACAAAGTAGAACTACCCTTCCAGGTCCCTAAGGCTGTTAATGTCTTTTCATCTCATGGAGTGGTTGGTTAAAACTTAAACAAACTTCTGGTTAGGAGCCACGCATGCCGCCAAGACTTCCTTACAGTCAGTATTACAGGTACCAAGCCTATGCATCAAAACAAACAAAAAGCCTCACTTGGACTTCTACAGAATTTTTCATAAAAATTTTAACAATGTCATCTCCTTTTTCAACAACAGGACCAGAGAAAAAACTAATTTCAAAGTTGGAAAACTATCTTACCTCACTGTACTTCTAAGGCTTGGGATCTATGGAGGTAGAGGTACTTTAATAACTTTACATGAACTTAGTTTACTACTAACACGTTGTCCAATGATACCACCAATGACCGTTTTCCCAATCCTTCCTGGAACTCAAACTGTTTCGTGCCAGCCCGACCACCTGTGGAAAATTTGCCTTTCAACGCCAAGTAGACAGAATGAGAATCCACATTTCAACAAGATCTTCAGGTGATGTTTACAGACTCCCAGGTGATTCTCATGAATACATGAACTGGTTCAAAGTCCTCAAACTCTTCCCACGTAGGCTGGAGAGTGACCAAGGATGACAGAAGAACTGATGCCTTTGAGTTATGCTAGGGAAGAGTAGTGCATATTCCATGAGAACAAATATGTCTTGGACAAAATACAATTGAGATTCTCCTTAGAGGCAAGGATGGTGAAGCTTCCTCTCTCATTTTGGGCATGTTGTTAAAAAGGGCCAGTCCTTGGAAAGGGACATATGTATTTTTTAATTTTAATTCTTTTCATAATATCGAATATATTTACATAGTAGTATTTCAAACTTAAATATGTGTCAATTGTGATATTTCCTTACCAAGATTTTTTAAAACTTTAAAGAGTATTTTCAAGTGTAAAATATCATTTTTCTAAAGTGAAAAGTCAGTCTTCCAAATATTGTACAATAAGTATCTCACTGTATACTTACTGTGGAGAAAAGAGACGGTAGCTATAATAATAAAAAGTATAAAAATAAAAAGTACACAGGATACTGATATTTATAAAAAAAGGGGGGCAGTCCTTGGAAAGGGACATCATGTTTGAAAAGGTGGAAGGTCAGCGAAAGAAAGGAAGACGCCGAATGAGATGACTTGATACAGTAACTGTAGCAATGGGCTCAAGTAGATCAGAGATGGTGAGGATGGCACAGGAAAAGGCAGGGTTCAAATCTGTTGTTCATAGGGTTGTTAACAGTCAACTCAATAGTACGTAACAACTGCCCTGACTTTAGCATTAGTGTAATGTGACAGGAATAACATAATGCACTTTGAAATAGACAGAGAGTGAGAGCAATAATCTGACCATAATCCTCTCAGTAGTTCTTACCCAAAAAGAAAAGAAGTGGCAGTTGCTCTCCTACACTCTGCTCTGAGTAACCCCTTCCCCTATTATGTTTCTTCTGGATATCAAAAACAGGGGGGAGGGGTGGTATTTAATGCCTAGAAGTCAAAGCTGCAGTCTAACTGGCAAAGGCCTTTTTTAGAAGTACCTCTTCTTCACCACTTGCTGCACTAGCATCAGCACATAACAGCTGGTGGTACAGTGATTCGTGCTTGTTGTTATGTGCCATTTAAGTCAACTACAACTCATAGCAACCCTGTGAACAACAGCTCTGGACCTTTCCCTATCCTGAGCAAATCTTACATACCTGCCCCATTGCTACACTCTGTCAATCCATCTCATCCAGGATCTTCTTCTCCTGCGCTGACCCTCTATCCTTCCAAGCATGATGTCCTTCCCCAAGAATTGGTCCCTCTTGATAACATCGCAAAAGTATGTGAAATGGAGCTTTAAAATTCCAAGATGCAACTTGATTGGACCCTGTCCAGGGCAGACTCGTTTGTTCCCTTGGCAGTCCATGGTATGTTCAATACTGTTCTGCGGCACCACACCTCAAAGGCTTCAATTCATCCGTCATCCTTAGTCAGTGTCCAGCTCACAGCTGCATATCAAGCAACTGAGAAGACCATATCCTGGATCAGGCACACCTTAACCTCTAGAGTGACATCATCAATCTTTAGCACTCTGGAGAGGTACCTGACAGTACTTTCCTAAAGCAACCCATCTTTTGATTCCCTAACTGCTAGGGCTAAGAGTGTTGATTGTGGATCTGAGCAAGATGAAATTCTTAACAACGTTAATCTCCTCTCCATCTCTCTCGATGCTGCCAATTGGTCCAGTAGTGAGAATCTACGTTTTCCCCTCCCCTCCCTCCCTCCCTTCCTTCCTTCTTCCCTTCCTCCCTTCCTCCCTCCCTCCCTCCCTTCCTCCCTTTCTTTCTTTTCTTTTATTATTTTTGTGTGAGTGTACTGTCAAATCAGATCTGACTGGTACAGGAGAATCTACGTTTCTTGTTGAGATGTAATCCATATTGAAGACTGCAGTCTTGACTTTCTGCAGCAAATGCCTCAAGTCCTCTTCAGTTTCAGTAAGCAAAGTTAATGCTCAGTTGGTGACAAAAATGGTGGTTGTTCAAATCCACCCACCAACTCCCAATGGAAAAGGAGAAAATCCTCCTGTTACCTAAAGTTGCTATCAATTAAAACTGATTCAAGAAATTTTTACCAAATAAATGTGGGTAGTTGAAAAAAAGGTTTAAGAGTCACTTACTGCAAAGGGAGGAAATGGACAAAATCAAATCAAGAGTAAGAAACTGAGGTAGCAGGCAATGAGACCTGCAAAGAGAGTGTAAGATAAGATTCTATGACAAACACAAAGCTATGCAGATTTGATATGCATGGCAAGAGTGTACCAAGAGAGGCTACAGAGAACAAGACAGGCCATGAATGATTTTACACTTTAGGAAGAGAATTACAGAGACCTCACTGACTTTAGGTTAATCAGAAGCAAAGAGACATTATGAGGCTTTAACAACAGTCAAAAAAGGGAAATGTATGGTAAGTAAAAAGATTTTTAAAAAAGTGTAGGAAGAAATGAGGAAGCCATTACTGAACGTCATTTTTACATGCACAGGCTAGCCTATTTTAACCATTATCAAACTTATAGAATGCTGAAACAAATTTAGGTGCTGAAAAGAATAGACGTTTTAGAAAGTAAATCAAGTTTGGTGAACCTGCAGGACAAGAGACAGACAAATGGACCTAACATCCAAGCTGATGACACATACAAAGTCAAAGAATTAATAAGACCACAAACGTAAAGACTGAAAACACAATATTCAATATCAGAGGAAGAACAAGGAATCTCTGGGGGCACAGTCTGCAGGGAGTTGCACTAACTACCCAAAAGTCGTACCTTTCTGGCAGTTCTATTCCACTAGAAGCTCTGAAGGAGAAAGACTGGCAATCTTTTGCCATGTGATTTATAATCTCAGAACCCTAGTGGAGGGTTGGCTATGAGTTGGTTCCAGCTCAACAGCAGAGTTTATGAGTAAAGCATAAACAGCAAGCAAAATTAAAGAGTGTTAAACAGCTATGTTGCTGCTGTTGTTAGAGACCTTCAAGTTGATACAACTCACAGCAACCCTATGAATAAAAGATCTGAACCTTATGCTATCGTGTGTGATCCTACTGTTAGGTGTGTGTTATTAAATAAAATGATAACAAGTCTGACATAAAGAAAGTATAACATTTGGTTAGTCAAGAATAAAGGGCATATTGGTAAAAATACCAAGCGATACAAAAGAATGAAATAAATTGGTTACTAAATTGAGAAGATGATTACTTACTGTTAGACTGAAGTGCAGACCAGACTTTACAAATTACAAAGTAAGTTATGGATGGGAGGTGAAAAAAGTAATCAACACTCTTGGAGATCCAACCTAGTCTTGCAGTTCCGTAGCATGACTGTATTTGCTCCTCCCAAGAACTGCGCAGACAGGTTCTCCATCTTACAACTGATGAAACTTAAGTTACAGAGCAAGTAAGAAACTTGCCCAAGGTCACAAAGCATAAAAAAAGAATAATTAAAAGACTTGAAAATTGGTCTGTATGCAGGAAAGAAGAGAAAAAAATTAAAATATCAAGCAGAGAAAGATTAATGGATAGAGTAATAGAAGATTAATGGGTAGAGTAACATCCAAATAATATTTAAAAGTTAATTCTTATTAAAATTTTACAAAATTTTAAAAATTCATCCTACTATTTCAGAAAGCCTTATGAGTGCAAAACCAAATCTAATCAACTTTAATTCTCAATGCATTTTTTAAAAATGGACTTAATTGTCAAAGTAATGTAATAGGGAAGAAACAAATTCTTTTTTTCCCCTTAAGGCCTTATATAAAAGTTGTTTATACCTGGAACAGTCTTGTCCATTTATAGTGAGCTTGGGAGCTTCCAGGCAATTTTCAATTAGGTAAGGAGACAGAGAAAAGCGCTCTCAGTGAACCGTGATGGCTGGCTGTTGCTGTAGCAACCCTATGGACAACTGATGAACCTTGCCCTATCATAGGTCATCCTCACCATCTCTGACATACTTCAGCCCATTGTTATAGTCACTCTGTCAATAATTCACCTTGTTGAGGGTCTTCTCTTTTGCTGACCTTTCCAAACATGATGTCTTCTTCCAAGGCCTGACCTCTCCTAAGAACATGCCCAAATTATGTGAGACAAAGTTCCCCCAGCCATGTGTCTAAGGAGTGCCTTAGTTGCACTTCCTCCAAGACTTATTTGTTTTTCTGGCAGTTCATAGGATATTCAGCACTCTTGTCCAACACTATAACCCGAAGTTTTCAATTCTTCTGTCATCTTTAGTCACTGTCCATCTTTCAGGTATATAGCAAGTAATTAAAATACCATGGCTCAGATCACGTGCACCTTAGTCTTTAGATTGACACTGCTATTCTTTAAAACTTTGGAGAGATCACTGACAGATTTCCTCCAATGCAATGTTTTTTTGAATTCTTAACTACTGGTACCAAGAGTACTGATTGTGAAGCTAAACATATTGGCAGAGGTGGGGCAAAGTTGTGTGAACTTAATAAAGCCCTCAGTCTCAGACTTACTATGTATAAAAAGTAGGTAATCAATTCCCTTACAATATAAAAGAATAAAATGAAAACCAAAACATTCAACAAAATTTCATTGCCTGATCATCTTAACATTTTATATACTAAACTGTTTGTTGTTGCTGTTGTTGACTGCCTTCAAGTTAGAATGACTCGTAGTGACCCTATGGACAAAAGGCCTGAAGCCCCTCTACAACCATCAACATTTATCAAAGTTCACAGAGTTTCCGAAAGCAAGCTGTTTAGGAAGTGGATGCCACTCCTGATTCCTAACCTGACATAGAATGTTACTGGGTGAGTCACCTGCGACGCATAGCAACCCTATGTATAGCAGCTCTGAAGCCTGCCCTGTCCTGAGCCAGTCTCACTAACTAATTCTGACACACGAACCCTCATCACCCCAGTTACTCTATCAATCCATCTCATCTGGGGTCTCCCTCTCCTGCATTGTCAGTCCACCCTATGAGCATTATGTCCTTCTCCCAGGACCCGTCTCTCCTGGCCATGTGCGGAGCCTCAAAATCCTAGCCTCCATGGAGAGACTTGGCTTCACCCTCTCTAAGACAGAACTATTTGTTTTCTTGGCAATCTATGGTATGTTCAAGACTCTTCTCCAGCACCACAACTCGAAGACATCTATTCTTCTGTCATCTTTAGTCACTGTCCAACTTTCTGAAGCATAACAAGTAATTGAGAAAACCATGGCCTGGATTAGGCACACTTTTGTATCTAGACTGCCACTGTTGCTCTTCAGCACTCTGGAGAGGTCCCTGACAGTAGATTCTTCCCAATGCAAATTTGTCTTTTGATTTCCTGACTGCTGGTGTTAAGAGTGATGATTGTGGACCCAAGCAGGCTGTAAATGCTAACCACCTCCCTCCTCTTCTCCATCTATTATGATGCTGCCAACTGGCCCAGTAGTGAAAATCTTTGTTTTCTTGATGTTGAGCTTCAATCTATATTGAAGACTACAGTTCTTGACCTTTTCCAGCAAGTGCTTCAGGTCTTCTTCAGTTTCAGCAAGCAAAGTTGCGTCATCAGCATTTTTAATGTTACCATTTTCATAAAAAGAAAAATATGTTAAGAGTCTATTCCCAACTGTTCACAATGGTTATTTCCTTATATACTACTACAAGAGCTCACCTTACATGTTTATGTTATTTCTGAGTTTCTTGTAACAAGTATGTTTTTAATAATAAAATGAGTAGCAGTGCATACAGATTACGACATTAATTAACCAGTAAGAAAAATGTTCATATCAAGATTGTGATTTCTCTGAAATAATGAACACAAACGAAAAGTGTATTTTCCATGTTCAAGAACAAAAAAAAGCAACTATACACCTAAGCTGTCACATGAATTAAATTTCAATTCTAATGTAATTTAAGATGTATTTAATATTTCACTGATAACATTCAGGAGTTGCAACTACGAAGCGCTATGTGGTTGCTGCTGTCCAGTGCTGTCACGTGGATTCTGGTTCAGAAACCCCACATACAGCAGAACAAAGCACTGCCTGATTCTGCACTGTCTTCACAGTCTCCGCCATCGTGTAGGCGCTGATTCCATGGCCATAGCTCATGTCACCACCTCAGTGAGGCTATTCCTCGTTCCCACTGAGCCTCTCCTTTACTGAGCATGATAGCTCCTGACACCCTCTTCTCCTGGTAACAAGCCCAAAGGTATGAGATGTGAAACCTCATTCTGGTGTTACTACCAACAGGTCAAATTTGTTTTGCCTCCTGGCAGTTGTGATTCAGTCAACATTCTTTCCCAAAAGCATCAGTCCTCCTTTCTGTCTTCCTTACTCACTCTTCAGCTTTCACATGCATACAAGGCAAATGAAAACACCAAGACTTGGGTTGGTGCAACTTGGTCCCAAAACGAAATAACATTCCACTAAATCCTACAGATTAGAATGGAAGGCCAGGAGAATGGCTTAATTACCCACAATAATGAAATAGCTACTGTTAAAAAGGTGGGATTTTTAAAAACATTACAATAATAAAGCAGCAACTCCCATTAATTCATACTATTCATTTATCCAAATAGTGACACTCATGAATATAAGTTTTAATTACCAAACACCAATACACTACTATCTCTGGAATGCTAAAATGGATTTAGTTCACTTCCTGACATTTGGATGATAAAGACAAGAGATTTAATGAATCCTACACTCAAAACAGTAATACTGTCTTTTAAAAAACACTAAAAATAACTGTATGTAAACATTAAGTCCATAAATCTAACCATCTTTCTGCATAAAATTCCAAGTTGTGGTCTCTCTTCCCCATAAGAGAACCTCTTTTTTTCTCTCCCCATTATTTTCCTCTGTTCTTCCAAAAGTCTTGGAATCAGCCAGGTGCTCTTTAATGGAGGGAGCAAAACTAAGAAGCTGGGCGGAAGAGAGACGTGTGCACAAGAGGCAGAGAGCTGATTGTGTCGCAGAGAGTGGACTGTGTCAGAAGTTAATTGTTAGCAGAGTTCTTAAATAGGAACCACCAAAGCAGAGTGGATAAGGGGGAGCCAGTAAAGACAACCATGCTCTAAGAGAGGCCACAATGACCAGGCAGAAAAACCAAAGAGCAAAAACAGTGGCAAGAAAGGAGGGGGAAAGCATGTCTCAGGGGTGGCAATTAAACAACACTCCAGTGGCATTCCACCAGCCAGGTTTGAGAGTGGATTGTATTCTTCAACTAAACATGCATAAAAAGGAAGAAGACGACTTTAAAAGGAACAGCATGCAATTGACATAACACTCCACACAATGTTCTACAGCAACTTTGGTGAGCAGCAACTGGAGTCTTAAAAGCTTGTGACCAGACATTGGTTACTCCCTGTATAGAGGGAAGAAAATCAAAGATGCATGAAAACTATTGGTGCAAAAGACTAATGAATGGGCCACATGACTTTTAACATCTATAACCTTGACACCACAACTGACAATCCCTAGCTACTACTTCCAATTATCCACTCTGAAATAACAGAACAAATAGAAGATCCTGGACAGAATAGGAGAACCATAGGAAACAAAACTCGAAAACATAAAAGAGTAGGCTTACTGGGCAGTCAGATTGGTGGAACTCCTGAAATTAGGTGTTTAGTCACCCTTCAGACCTGGTGAATTCACCAGAGGGGGAAATGAATTGGTTCCATTTCCAGCCAAACAACAGACATGCCTGTCAGGTGAACAGACCACCAGCGAGGTATGAACTTCTTTTAACAGTCAAAGGGGAGGCACTGCCCAAGGTCAAGGTTCAGAAAGCAGGAAGAGTTAGGAGAGGAGTGGAAACAGGAAATGCTGGTCAGAAATGGATGGGTAATGTTATATTGTGGGGACTGCAATAAACATCAAGAAACAAAGCAGAAACTGTGGCAAGGACACCAATTTGCTGTGTAAACTTTCTCCTCAAAATGTGTATGAATTTTTAAAAGAAAACTGTTCTGCTCTATAACCTTCACCCAATTCACAATAAAAGTTTATAAAGGAGAGAAAAAAAAAACCCCTTAAAAGTGCATACAATATTAAAAGGCAGTTGAGTGGTAAAAACAGAAAAAGAATAAAGAGTCTCTCCCTACCCAAAAAACAAACATATAAAGAACAGGGCCCAGCTCAGCCTTTCACATATCTCACATGTTGCTGCTAGGTGCTGTCAAGTCAACTATGACTCTTAGCAGACTATGAACATATGAAAAATTTTTTTTTCATTGTTGCACATTTTCTTTCCTTTCCTCTCCTCCTCCCCCAGCCCACCTCACAATGCTCCCCTTGTTCCAGACTGTTGTCACACATACAATATCTAATCATGTATTCCTTTCAGACAGTTCTTCCTCTCACCTGTTCTAATGCAGTGTTTATTATCTATCCATTCTTTCCCCATTCTCTCTCCAATCACCCCCTCCCTGTCCTATTTTATAACAGTGATATTATGCAGTATTTGTCTTTTTGTGACTGAGATATTTCACTCAGCATAATGTCCTCCAGGATCACCCATACTGTGTAATGTTTTACGAGTTCACTATTGTTCAATGCTGAGTAATATTCCATTGTGTGGGTGTACCATAGTTTTTCTATCCATTCATTTGTTGATTGGCACTTGAGCTGCTTCCATCACTTTACTACTGTGAATAACACAGCAATAACATGGGTGTGCACACATCTGTTTGAGTGATGGCTCTGGTTTCACTAGGGTATATAACAGGGTTTATTCCCAGTTATGGAATTGCTGGGTCAAATGGTTGAATACATCAAAATCTTGACCTGTCCTTTGCCGTCTTCATGATTACTGCTATCCTCAAACCAAAGACCTAACTGTAAGTTACATAACTGCCTATATTTCTTTGCCTTTAAAATTAGTAGAATATATCAATAGTAAGGTCTTTCCTAGCTCTACAATCTCCTGTCTAAGACATTTAATACTTAACATTAGTCACACAGAACGCAGTTATCATCCTCTAATGTTACTTCACAAATGGGCGAGTACAATGTGACAGGATCTTAAGAAGATATATACTAATAACCCAGTATTAGTACAGGCCACACGTTGCATCATCTTTCATTAAACCTTCTAAGAAAGAAAAAATAAATTCCTACACTCCTTTAAAGCAATCCATAGTCTGTTGCTTTTGTTGTTAGCAGTTGTTGTCAAGTTGAGTACATTCCTATGAACAACAGATCTGAACCCTGTCCTATCCTGTGCCATTCCCACTTTCTGATAGAAACACGGGAGCCCAGTGGGGCAGTCACTGAGTCAATCCACCTAACTGAGGTTCTTCCTCTCCTCTGCTGACCCTCTGTCTTTCCAATCATCATGTCCCTCTCCAAGGAATAGCCCCTCCTAACAACATGCACAAAGTATGTGAGGTGACGCTTTATCATCTTTGCCTCCAAAGAGCTCTGGCTATACTTTCTCTAAGATGTATTTGTTTGTACTTTTGACAGTCCATGGGATGTTCAGCACTCTTCTCCCTGAAAGGCATCAATTCTTCTGGCATCCTTATTCACTGTCCAGCTCTCTAGATGGACAACAAATGATTACAAATACCATGGCCTGAATCAGATGCACTTTAGTCCTCAAACTGACATCACTACTCCCCAAATAATTTGGAGAGGTCTCTAACTATAGACTTTCCCAGTGTAATATGGCTCCTGATTTCCTGTCTGCTAATATCAAGGGTGTTGACTGTAGATCCAAGTAAGATGAAGGTGTTGACAACTTCAATCTTTTCTCCATCTAATCGTGATGTTGCCTATCAGTTCAGTGGTAAGAATTATTTTCTTGCAGTTGAGATGCAATCCACATTGAAGGCTGTATTCTTTAAAATATTTTATTCTTTTCAATAACCTGTATTATGCAGATGACACAATCTTGCTTGCTAAAAGTAAGGAGTGCAGTCTTAACAATAAAAAATTCTAACCACTATAATTCAGAGATGGGAAATTTAGTCACTACTTTCAGTATCTCCAGATTCTTTCTACAGAATATATTTAAATGCCAATATTTGATATTTTCATATTCCACTTCAAAAATATAAAACCGGCGAGCTCTGGTGGCCTAGTGGCAGGAAACTGCACTGCAATCCCAGAGACGCGCGGTTCCAATCCAGCAGATGCTCTGCTGAAGGAGGAGGAACAATCGCCTCCTGTACCAGTCAGATGCAATTTGACGGTACACACATAAAATAAACAAATAAAAAATTTTAAAAGGAAAAAAAAAATAAAACCAAAAGTGGAAGAAAGCTGACTATAACCCTGAGGGTTAGTTTACACGTGAGTTATATGTAGAAAAACCAATCTACACTTAAACGTCTCAGATGGGTCATAAATTTCTCTTTTAAGCGCCATCTAGTGGCAAGTGCTAAATATCCTTTCCAGTACTATTCAATGACGAAGCTGGTGCATGATAGGACAAGGCTCAGATTTGTTCATAGGGTTCCTACTGAGTCACATTCGACTCAATGGCACTTAACAACAACACTCAGCAAGTTATTCTTGCAGGTAACTTAAAAGACAAAATTAATCTCTGCGGATTCGGAGTGGATTTACAGCTGACTCTCCATTAGGTAAAATGCACAAGAGACAGCTCTTCTTTCTCGTGAGGAGCTGCTTGAACCACCTGAGAGGACTGAGTGACATTTGAGTTAGCAGCACAATATGCCACCGATGAGCACATGGGAGCTCTGGTGACACAGCCCGTAGGTGGTTGTGTTAACCCGAAGGTGGCCCCTCTTTGGTGGTTCAAATCCAATCTTCAGGAGAAAAACAATTTATAAACTCAGAAAGCCAATGGAGGGTGCCTGTTGCTATTGTTAGGTGCACTGAGTCAAGTATGACTCATGAACAACAGATTTGTACCCTGTCCTATCCTGTGCCATCCTCAACATCTCTGGCATACGACAGTCCCTTGCTGCAGTCACTGTGTCCATCTATGCAGTCACTGTGTTCACCTACCTGGCTGAGGGTCTTCCTCTCCTTCTCTCTCCCTCACTGTTCCAAGCACGATGTTCCTCTCCAAGCAATAGCCTCCCCTACCAAAATGCCCAACAACTGCGAGGGGAAGCAGGGCAAACCAGAGCTGGAATACTTTGTATTCCAGCACACAGCAGTTTATAACAATGCAAATTAAGATAGTGTATTAGTCCTTCTGAAGTTGTCTACATATACAGTTAGAAGATTAGATAATCAGCTGGGAGAAAACTCAATAACCCACTGCCTCCAACTGATTCCACTTCATGGCGGGTTTTGTAGGACAGCGTAGAGCTGTCCCAGTTTCCAAGGCTGTGTGTGAACTTTATGAAAGCAGACTGTCACACACTTTCCTGCAGAGTGGAGCAGCTAGGCTTCCACTGCTGAAGATCTTTCTTATGTGGGTAGTTGCAGCTTCAGCCAGCAGCTGCGATAATATAATGATTGCAAGACTTGCGCATTACAGCAGAGATGTGCAAAATTAAGTATTCATAATTTATTTAGGCAAATCCTTTTTTTAGGTTCTTTTAAAGCTGTTCCTCATTTAGATGTTTTCATTCCTGACTGCTTTATCACCCCAGGTTCCAACTGTTCAGCTGCCCCACTTTTCTTTCTCTTATACAGCCTTTATATATCTTTATATATTCAAGAGTATCTTCTTCTTGTTGTTGTTATTGTAATGTGCCGTCGAGTCGCTTGCGACTCACAGCGACCCTATGTACAACGGCCCTAAATCCTGCTCTATCCTGTGCCAATAGCACTGCCTCCGACACACCCATCCCAATTACCCCAGTCACTGAATCAATCTACCTCACAGAGGGTCTTCCCCTCTTGCGCCGTCCCTCCACACTACCAAGCATGATGTCCCTCTCCAAGAACCTGTCCCTCCTTACATGTCCAAAGTATGTCAGACAAAGCCCCAGAATCCCTGCCTCCAAGGAGCAGCCTGGTTTAACCCTCTCCAGGACGAACCTATCTATTAATTTTCTTAGCAGGCCATGGTACATTCAACACTCTTCTCCAGCACCACAGATCAAAGGCATCAAGTCTCCTTCTATCCTCCCTACTCATTGTATAATTCTGATACATAACAAGTGATTGCAAAGACCACAGCCTGTCTCAGACGCACCTTAGTCTCCAGAGTGACACCATTGCTCTTCAGTACTTTGGAGAGGTCCCTAACAGCAAACTTTCCCATCACAATACGTCTTTTAATTTCCTGGCTACTGTTGAGTATCTTACATCCTTTAAATTCTAATTCAAAAAAGGGAAAAAAGAAGTATCTATACCAAGTGTTGTGGTCTATGTAGAGCCATGCTGCTGACCAACAACCATGCTCCACCAGCAGATTCTAACCCACCAGTGTGGCTCCTCAGGAGAAAGACGGGCAATGTCCTGTAGGATTTACAGGCTCAACAACCCAAGGGAGGATCTGCTCTGAGTCAGTGAAAACCTGACAGGAGTAAGAGTTGAAAGAGACAGCACCTAGAAATAAACTAGGCATTTCCTATCCCTTACCTCCTTTAATCCCATCAATACTATTAAATAGCCTAATTTTTAGACCAAGGAAAAAAAAGGATTAAATGGCATGCTTAAGGTGCAGATCTATTTTAGTGATAATACTAAAGCGTTCTGTGCTAAGAATCTGTGCTAAGAATGATCCCACATGCTTCAAAAAGTGTCACTGCCTTTCCATCCCCAAGACACCCATCTCCTGACCATCTCTCTCCTACAAACTCCAACTCCAATCTTCTCAAAACCTTCAAGACTTCTCTAAATACATTCAAATCCTTAATTTAGCACTCAAGAAGCTCCAAAACATCCTCAGACATCTCTCTAGTTTTATTTCCCAGATTATCAATGCTCACTTTTTCTAGGACATCTCCAACTGAAAGACAAGCATTCACATCTCTGTGTTCCCAGCAATGCTTATACTGCACATCTGTTACAACTCTTATCCCCCTTAGTACAATCTGTTACAACTTTTAACCCCCTTAGTAGAGTCTTTCCGGTATTTTTCCCAAAATCATGATTTGCCAGATCATTTCTTGGCCATTTCTGTATGACCAATACCTATCGATCAACGTCTTAGATGAAGCAGGTACTTAGCAATTGTTTCTTTAATAAATACCCTGTTATTAAGACAGTAACAGCAGTGGAGCATCAAGGCAATGAATGTTACACTCCTCACTTCCCTGAGCATCTCCTTCCTGCCTCAGGATCACGGTGTTTCTGCTTATTCTAGTTAGGTGCACGGATCAGGAGCTTTAGAGAGAACTATGTCATTTTATGCTCAAAAAATGACGTTTCAGACTCAAACCAAGTCAAATAATTGGAAAATAAGGCAAGATCTCAGCAGGTCTGCTGTTTATTGAAAGAAAGCAAATAACTCTGCCCAAACAGGCAAACAAGCCTATATCTATTATGTTCTGGAACAAATCATGTGAAGTTAAAAATAAGTTGCCCACAATATTAAAAAGAAAAATTCTATACATCATAAGCAACTAATATTGTAACTATAAAACACAAACTTTACCACAAAATAACATGGTTTTATGAATAAACTTTCTGCCTGATTATATAAACTTTTTATGAAAAGCAATTTTCAGCTTTTGTGGTCCCACAATCAACACTCTTGGCACTAGCAGTCAGGAAATCAAAAGATGAATTGCACTGGGGAGATCTGCTATCAGGGACTTCTCCAGAGTGCTAAAAAGCAGGTGTGCCTCATCCAGACCATGGTCCTGGCAATTACTTGCTATGCATCAGAAAGCTAGACAATAAGTGTGGATGCAAAGATTGCGTGGACACAAAGAAAGCTAGACAATGAATAGGATGACAGAAGTGTAGATGCCTTTGACTTGTGACACTGCAGAAGAACTTATCATAAACTGCCAAAACAACAAGCAGGTCTGTCCTGGAGAAGGTGAAGCCAAGTTGATCCTTGGAGGCAAGGATTTTGAAGCTCTATCTCAGATACTTTGGGCATATTGCCAGGAGGGACCAGTTCTTGGAGAAGGCCGACAGGAAACCAGCAAACAATGAGATAACTTGTCACAGTAAGTGAGATAATGGGGGTAGGTGTGTCAGAGACAAATTGGCTCAGGATAGGACAGCTTTCAGAGCTGTTGTACAAGGGGTGGCTCTGAGTCTCGGCTGACTTGACAGCACATAACAACAACGTTCTATTCACTCTGTTTATCATTCAATTTACAACGCACAAATAAACTTTAACCACAAGGTCAAGCTGAAGCTTGAATAGTGATGGTGACACATTAGGGAAGTTAAAAAACCCAGGGCTGTCTTGATTTTCTAGTATATTATACCTCATATAGAGGTGCACTACTTTCACTGCAAGGTTTCAGTTCGCAAAACTGCCTATGCAGCAACTTAAAATTACATAAATATTACGAAAACTACTAAAAACATCATCAATCTGACCAGAAGGCTGTCATTCTAATCTCAACATGAGCCAGTCACTGCCGTCGGATTGGAGTCCGCTCACAGATGATCCTCCAGCAGGTTTTCCAAGACTGTAAATCATAAGGGAGGAAACTTCCCATATCTCATCCCCTGGAGTAACTGGTGGATCTGAAGCACCAGAGGAGAGATGCCACCTTCTCTGTGTTAGCAGCACAACTCCCCAAAGACCATACCACCAGAGTTCCCTCTCCACACAACAGCCTATATAAACACAGACAGGTAATTACTACCCCTTACACAAACCACGCTGGAGTACCTCTGCTGCCTGCTTTTCCCTGGTGGGAACCTTGACATGCCTGGGGAACGCATTCCTCCTTTCGGACTACAGGCTTATCATTTCATTCTGTAGAGCAGGAGCAGACCTAATGAGGCGTACCCTACACTATGATGTCGTGCCAGGCCTAATGGGCATCCAGAAGTGTGGGCAGGATCAGTGTCTGAGGGATGGTAGCAGCCTGGCATTTGACATTCTGACATTGTTACGGCTGTCCAAACAGCCCCCAAAAAGTTGGGGGTGACTCAATGACAACATCTGTGGTTAAGCAGTAATTTACCAAATATGTCTGCTCAAAATGCCAAAGCACATATTTTAAGGCTTGCGGTCCCTCGCACTAAATACACTGCTGCCTTCCTAAAACATGACCCACAAACCACATGTTGCAGTATAAAGTCCATCGTGAACTGGGGCCATGAAAAGTTGCAAGGAGAAATTCATTTTTATAATTACTTGCACAATGCACTTTACTATTCACAAGTCACTTTCACATATCTGAGCTTTATAATTTCACATGCCTTCCTTCCTTGATAGATGTAATATGCCCGGCAGATAAGGACAACAAAATTCTTTTAAGATGGGGGAAGAACTCTGGTGGCTAAGTGGTAAGGATGTATGCTGCCAACCCAGAGGCATGTGATTTGAATCCAACAGCTGCTCCAAAGGAGAAGGATGGGCAATCTCCTCCCATACAATTTACTGCCTCTGAAAACCCACTGGAGGGTCAGCTATGAATTGGTTCCAACTTGATGAAACAAAACAGTTTTCTAAATTGTCTTTTGGTATAGTGAGGCCTTGAACAGCAGGTGGTCTGAATTTATGAGATGCTCTGCAGAAGTAAATAGGCAATCTCATCCTGTGTGATCTACAGCTGGTGGAGGGTCAGCTTTGAGCCTGTTTCAACTCTGTGGCAGTAGGTTCGGTATTTAGTTTCTGTTAGAAAGGTAACTAAGGGGAACTTGAGGGAGTGCTGGTGGCCTAGTGTCAAGAGGTTGTGCGGCAATCCCGAAGGCATGTGGTTCGAATCCACCAGCTGCTTCAAGGGAGAAGGACGGACAGTCTCCTCCCATGTGAAAAACTGCCTCTGAAAATCTGCCAGAGGGTCAGCTATGGGTCAGTTCTGACTTGATGGTGTAGAACAAGAAGGGGAACTCTGGTGGCCTAGTGGTAAAGAGTTGTATTGACACCCAAAGGTACACAGTTCAAGTCTACCAAGTGGTCCATAGAAGATGGGCCACTCCTCCCATGCAATTAACCACCTTTGAAAAACAAATGGAGGGTCAGTTATGGGTTGGTTCTGACCTACTGGTACACAAGGTTGTTAGTTCTGATCCACAAGCTGTTCCACAAGACAGACAATCTCCTCCTGTAAAGAATTGCAACTTCAGAAACCCACTGGAGGATCACTATGAGTTGAAATTGATAGCAGTGTTTGTATTTCCTAAGGGTAGAATAGGAATTCAAAGCAATCTACAGCATCCTAAGATTGTATACATATCCCTGTGCATTCAAGTAGCACTTCAAATGTTTAAAAATAATGGAATCTTTCCCGAAATACTTGACAATCACATAGGGAGGAAAAAAATGTGAAAATAAACTTAGCAGTGTTTTAGACAATTTTCTAATAATCAAAAAGTACTATCTTCCTAGCTTTCTCGTGTAGGCAACCGAAAAGCCATCCAGACTGAAGAAGCCCAAGAAACTTAGGGGCCACATAAGCCCCAGCCCATCAGGAAGGACCGGAAGCACCCTGGAGGCTGAGGTAATGCTTGTGGCTTGCATCACCACAAGATCAACTTTGACAAATACCATCCAGGTTATTTTGGAAAGGCTGGTATGAGACATTATCACCTGAGGAGGAGGAGGAATCAGAGCTTCTACCCAGCTATCAACCTTGAGAAATTATGGACCTTGGTCAGTAAGCAGACAAGGGTAAAAGCTGCAAAAAAACAAGACAGAAGCCGTTATAGCTCTATCAGGCTATGACAAATTTTTGGGGAAGGGAAAGCTCCCAAAGCAACCAGTCATTAAGAAAGCCAAGTTCTTCAGCAAAAGAAGAAGAGAAGGGGGTTGGGGGTCCTGTGTCCCAGTGACTTGAAGCTGTGTTAATTACATGGAGGTTGGTTAATTAAAGGTTTTTCCCTTATGAAAAAATAATAATACTAATGTCTGCCTAACAGCCTTGCTTACAATGTCGTCCCCGGTAACTGCAGCACTACCTATATAATGAAGGCATGAAGTCCTTTAAGTACTTCTGCAATTATTCGAATTCCCAATAGAATCCATGTTCTACATTGGATTCTAGGTATGCGAACTATGTTGTATCAAGATTTCAAAGAAGAAAGAATCATTTAAGGAAGGAACCCTGGTGACACAGTAACAAAATAGGCTGTTGGTCCAAAGGTCAGTAGTTCAAATTCATCAACTGTTCCACAGGAGAAATATGGGCACTCTCCATTTCTAAAGACAGAGCGGAGGCACCCTGATGGCGGATTTCTGGACAGCAGGGGATAAGATGCATTGAAGGTGCTCTGGTGATGCAATAGTTAGGGGCTTGGCTGCTAACCAAAGGTTGGTGGTTTAAGCTCACCCTCCACTCCAGAGGAGAAAAGACCAGGCAATCCATGGCAAGAAAGGTGTATAGTCTAGGAGCACTTAATTCTATGGATTTGCTACAAATCAGAATCAAGTAGACAGTATATAACTGGAGTCATTTGTTCAGAATGTCTTTTTACTGAGTCTCTATTATGTTCTAAACACTCTTGTGTACAAATAATAAAAAACTGTTGAACTTATGGCTGTGGGGTGGGGAACTAACTCATAGTTGACTTGTCAGTGGAGTTTTGGAAGCTGCAAATCGTGCCCACCTTTCTCCCGGGATCAGCCGGTAGACTGAACCATCGCTACTCGAGGTTAGTAGCACAACTCCTATGGACTACGTCACTAAAGCACTTTTGGGTAAAAACATGTATAATAAATAGGGAAATTATATCTGCCACTATGGGACTAACACCTTTGGGTGTGAAAATTACATACATTCAAGAGGACACACAGAAAGGAATTATACTGTAGGTGTCTAAGAACACACAGGAAGCCCTGGAGGCATAGCATGTGTTGACTGCTAAGCAAAGGTCAGTTGCTCAAATATGATCTGCCACTCAATGGGTGGAAAACAGACAGCCTTCCCCCTGGAAAGATTCACTGCTTTGTCAATTCCATGGAGGGGCACTAGGAATTTTAATCAACTCAATTAGCAGTGGATTATCCTTTAAGAACACAGAGGAGAGCACCAAACCCAGCCTTGTGGATAATCTAAGAACGTCCCTTAACCTAAGTCTTAAATAACCCAATAAGGACCAGCACTTTTCATGCAGACCTTCACTGCCATTAAGTCAATTCTGACTCAGTGACCTCCACAGTAAACAGAACTGCCCACAAGGTTTCCAAGGCTATAAATCTTTAGGGAAGCAGACTGCCTCATCTTTCTCCCAAAAAGGCCTTGCCTGGTGAGTCTGAAGTGCTGACCTTTTGGTAAGCAGTTTCACGCACAGGGAGGGAGGCAGAACCCATGGGAAGGACTCCTAAGTCTAAACCACTATTGGAACACTAAAGCTGAACACTGAAGGACAAAGGAAAACAATGCAGTTGGAGCAAAGTGAAACAGCTGTGCTAGGTAACATGTGAGCACTTCCATGTGCCAAGTATGTCGGCATGCTGGGCATGTTGCCAGGAGGGACTAATCCTTGGAGGAGGACATCATGCCTAGAAGGACAGAGGGTTAGCACAGGAGAGGAAGACACTGGATGAAATGAACTGACACACTGACTGTGGCAACGGGGTCAGGTTGTGTCAGAGGCAATGAGGTTGGCTCAGGATGGGGCAAGGTTCAGAGCCATTGTTCAAGGGGTTGATTATGAGTCTTAGTAAATTGGACAGCACATTAACAAGGTGTCAAACACCACACTAAATGTTTTCATGCATTATCTCACTGAATCTTCACAACTCTTTGAGCTAGGACTATTTCTACAAGTGATGGAAGAGGCAAGGAAGTAACTCCTCACACTGCAAAGGGTTTATTATGCAAAAAGAGACTAAGAAGCTAGATTTGAAGAAAACATAAACTTGAACACAGCCTGTCTCAGTGGTGGGCTTCTCTAGGGAAGATACTGAAAGGTTTGAAACAGTAGTTAAGTGGTCAGAACTGCTCCTTAGTTTACTGGGAAGCTGGATAGAGCAGGTGAGCCTGGTGGCAGAAAGTCAGGAGCTTGTCACTATGTCTACAACATTCTGGGTAAGAAAGCTAGCCTGCGGGAGCTCTGGAGGTCTAGTGGCAAGAAAGTGTGGGCAATCCTGAAGGCACTTGGTTCTAATCTACCAGATGCTCCACTGGAGAAGGAGGAGTAATCTCTGCCTGTACCAGTAGGATCTCATTCGACTGTATACACACACACACACACACACACACACACACACACACTTACTTTTTAAAAAAAGAAAGCTAGCCTGAATTATAGTAGGGAGGGTGAAGGAGACACAATCAAGAGTTTTGTTTTCTGGAGGGAAAACTGTCACTTTTTAAGAGTATATACAAAGGATCAGTGTGTGAGAGAAGATGATGAAAAAAAACCAAAAAAACAACAAACTCACCCAGAATCCTGACTTAAGAGAACTAGTTAAGACATGATACCATGTACCAGGAATAGAAAATCAACAAGTTTCACTTATTCAGTAAATATTTCTACTGCCCTTAAATGCAAGACACTTTCCTGAGGCCAAGAGTCAAGTGTGAAACACAGTCCTCGTTGTTCAGAAAATAATGACAGCAAAGGACACAGCATTTAAAAAATAACAGGTCTCTCTCTTTATCACTGTACATGACTGTTAAGTGACTCGGCTTAGAGTCCTGTGGGATTAAGCTACCATTTGTAAAAATATATGACTATATGCAGAAATCAAATTCATTTTAACAAATTTTTTTTAACTACCCTTCAATTTATCTAGTTGCCACTCTCCAAAAAACTCATGGGGGTATCTCTTTTACTGGCCAAATTATAATACGTATTTGGGCATTTTTCATTCCATTATCATCGCTGCACCTTGCCAAGAACAGAACAGTTCATAATCTCCTACTAGACTTCCTATAAAACATGACCTACTTCACATTAGCTTATTTCAGGAACAATTCCTAAACTTTACAACCACACCTTTCAACCATGGATGCGCTCTGTAAACCATTAATTCACAGCAATTCTGTGCAGATGTGGCAAGCATTACAAGTCCCATTTTACTACACAGTTAGGAAACTGGCCCAGGGGAAGTATAGTAACTTGGAAATAATCACCAAGCCAGATGCCAAAAATAACAACTCTTAGTCAATCCATGAGAAAACACTGCCCCTAGTTGAAATAACATGAAATTTCTCATTAAAACGAAGCAAAATGCAAAATAATGCTTTAAATCTAGGCTTTTACTTCCTAAATGGTCAAATATTAGAATTAAAATACGTAAGAACTTTCAAATAAAATATTTTACTAATACCTTACCCATCCAGGAATAAGATTGTTTAATGAGCGGCATCTGGCAGGAGTGACTTTTTAGCCAAACAACTTTTTTTTCAATCCCAGTCTCTTAAAAGCCAATGATAGAACTTGTTAATATAGAGCATCAAGTAACTTTTTAGTAAAATTAATGGCTTAAACTAAGAAGCCTACAAACACACATGCAAAATAAAACATCTATATTTTCCCCTGAAAACATATTTTCTACACTTTTATCTGTTGTATGAGTATATAAGTTAGCAAATTTAACAGTCAATATTCAGGGTGAAAATTTCACAATAATTCTGTGTGTTTCTTAGAGTACTTTTGGATTTCATTTCATACAGGCACTGTTTTATTGGATTGTGAAATGAAAGACACATATTACAAAAACGTAAACAATTTGGAAACAAAGAGAGCTCTAATTGTAAAAACTTTTTATGATGTTTAGGTGCTCATGTCATTTACAAAAGATTAAGCATTTATGATATTACATGACATTTACACTCTGCTTAAAGTCAGAATCAACAGTGTGATCAAGATCTGACCGCTGAAAGATTGACCATGCACTACAACCAAGGGGGACAAGTGGCAATTCAATTTATGGAGCTCAAACTGTAAATTTTCACAAAACCTCACGGATCACTCATGAAATGATGATTTCTTCACGAATTAAAATCCAAACTACTAATTCTGATCACAGTCTTCTGTGATTCTGTGACCAAAAAAGTAATGCTTTCTACAGGTCCCCATGTCCCGCACACCCAACCCAAGCCACAGCTGTGGAGCCAATTTCAACTCATCGCGACTCGACAGGTCAGAAAAGAGCTGCCCCATAAGGGTTCTCTCCAAGGCTGACCTTTAAGGATAGTAGCTTTTGCCACTGAGCCACCAGAGAGCTACGGCATCCTGATAGACCTCGTAAATTCATTTATCAATAATAGCATCATCTGTGGAACTTTTATGAAACAAATGAAATGACAGCTCAAATTAACTTCATAGTTCTAGCTTCCAAAAGTTAATCAATGCCTGATCAACTGGAGGGAAGGGAGAGGAGGAGGGGGGAAAATCGAGCTCACCTAATCCGGGCTAGTAATTCTGGTCAACCTAACATTTCATATTCCACGCACAGGAACTATCCAGGTCATTAAAGTATCACCACCTCCGCCTCCCCCACACTCACACCTTCATAGCAATAACAATAGCCCACCATCTAAAACTCCTTTCACATTAGGAAATGAATGCAAGTGCTCTGCTAACATTAGGAAGTAAATGCGACAGCCTGGAAGGTTTAAGGTCTCTTTTCAATGCACTTGATTGGCACATCCCACTGAAGCCGTATTCATCCAGCAGACGCGGCATTCTCCAGCGCCTTCCTCCTTCCAGCCGCAAAAGACAGGGCAGTTGTCACACACGAAGGGAAAGCGAAGTTCAAGTATCAAAGTTGCCGAATAATTAATCAAACCTCAACTACACACTGCAAATCCCTGCCCAAGCAGAACGCCTCCCTGATTTGTGTTCCTGGCAGAGTAGCAGACTCTAGATATAATTTCTAGGGATTGTTGACATTCTCCGTTTTGTCTCACCGCTTTATACAAGTTTTGAACATCAGCACTCACTCCAGCCCTACGCTGCCTGCCCCCCGCCCTGGGGATCTGGAACTCGCTGCAAGGACACCTTGCGTCTCCAGCTCCCCGTTCTCCGCCAGCCTTCTCCAATCCTCGGGTCACCCCGACGCCAAGCGCCAGACAGCTGCCCTAGGCCTAGGCCGTGGGGAAGAGCGCGGCCACCCAGGGGCCGGGGCTGCTTTTCCCAGCGCTACTACTGTAGTTTCCAAGCTCCAAGCATCACGGGCCCAAATGGGGCAGCAGCGCAGAAAACGGGAGGCGGCGTGATCCAGAGAGAAAAAGAGGGTGCCGGGGGCGGGAGGGGTGCGGAGGAAGCCACGAAATCGCGCCGCGCTTCTCTCGGAGCAACACCGCCGCACCGGAGGGTTTGCACGCAGGAGACGACAGATGGAGACGTGGGGCCGAGAAGGTTGAGCAGGCGGACCCGATGGGTCGTGGAGAAATCCACCGAGGAGGGGCGGGGGTGCCGAGCGGAGGAGCGGCCGCTGGATGGGGGAGACAAAGCCCCTGGGGGTGACCAAGGACCAAACAGAAAGGTGAGAGGGCCGGGGGCGCACCAGAAAAACAAACGGGACTGAAAAGGTGGAAGGAAAAAGAAAAAAAAGAAATCATCGCTGCCTGGGTGGTGGCAGGTCACGGAGCTAACGAAGAGAAGGGGGCAAAACAAAGGGGCACGGGAGGACGGGCAGCGGAGGAGAGGCGACGCAGGAGGGATGCGGGGCGCCACGGGTCAGACAAAGCGCCCAAGGCGGCGAAACAAAGGGCCGGGGGTTGCGAGTCGCGGGGGGCGACAGGGAAAGACAAAGCGCCCGGGACCGGGGGGCACCGGGCGGGCGAGCGGGCCACGGCGGCAGGGAGGAACAAAGCTGCACGGGGCCCGGAGGCAGGGCCTGCGGGCTGCACGACGGCGCG
>NW_006400000.1:2575192-2618919 GCF_000299155.1 Elephantulus edwardii
CGGGGCGCCCGCAACTTTGCCCGTTCCCACCGCTCCGATTCCCTCAGACTTACCCTGTCACAACAGGCGCCATCTTCCACAAACTCTCGCCAAAACTCCAACCCTCGCGAGATTCCCCCCGCCGCCGTCCCTGGTCCCTCTCCCCCGCCCTTCCCTTTTGCCTCACTCCCCGAGTCCACCCAGCCCCCGCTCCTCTTCCCCTCTCAGCCGCCGCGAAGACACAGACGCCTCGCGCCGCCCGCAGAGTAGGGGATCCTGCTCGCTGCCTTCCTTGGAAACCTACCCAAGCGATGGAGCATGCGCAGGCAGCGCCTCCGCGGGCGAGCCCTCCGTGTGGTCCATGGGGAGCGCTCCGGTTATCCGGGTTTTGGGACGCGCCCTGAGGGACGGACGTGGAGACTGAGGAAAACTGGAGGGGATTACAACTGGGACGGGGAATGGAGGGGTCAGGAGGCGGGGCCGAGGGGAAGGGAGGAGGGGTCCTGGGAAAATCGGCCGTGTTTCACAGGCCTAGCTGAAACACCTCCTCAAATGGGTGTTTTCCAAGTGGTTTCCCGCTCACTCTGAGTTCCCAGCCCTTTTCATTCATTCAGATGTTCCCTGGGCGCCTCCTCGATGCTAGTCTCCGCAGTAGGTGCTGGAGCTATGCAGAATCCTGGGGTTCGGGAGAGTGGCATACCAGGAAACCTCCTTCATTCATCCGGCCCCCAGCCGAATGGGAGGAGGACACGATGGCAGCGCGGTCTGACCCTAACAGAGCTGCACACGCGGAAAACTTTTGCAGTTTAGCTCGGTCGCCTGCGCTTCCTTCTCCTAGGGTGTGAAATGAGGTCAGGCTAAAGGCCTCTGGCAGAGGCATCCACCCTATATGCACGCGTCAGAAGGCCGAGGTGTTTTCTCCCAAACTGAAAAGTGAGAGCAGCCACCACCCACCCCTAGGCAGGGGCCCCGCTCGAAGCTCACTTAGCCTGAAAGTGCTAGGAGCTGCCGGCTGCATGTGCCTCTGGGACCTCCTGGCTGCAGCCAGGGTGTGGGAACCTAGGTGAATAAGGGGCCCGTTCTACACAGACCAGCGGGCCTCCCGTGGGCCGGGCACAACCGAACCTCAGCCTGCTGCCTGAAACATTTCAGGGGTTTAAACCTGCAAGATGCCCTGAGCAAACTTGGCAGGTCTGGCCATCTAGCTGAAAGGTGCAGGGCCTGAACCCCGCCTCCCCTCCCTACCTGTCGCCCTCCTCCTCCCCCCCCCCACTTGCCCCCGCCTTTCCCTTTCCTAGAGATTCCCAGCTCGGAGCTCTGCCTCCCGCAGGGAACCCCAAAACCCGGAGAACTGGAATCCTCCGGCCGAAACCTGCTGAAGGCGCTGCAGGATTGGCGCGGCACGCGCGGGAGGCACTGCGCATGTGCCCTGTGCGGGCAGCCCCAGTCTCACGCTACACCTCCTTCCCACCGCCTTCCACTACTCGGCTCCGAGTGCGAGCCTCAGACACAACACGGGCCGTGGGAAATTTCCCAAACCTCGCGAGAACGCGCCCACCGGCGCCTAAGGCTCAGGCCCCAAATCTCGCGGAGCGCCGGCTGGGCAGGTGTTCGCCGGGTGCAGCTCGGCTCCCGGCGCTGTTCGTGCCGCGCGTGCCCGGGCAGCAGGGGGGCGTGTGGGCTGGGGGAGCGGAGCTGCTCGGCGCGGAGGCGGGGCGGTGGGCGCGTGGCGGAGTGCGGCGAGGGAGAGAAGCCTGGCGTGTCACCCAGACTTCCTCTCTGCTGGGGCACACTATGCAATTAAATGGGGAGGCGGGAGGGCTCCTAAGAGAAGAAAGAGAGCGAGTGGGCGGCTGCGAAGACCAGGCGCCTCGCGCACATTTCCCTGCGCCTTGACTCTCTATGCAATAAATGGAAAGGGGGTGGGGGCGCTAAGGGAAAAAAAGAGGAAGCGAGAAGCGGAGAAACTGCACCCGGGACGCTCAGAATCCAGGGCCGGAGGAACCCCAGGCCCCTCTCAAGGGGAGGTTTCCTGCCGCCCTCCATGAAGCTGGTACTTTCCTACAAAGTGTTAGACGCCGTGGTTTCCGCCTCCGGAGCTGACTGACAGCCCCCGGGGTTGGGTTTGAGTCACGCCTCTGAGTCACCTCACAGGGCCTCCACTTCACTTGCTCTTAAAACAAGCTCGGATTCCCTGAATTACTCTCTCCCAGCAGTTGATCTTTCTTTCTTTCTTGTCTTTTCTTTTAAAAAAAAAAAATGTTTTTCTTTCTCATCTTTCCGCTTTGCTTATGAGTTCGGTGGTAGTGGTGGTTGTGTGTCATTGAGTCGGAACTGATTCATAGCTAGCAGACCCTCCAGCAGGTTTTCAGAGGCAGTAAATCGCAGGGGAGGAGACTGCTCATTCTTCTCCCACCGAGAAGCTGATGGATTCGAATTGCCACCAAAGTTCCCCTTGGTGGAGAAGGGCGGATGAGAATGTCTTCCTTCTGCACGCTAGTTTCTTGTGTATGTGCTTCTTCCCATTCAAGAAAAATGGTTTGGGTTTGATTTTTTTTGTTTTAAGTCGTTCCCCACCACCCCCCCCCCAGCGCTTTTTCAAATAGTCACTGCAAGTTTCTGTTCTTTCTTTCCCCTTTTCTTTCTACCCACTAATATGACATAATTTTGATTTTGCTTTTCTTCCCCTTTCCATATCCCTGTTGAAAGATTGATTCCACTTTAGGTACTGTTTCGTCAGATGTTTTAAGTGACTGCTGTTTTAACCCCTCTCTGCCTCTTGGAGGTCTGATGAGTGAGGGATTGCATTGCTCAATCCCACTCCTTTCAGATTGGCCTGGTCTGGAGTCTGTACCAGCCCTTCCTACCATTGTCTCAGAACCAGTGTCTTGCTGAGAGCACATCACAGGCAAAAGTGGAATTGAGTTTTCATTTCTAGAAGACAATGGGCCGTCCAGCAGGAACTTAGGTGCTGCTGGTGGTGTAGTGGACAGGAAATTACATGAGGGCTACAAGTCTGAAGAATCATTAAATACCTGTATCAAGGGGGATTTATCTTCAAAACTCTAAAGAACACACTAATCCTTTAGAAATGTAAGGAAATGGAAATAAGCTTTCATGTAACTGGTTAGTAAGATAAAACCGTGCCCTACAGCATAGACCATCTATAGCCTTGACTCATCTCTGTAATTGGCAGCTAAGTCAAGAACCTTGGGGTGTTCTCCCCAACTTACACCCAACATCCAGTCCCACAAAAAATCATGCAGACTCCACATTCAAAATACATCCCCAAGCCAAGCATTTCCCTACCCCCACGGTCCGCAGCCTGGTCGAGCCATCTCCTTTCTCACCTGACTTCAGGAAGTCTCCAAAGGGGTCTTCCTCCTTCCATTCTTGCCTTCCCAGTCTGTTCTCAGTGGTGAGTATTCAGCGTGGCCCCACAGCTCAGAACATCCTTCCTCATTCACTAAGAGGCACTTCACAAACTGGGCCGCTGCCAGAAGTCGCCTGCCCTCTGACCTCACCCCCCTGCATTCCCTGCTTGCTTGATAAGTTCTGGCCCTCTGGCTTCCTTACTGCCTGCCGCATACAAACACTCTCAACTCTGCCTCTTTGCTCTTCCTAGAATGCTCTTCAGACACCTTGTGAGTCATTCCCTCCCTGCCTGCAGGTCTTTGCCCAGATGTCACCTCAGTCAGGTCTTCCCTGACCACCTTTCAGAAAAGTAACTCTCTAGTCCATCTGGCTTGTCCTTTTTTCCTTTTCCCCCCATGGCATTTGTGAACAAACACATCCCATCTTCTGCGTGTTCATTGTTTACTGTCTCTCCCTTCCCACTATCACATCATCTTAATGAGAGCCAGGAATGTGTCTCCCTGTTTACTGCTCAAGCCTCAACTCAAGCAGCAATGCTGGACATGATTGCCCAAACCAAATCCACTACCATCATCAGGCGGATTCCCACTCATCGCAGCCCTACAGGGCAGGGCAGAGTAGAACTAACTGCCTGTAGTTTCCAAGCTCATATGTCTTTACAGAAGGAACCTATCTCATCTTTCTCCTGCAGAGCAGTAAATGATGATAGGCCTCAGTATTTGAAGAATAAATTAGGTGTCTTCCACTTTATAGTAGGGTTGAAATTACCCTGATGACGCACTCTTGATAAACCTTCTAACAGTCAAAGCAAAATTGATGAGTGCCCAGTGCTAGCCTCAGGAGGAGGTGGGGGAGGACAAAGCCAGCAGGGCAGCCTGTGTTGACTTAATACAAAAGTGAGAGTGCTTACTCTTGGCGGAGACCTGCAGAGCGGCAGATGAGGCCAAGCTTACTTTTTTTTTAAATTGTTATTTTAAGGGAAGTTTACAGAAAAGTTGTATTTTCATTTATTCATTGTTACCCATCCCCCCATTCACTTTTTTAAAAAATATTCATTCATTGTTGCATAATTACCTCCTTCCCACCCCCACCCCTCTTCCTCTTTGCAATGTACCTTTTATTCTGGACTGTTGTCATACGTGTAATGCCTAATCATATATCCCTTTATAAACGGTTCTTTCCTTCATCTGCTGCAATGCAGTGTTCACTATCTATCCACTCACAACCCTTTTCAGAGGCTAGACATCGTAGTGGGAATAGACTGACTGTCTTCCTTCCGTGGAGCTTCTGGTGGATTCGAATCACCAGAGATGGGTCAGCAGTGCCTCTCTATAGATAATGCCACCATTATATAGAAATAAATAATCTTTTAGGTCGCTAGTGGGGATGAAAATCCATGTACTATTTATCTAAAGCATTTGACAAAGTAGGTCACCAACCTTGCTAGAACTTCATCCTGGAAACATACTCTCCCGTATCAAATTGCCTATCACAGCATCAGTTGTGGTGGTGGTGGGTGCGGTGTCCCATTGAGTCAGAACCCACCCACAGCTGACCAAAGGTTTTCAGCAGGTTTTCAGAGGCAGTTTCTTGCACAGGAGGAGATTGCCCATCTTTCTCCCAAGGAGAAGCTAGTGGATTTGAACCTCATAACCTTTGTGTTGCCAACAGAACTCCTTACCACTAGGCCACTAAAATGTCCAAAAAGAGACATTTTATTAAAAACAAAATTGGCGAGCTCTGGTGGCAAGAACCTGCACTGCAATCCCAGAGGTACACGGTTCGAATCCACCAGATGATCTGCTGAAGAAGGAGGAACAATCTCCTCCTGTACCTTTCAGATCCCATTTGACAGTATACACACATAAAAAAAAATAATTTAAAAAATTAAAAACAAAACTAAACCTTTTCACTGAATAAAATAGGCTGTATCTGCTAGTAAGCAAAAAGCTCTCCAGTAGCTTAGAGGTTAACTTGCTTGGCTAGAGGGATGTGAACCCACCTGGAGAAAGATCTGGCAGCTTCTGTAAAGGCTCCGGCCTCGGAAGCTGTGCACGGCTTCCAAGAGTGTACAGCTCCGTCTTACAGGGTGGCTCCGTTAGAGTCAGCCTGATTGGAGTGGGTTTCAGGGTTGTTAAACCGAGAGTGGTTTTTATGTACTTACAAGGAAGGTTCACAAAGGTACATAAAGTGAACTCAAGTGTTGCGAATATTTGCTTCAAACCTGCTGTGGCTCTAATCATTTCTAAGTGAGCAGAGCAGAAGCCATTAGCATCACGTGGTGGTTTAAGTGTCTCCTCACACTTGGGCTCACCAAAAAAGCATGTTTTTGTTGTTATTATGTGCCGTCGAGTCACCTGCAACACATAGTGACTCTATGTACAGCAGCCCGAAACCCTGATCTGTTCTGTGCCAATCTCACCATCTCTGACACACCTACCTTAACTACCTCAGTCACCAAATCAATCCACCTCAAAGATGGTCTTCCTCTCCTGTGCTGTCCCTCCACCCTCCCAAGCATGATGTCCCTCTCCAAGGACTGGTCCCTCCTTGCAACATATTCGAAGTATGTCAGATGAAGCTTCAGAATCCTTGCCTCCAAGGAGCAGCCTGGTTTAACCCTCTCTAGGACAAACCTGTTTGTTATCTTAGCAGTCCATAGTACATTCAATACTCCTCTCCAACACCACAGCTCAAAGACATCAATTCTCCTTCTATCATTCCTAGTCATTGTCCGGCTCTCTGATGCATAACAAGGGATTGCAAAGACCATGGGCTCTATCAGGCACATCTTAGTCTCCAGAGCAACATTATTGCTCTTCAGTACTTTGGAGAGGTCTCTAACAAAAGACTTTCCCATCACAATATGTCTTTTGATTTCTTAGATGCTGGTGTCAAGAGTGTTGACTGTGTAGCCAAGCAAAAGGAAGGGTATAAAAATAGATAAAGTGACCTCGCACCATTCAAACCTGTGTTAATCCAGGGTCGGTTGTACATACATCCTGGCTTTATGTGTCTACAATGGATCTGGAAGAAACTGACAGTGACTACCTTCATGTAAGGGCTCAGTGGCTGCAGGACAAAGGCAAGGAAGTGCCCAGCCACTCACTGGCCTGGCTTCTTTGAATTTTGTACCCTTAGGCAGAGTCTATCTAAAATATAAGACTTAAAAAAAAAAAAGACAAGAGAAAAACATTAACCAAATAAAATTATTTCTTCTAGTTGTTATAGTTTGCTGTCAAGTCGGAACAGACCCATAACTGAACCTCCAGTGGGTTTCCAGAGACAGTAAATCATACAGGAGGAGATTGCTCATCCTTCTTCAGCTGGTGGATTCGAACCACTTGTCTTTGGGATTATAGTGCCGTGGCTTCTCACTTTGAAGCCACTTCCTAGCAGGGCTCTTTCCTAACAAGAATTATGTCTGTGGGCCACCCTTTCAGCAGAGCTGAGAACCACAGACCTGTCTTGTTGCTACACAGGAGACTGGTGAACACCACACTGTCCATACTAGCAGCAAGTTCTGAGGACCTGCTATACCTGTCAGGCATCATCTTTCATAGTTTACTAAGTCAGATGAGGCGGGCTCTGACTTCAGCAGCCTTCCTCGCCAGAAGCAGAAGGCCCCGGTCGGATACAGTGTAATTCTGCGCTGGCATGGAGGGATGAGTTCTTTAATGGCCGTGGAGGTCCAGGGGAAGAAACGCCTAAACTCATCGATGGAGGTTTCACAGAGATGACTTTTGAACTGACTGGAGGAGTGGGAGTTCAGAAGATGAGAGGAGGAGGAGAAAGCCTGGTGAGTACAGGAAAGGACAGGTTCAGGCCCTAAGATGTGAAAGTGCATCTTGCATTTAGGGGAACTCCAGCGGGGTTGTGCATTTTGGTGTCTGTCAAAGAGGAGCAGGTGTCCTAGGCAGGATCCCAAGGAGGACCTGGCAGAATTGTGATCCCAAAGGTCGGTGTAGAGAGCTCTGGAGCCTGATTGGTAATGCAGTGTGCTGCCAACCCAAAGGCACACGGATCGAATCCACTAGTTGCCCCCCCCCAAGAGAAAGATGAACATTCTTCTTGTGTAATTTACTCTTGCTGAAAACCTTCTAGGGGGTCAGCTGTGGGTCAGTTTTGACTTGAGGGTACGTAATAAGAACAAAAGTCAGTGTGCATCAGAATCAGCTGGATCCTACATCTGGGGTGAAGCCCAGAAACAGACATTTGGAATAGGTCACTCACTGGAATCACTCGATTCTGATGCAAATTGTTCATGAAACAGAACTGGAGACCTTCTGTTCCAGGAGGTGGCTGGCTGTTCCTCTCCCCAGGAGTTTTAGTTTGACAGAATATATTATGGTCTATCTAACACCTTCTTTATATGACTCCATAAATGAAACATTTTTAGGAACTACGTGAAATCTTTAAATTCTAAAAGGTATGCACCCAAGAGCCTTGCATATACGTGAAATAGGCATGAGAAGCACTTTGATTCAGCTAACGTGAAGTTGAGAGGGCTGATTGCTTTTGCTCTGGTGGTTTAAACACAGTGGTTCTTTTTTTAGTTTTAAACATAGTGATACATTTTAACCTTATTTTCATTCCACATCACACCATCTCATCCAAGGAGAAACACACACCAAAAAACCCACACAGGAGAAGAGCGAACTGGGGGTGGGGGTGGGGTGAGCAGGAAGAAAAGTGCAACAATGAATGAATGGAAATCCAAAATCTCTGTAAATGTTCATTGAAATTAATAAAAAAGGAAAAACCAAAAAACACCCCACACCAGAGACTGTTATTAGGTGCCCTCATGACAATATTGCAATGGCAACCCAGGGCTCTAGTGCCACATTGGGGAGCTCTGGTGACTTAGTGGTAAGGAGTTACACTACCCAACTAAAGTAGCATGGTTCAAATCCACCAGCTGCTCTGCAGCAGAAACATGGGCAAATCTCTGGCCAGGCAGTTTACTGCCTCTGGAAAACCCACTGGAGGGCCAGCTTTGAGTCAGTTGTGACTTGATTGTTCCTAACTGTAACAGTAGTACCCCTTGTTACTGCCTTGGTTCATTGTGTAGGACCTTAGGAAAACTATGTAAAACCTATTTCCTTCACATGTAAAATGGAGGTAATATAGAACGCCAAATTCATATGGGCTATTGTGAGACTGTAGGGGTAAAGTGCCATCAAGTTAATTTTGATGTATAGTAACCTCTCTCATTGAGAAAATCTGCTCTCAGGGACCTCTCCAAAGTCCTTAAAAGCAGTGATGTGACTTTAAAGTGCTCCTAATTCAAGCAATGGTCTTTCCAATTACTTTCTGTACATCTGGGAGCTGGACAGTGAGTAAGAATGACAGAAGAATTGATGCCTTTGATTTGTGGTGCTGGAGAAGAGTAAATATTCCATGGACTTCCAAAAGAACAAACAGATCTGTCTTGGAGAAAGTACAACCAGGATACTCCTTAGAGGCAAGGATGGTGAAGCTTTGTCTTCAATGCTTTGGGCTTATTTTTAGGTGAGGCTATTCCTTGCAGAGGGACATCATGCTTGGTAAGGTGGGGATTGATGAAAGAGGAAGACTCTCAATGAGATGCATTGATATAGTTACTGTGGCAGTGGCCTCAATCATGTAGGGAATGATAACAACAGCGCAGGAGAAGAGAGAGTTCAGATCTGTTGTTCTTAGGGCCACTGAGTTGTACTTGACTCGACAGCACTTAAGAACAGCAAGTGTTAGTTTGTGTTGCTTTCACTCAACAAGACCATAAATTGCATTAAGTTAATCTGAAGTCAGATAGGACTGTAACAGTGTGTGTTCAAACACAGTGGCGATTGTGAGGGTGGCATGGGATGGGACAAGGTTGTAATCTGTTGTTCCTAAGCTTTTCTGTGAGGGGGAGTTGGCAGTATTCACCAACCTTCTTGGTGAACTTGTCAAAGTGTCTATTATTTCAAACATTGGTATTAGGGCCAAAGTGATGATGATTTTATACAGATTGGTGTGAAGGCACTTCTTTATCATAATCACTCAGAAATGACAGTGTTGTTAGGTGCCGTCAAGTCAACCACAACTCACAACAACCCTGTGGACAATAGGTCTGAACTGTGCCCTGCCTCAGACCATTCACACAAACTCTGTCATGCTCCAGAGAATAATAATAGTGATTTCCAAGATATTAGGAGCATCCTCTCTGCAGATATTCCTTAAGTCATGGGCTTTCTGTCATCTTTATACCTCCTCTGTATTTATGACATGTTCCCTATCATTTTCAACTATATATTAATTAAAGTTCGTAAACGTGTAGAGATTGGTAAAAGTCTGAGAAGGCTTCTACTAGACTATACAATTCTGTAAGGAAAACAAGCTCCCAATTCCAGGATTTAAAGAAATAGGACTCCAAAAATGAGTCACAGAGTGCACTTAAGGAGAACTTGAGAAACAAAAATAAATATCCATCCTTTTCTTTCCAATTATGTTGGATTTTTCACAAGATTCTTTGGCCCTGGAAATCTGGCTTCTATTTCTATTTCTCTCTCTCTCTCTCTCTCTCTCTCTCTTTCTCCTCTTTCATGCTGGAATTAAGCTTTGCTTAGTTTCCTAACATGTGGGGGACATTCAAAGAGGTGAGGAGAAAGAACCCAGTAGTATGAAGAGAATCAAAGGTACATTTGGGTGAGAAGAATGTCTACAAATCTAGCATTTGTCAAAAGTTTTCATGGCAACAGCAATTGGAAGAAAATGTTTCCATGTGTCCTTGATATACTTTGTTTCTTTATCACATGAAGGAGAGAAACAGTTAACACTATCTGTTCAAGAAATGACAGTACCACTGAATCCTAAAACCTGAGTTGTGGGTATCTAAAATCATTTATTTGAATTCTTATTTTTGAAACTTTCCCCTCTGTTGTTTGGCTCATCTATCGCCAGCATTTGTCATTGTTCTGTTGTAAAGCTGGTTGAATGTCCACAGTTAAAGGAAAAGAACAAAACGAGTTGGACCAGGAAGGAAGGAGCATTGGAACGCCCTCCCCATTGAATCCTACCTCCACCACTCATCACCAATCCGCTGCAGCTAGGTAAGTCTCCTTCCTTATCTCTAACTCTCACTCCTTGCCCTTAAGTCAGAACTGACGCATAGCTGACCTTCCATTGGGTTTTCTTGACGGTAGTTCACATGGAGAAAGATCCATGGACTCCAAACACTAGAGAGAGGTAACCTTTGGGTTAGCAGCACAGCTCCTACAGACTGCACTAACAGAGCTCCCTGCTGTCATAAATAAGACCATAAAATTTGCTGAAGCGCTGGCTGCAGAAGGTCAAGGACTGTAACCTTAAATATGGATTGAAGCTTGACATCAAGAAAACAGATTCTCACCAATGAACCAATTGGCAGCATCATGATAAATGGAGAAGAGATTGAGATTGTTAACAGCTTAAATTTGCTTGGCTCTAAAATGAACACTCTTGGTACCACCAGCTGGAAAATCAAAAGATGAATTGCATTGGGGAAAGTCTGCTGACAGGGACTTTGCTAGAGTATTGAAGAGCAACGATGTCAGTCTGGAGACTAAGGTATGCCTGATCCAGGCCATAGTCCTCACAATTACTTGCTATGCATCAGAAAGCTAAACAGTGACTAGGGATGATCAAAAGAAAATGGAAGACTTTGAGCTGTAGTGCTGGAGGAGTATTGAATTTACCATGGACTACCAGGAGAACAAACAAGTTCATCCTAGGGAGGGTAAAACCAGGCTGCTCCTTGTAGGCAAGGATTCTGAGGCTTCAGTGGACATACTTTGGGCATATTACAAGGAGAAACCAATTCTTGGAGAGGGACATCATGCTTCAAAGGGTGGAGGGACAGCACAAGAGAGGAAGACCCTGGATTAGATAGTTTGACTCAGTGACTAGGATAATGGGGGTATGTGTGTCAGAGACAACAAGGTTGGCACAGGATAGAGAAGGGTTCAGAGCTGTTGTACATAGGGTCTCAAGCAACTCGACAGCACATAACAAAGTGCAGCTGGAGTACTCTATAGAGACAAAGATGATGAGGCTTCACCTCACATACTTTGGGCATGTTACTTGGAGGTGCTATTCCTAGGAGAGGGGCATGATGCTTGTAATGGTGAAGGTGATGGAGGGCCAGTGAAGGAGAGGAAGACCCTCAGCCAGGTGTATTGATAGGGTGACTGCAGCAATGGGCTCTAGTGTGTCAGGAAGTATGAGGGTGTCACAGGGTAGGATGGGACTCAGATCCATTATTCACAGGGTCACTATTAGTCGTACTCAACTCTACAGCACCTGACAACAACAACCACCTTTGGGCAGGCAGTGTCATTCCTTACAAAGGAGGAAGTCTCGGCTGCTCTGAAGGACCTGGCAATAAATTAGGCCCCAAGAAATGATGGAATACCAATTGACATATTTCAACAAACAGGTGCTACCCTGGACATGCTCAGATTGTGCCAAGAAATCTGGAGGACAACTACCTGGCCAGCTGACAGGAAAAGATTCGTATTTATTCCCATTCCAAAAAAAAAAAAAAGGTGACCAAAGAGAGTGTGGAAATTACCGAACAATATCACTAATATCCCATGCAAGCAAAATCTTGAAGATTATCCAAAAATGACTGGAACTACGAAAAATACAAGCTGGATTTATAAGAGGTCATGGCACTAGAGATTTTATAGCCAATGTCAGATGAATCCTGGCAGAAAGCAAAGAGTACCAGAGGAATACCTGTCTGTGTTTCAAGGACCTGAAGTATTTGCTACAGAAGGTCAAGGACTGTAGTCTTCAATGTGGATTAAAGCTCAACATCAAGAAAACAAAGATTCTCACCACGGGGCCAATTGGCAGCACCGTGATGGAGAAGAGATTGAGGATGTCAACAATTACAGCTTGTTCAGCTCTAAAATTCACAGTTGGCACCAGCAGTCAGGTAATCAAAAGACAAATTGCACTGGGAAAATCTGCTGTCAGGGACCTCTCAGAGTACTAAGAAGCAATGATGTCAGCCTAGAGACTAGTGTGTGCCTGGTCCAGGCCATGGTCTTCTCAATTACTTGCTATGCAGCAAAGAGCTGGACAGTGACTAAGGATGACAGAAGAATTGATGCCTTCTAGTTGTGGTACTGAAAAAGAGTCTTGAACATATCATGGCCTGCCAAGAAAACAAATAAGTCTATCTTGGTGAGGGTGAAACCAGGTTTCTCCTTGGAGGCTAAGATTATGAAGCTTCATCTCACATACTTAGGACACGTGTCCAGAAGGGACTGGTCCTTGGAGAAGGACATCATGTTTAGAAGGGTGAAGGGACAGCACAGGAGAGGAAGACCCCAGATGAGATGGATTGATACTGTAACTGGGGCAATAAGAATTGGTGTGTTAGAGTCAGTGAGACTGGCTCAGGACAAGGCAGGGTTCCGAGCTTTTGTACATAGGGTCGCTATGAGTTGTAGGCAACTCGATTGCACATAACAATAACAAACCACCAGAGCTCCCTGTAGGATACTCAATATATTATTTTTTTAAAATTAAAGTCTTCTACCCTTAACCATTTTTATTTTCCCTAACCATTACATGGGTTAATTCGATCTGACTTACTCATTTGTTGCAAGCCTCAAATAAGATATTATAGAGATAATTAAGGGGAAAGCTCTATCTGTACATGAGTTCATATTATCTTACTGTTGGCTTTTCTTTTCTTTTTTTTAAATTTAATAGTTTTTATATAGGAAATACCCCCAGATTCTCTCCTCTGCCTGTGCTATGGCTCACCTTGTACACAAGTGGTCTTTGCTGGATTTTCAGAGACAGCCTACCAGAACTAGGTTTCACTCTTTGTATCTGTGTTGATTTGTGTCATAGATAGTGTAGTGACAGGCATCATTGTATAGTTATGACCTTTGTGGTTAGCACTCCTGCCCAAAATAGAAATAGACTAAAGACTAAGAAAATAAAAATTGGAGTCTGTCTATTTAAGTGATGATAAATCGTGAGAGACATTGAACAATTCCCTTCTTGTGAAATGCCCAACCCTGTTAAGCCAGCTAAGACTGCAGTTCTACAGTGCATTATACTCTGAAGTTCTACCCATTGCCTAGCTGAATTATGACCATTCTGTTCATAAGTTAGTATCTTTACATTTGAGTAACATTTTTACTTACTGTGTCAACATGTGGCAAATACAAAAAAGTAAGCTTATGAAATTCACACAGAAGAGAAAAGGCTATGATATTTCTACTTAACTCTTCTTAAATATTGACCATGAGCTTTGTTCTATTCTATAAGCATGTATCAGAAGTTTTGTGTCACCTTCCTAAAGGTCTATTCCATTTTTAAGCTGTACAAGAGAAACTCTCTCTTCAGAGGAGTCCGTGAAGAGAGTCTAACTACAGTTGTTCTATTTGTTGTGTTGCTGTTTAGATTGCTGTTTAACAATAGTTTGTCATGATTAGTATCCTGTGGAAAGTAAAATAAATGACGTTATAGTATTATGAATGCCTCACTAGTGGAAAAACATATTTTGCAAGATCTTAACTACAAAGTGCCTCCTATCTAAGTCCTGGAAGGCTTAAAAATTTATGCATGCTTCTTTTTACTTTTTTTGTCCCAGCATTCCAAACACTTCGGCCTTACTTACTTCTTCCCTCAGAATTACTTTTGTCTTCAATGAGACTTACAAACTATTGTCCAGGAGAAGCATTTGGTGACTACTTTTCTTTTAAAGTATAAAGTTCTTCAGAAACGTTCTTACGAAATCCCAGTCTGATTTTCATCACACAGTTTTACCTATACTGCATCACATTTTCCTTCACCAGCAAATACAAAGTATTTTATTTTTAACTAGCACAGCTATATCTGTATTTGCATGGTACTTTCCAAGTTTCCAAAATAGGCTACAAATCACAGAATTGCCGCAGAAAAAAAAGTACTTAAACACTAACTTCTGAAAAGCAGTTTATAGACAGATGAATTCCACTTTATGAAGTATGGTTTTGAAAAGTTGTATATCAGTTGAACATGTGAAGCTATTTTCTATTTAAAAGAATGGTTTGATAAATAATGTGTGAAAAACACAACAAACAAATACAATCCTCACTGTATGTTGTCTTCTCCTGGATATCATCTCAATAAATCCTCATAATGATACTGTGGGGAGTGGGGTTCATTAGGTGCTGTGGTAACAACAATCAAGAAACTAAAAGACATATTGCATTGGGAAAGTGTGCTGTCAGAGACCTCTCCAAAGTACTGAAGAGATACAATGTCAGTCTGGAGATTAAGGTGCACCTGATACAGGCCATGGTCTTTGCAATCACTTGCTATGCATCAGAGAGCTCAACAATGACTAGGGAGGATAGAAGGAGAAATGATGCCTTTGAGCTGTAGTGCTGGAGAAGAGTATTGACTACACTATGGACTGCTAAGAGAATGAATAGGTTTGTCCTGGAGAGGGTGAGGCCGGGCTGCTCCTTGGAGGCAAGGATTCCGAAGCTTCATCTGACATACTTTGGACATATTGCAAGGAGGGACCAGTCTTTGGAGAGGGATGTCATGCTTGGGAGGGTGGAGAGACAGCACAGGAGAGGAAGACCCTCAATGAGATGGATTGATTCAGTGACTGGGATAATGAGGGGTGTTTCAGAGACAATAAGATTGGCACAGGATAGAGCAGAGTTTAGGGCTGTTGTACATAGGATCACTATGAGTCACAGGTGACTTGACGGCACATAACAACAACAGCAATACCCCAATATGCTTGGAAGGGTACAGGGATGGTGAAGGAGAGGAAGACCCTCAACTAAATGAATTGTAGGAGTAAGCACAAGTGGTTCAGAGAGTGTAAAGATGGCACAGGACAGGACAAGTTTCAGATCTGCTGTTCATAAGGTCTCTATGAGTCGTGCTCAATGGCACCTAACACTACTAACAATGACCCAATTTGGAGAAAAATGAGGAAATGAGCTGAATAAACATTTTTCAAAAAAAGATGTACAAATGACAATAAATAACACATGGAAACTAATATCACTATCCATTAAAGAAACACAGAAGCACAAGGACAGGTAAAATAAAAAAGAGCAATCAGTGTTAAAAAGGATATGGAGAAATTGAATCGCCTACATTTCTGATGGGAATGTATAACAGTACAGTCACTTAGCAAAATAATTTGCCATTTTCTCAAAAGGTTAAGGATAGTATTAGCATATGACTCAGGAGTCCACTTCTAGGTATGCACCCAAGAGAAATGAAAACATTTCCACACAAAAACTTTACCTGGTTATTTGCAGCAGCTTTATTCATAATGTCAAACAAATAGACACAGTACAATGTCCATCAGATGATGAATACATAAGTAAAATGGCATAACCACACAGTGGGATATATTTGGCTCTAAGAAATAAATTACTGATGTATGTTAAATGTTGTTGTTGTTGTTATGTGCCGTCGAGTCACCTGCGACTCATAGCGACCCTATGTACAACAGCCCTAAACTCCGCTCTGTCCTGTGCCAATCGCACTGTCTCTGACACTCCCATCCCAATTATCCCAGTCACTGAATCAGTCCACCTCATAGAGGGCCTTCCTCTCCTGTGCCGTCCCTCCACCCTCCCAAGCATGATGTCCCTCTCTAAGGACCGGTCTCTCCTCACTACATGTCCAAAGTAAGTTAGATGGAGCCTCAGAATCCTTGCCTCCAAGGAGCCACCCGGTTTAACCCTCTCCAGGACAAATCTATTTGTTTTCCTATATATAAACTTAAAAATTTGTTAAGTGATAGGCTTCTCCTTGGTGTCACAGAATCTGAAGCTCCATCTGACATACTTTGGGCATGTTGTAAGGAGGGACCAGTCCTTAGGGACATCATGTTTCACAGAGTGGAGGGGCAGCACAGGAGGGGAAGAACCTCGATGAGATGGATTGATTCCGTGACTAGGGTAGTGGGAGCAGGTGTGTCAGAAACAATGAGTTTGGCACAGGATAGAGCAGGGTTTAGGGCCCTTGTACATAGGGTCTCTATGAGTTGCAAGCAACTCGATGACACATAACAACAACAAGTGATAGGAGTGGGTTACCAAAGCTCCAGAGCCTATAGACATGAAATCTAAAGAGGCAAATTTATAGAGACAGAAAGAGTTGTGATTTCCTAAGCCTTGGGAAGTATGGTCCATAGAGGGTTACTCTGTTAACCCCAAGTAACAATTTCTCCAGTGATTTGAATACACCAGTAGCTCCATGAGAAAAAAATAAGCGATCTCCTCCCATGTGATTTACAGCCTCAGAAAACCCACTGGAGGGACAACTATGCGCTATCTCTATAGCAGACGCAATACATTTTTTGGTGCTGAAGTGTATAGGGAGTTGTGCTGCTGACCCAAAGGCACTTCCTCCCTGGTGGTTCAAATCCACCAGTTGGCTCCTCTGCAGAACGATGGGCAATACTTTCTCATGTGATTTACAGTCCCGGAAAACCCTCTGGCCGCTCAGCTATGAGTTGGTTCCTACTCATCAGCAGTAAGTGAGCTTTTTGAAAGGTGGAGAGCTAAATAACCGAGCCCATCATAGTAAAGGAACTGATGAAGGGCCACATGGTACAAGGGCGTCACAACTGAATGGCCTAGGGCAGAGAACAGGGAGCTCTGGTGGCCTGGTGGTAAGGAGTTGTATTGCCAACCTAGAGGCACTCGGTTCAAATCCACCAGCTGCTCCGCAGAAGGAAGGTGGATAGTCTCTTCCCTATGTGATTTACTGCCTCTGAAAATCCACTGGAGGGTCAGTGATGACAATGGGGGTAGCTGTTCGAACGCACTGAGAATGGCTCAGGACAGGGCAGGCTTCAGAGCTGTTGTACATAGGGTTGCAATGAGTTGCAGGGAAATTGACAGCATTTAACAACCACCACCACCACCACCCTAAAAATAACTCATCCAAACAGAAGTGACTCGACAGTACACAACAATAACAAGGTCAACGGACAGTGGTGATTCAGTGGTAGAATTCTCACCTTCAATATGGAAAACCCAAGATTTGATTTCCTGGGCAACACACCTTAAACACAGCCACCACCCAGTGTCACGGGGGCTGTATGTTGCTATGACGCTAACAAGTTTCAGTGATGCTACGATAAACTAAGGTGAAAGACCTGGAGATTGACTTCCCAAAGCAGATAGTGAAAGACCTTGGAGCATAGTAAGTCCTACCCTTTTCCTTGTGGAGTTCCTATTACTCCAGAACAGCCAACATCAATAGCCTTGGGCATGTTCCATAACTTGTAGAATCTTTCATTTTCTCCTTTGCAAAAGTAGGATACTAATAGCTGTGCTGCCCACCCAAAGGCATCTGGTTCAAATCCACTAGCTCCTCCTTGGGAGAAAGATGGCCAGTCTCTTTCTGTGTGAAAACCCCAGGAGAGTCAGCTATGAGTTACTTCTTAACTCAATGGTGCATAACAATAACATACATTAGTAGTGAATAAGTAACTCCTCCTGTCATTCACACCTGGCACAGGGTGAGTGCTGGGTCAGCAGAGTCACCTCTGTTTGTATGAGTGATTGTTAGGGTTGTTGTTGTTGTTAAGTGCTGTCAATTTTCCTGTGACTCATAACAACCTGTGTACAACAGCTCTGAAGCCTGCCCTGACTCGAGCCAGTCTCAATGAGTTCTACACAGCTAACCCCATTGCCCTAGTTACTGTATCAATCCATCTCATCCTGTGTTGTCCCTCTACCCTTCTGAGCATGATATTCTTCTCTAAGCATCAGTCCCTCCTGGCCACATGCCCACAGTATGTGAGACGGAGCTTCAAAATTTTAGCCTCCAAGGAGAAACTTGGTCTCACCCTCTCCAAAACAGACCTTTGTGTTTATTTGGTGGTCCATGGTATCCACCACAACTCAAAGGCATCAATTCTTCTTCTATCATCCTTGTCATCCTTCTGTCATTGTCTAGCTCTCTGATGCATAGCAAGTAATTGTGAAGACCATGGCCTGGATCAGGTGCACCTTAGTCTCTAGACTGGCATTATTGTTCTCTATTCACTTTAATAAGAGATTAACCACCAAGGGCCCTGCTAAGAACCACAGGCAGGAAAAACCGAATCTCAGTTTAACCTAAATTTGCCAACTCAGTTGTCTATAACCTCTACTCTGTTAATAACATATATTGCTCAGCACTGTGGTTTAATTTATGTTATTCAGGCACTGTTTTAGGCACTGGGGAGGCAGGGGTGAACTAAAGAAACAAGATCACTGTCCTCAAGCGTAAGGGTAGAGTGAAAGGGTAAATGATATCACCACTTGTCTGTTAGTTATACTGTGTTGGTGTAGTTGTTAAGTGTTGTCTAGTCAAGTCCAGCCCATAGCAACTCCTATCCTGTACTGTCCTCACAATCTCTGACATACTCAAGCCGATTGTTGCAATTAATCATGTCAACCCACTTGGTTGAAGATCTTCCATTCTTTTTGCTGGCTTTCCAACTTTCTTAACATGGTGTCCCCCTCTCCAAGAATAACCTCTCCTAATAACATGCTCCAAGTATGTGAGACAAAGCTTTGTCATCTTTGTCTTTAAGGAGCATTCTGATTGTGCCTTATGTAAGACATACCTGTCTGTTCTTTTGGCATTCCATGGAATACTCGGTTGTGGGTATGTGCCATCAAGTCACCTGCGACTCATAGTGACCCTATGTACAACAGCCCTGAACCCTGTTGTACCAAGCCAATTTCATTGTCTCTGACATACCTATCCCAATTACCCCACTCACTGAGTCAATTGATCTCATCCAGGGTTTTCCTCTCTCCAGCTGCCCCTCCATCCTTCCAAGCATAATATCCTTCTCCGAGGACTGGAACACCCTGACAACATGCCCAAAGTATGTCAGACAGAGCTTCAAAATCCTTGCCTACAAGAAGCAGCCTGGTTTCATCCTTTCCAGGATGGACATGTTTGTTCTCTTAGTGGTCCATGGTATATTCAATACTCTTCTCCAGCACCACAATTTAAAAATATCGATTCTTCTTGTGTCATCCTTAGTCATTGTCCAGCTCTCTGATGCTTAGCAAGTAATTGTGAAGACCATGGTCTGGATCAGTCTCTCGACTGACGCTATTTTCCCAATGCAATTTATCTTTTCATTTCTTAGCTGCTCGTACCAAGAGTGTTGATTGTAGAGCCAAACAAGCTGAAGCTATTAACGGTCTCATCTCTTCACCATCTATCATGATGCTGCCAATTGGCCCAGTGGTGAGAATCTTTGTTTTCTTGATTTTGAGCTTCAATCCATATTGAAGACTACAGTCCTTGACCTTCTGCAGCAAACTCCAATACCACAGCTCAAATCAATTCTTCTTCTGTCATCCTTATTTATTGTCCAGCACGCAGATGCATAGCAAGTGATTGAAAAGACCATTGGCCTGAATCAAGTGCATCATAGTCCTCAAACTGACATCATTGCTCCTCAATAATTTGGAAAGGCCCCTGACTGCAGAATTTCCCAGTGTAATATTTCTCCTGATTTTCTGACTGTTGGTATGGAGGGTGTTGATTATGGATCCAAGAAGATGAAGAGGTTGACAGTTTCAATCTTTTCTCCGTCTATCATGATGCTGTCCATCGGGCCAGTGGTGAGAATTTTTATTTTCTTAATTTCTTACAGTTATACTGTCGTGGTTGACATGTTGCTGTCACTGGAAACTATACGACTGTATGTTGACAGTGGTGGACAGGTTTTAGTGGAGCTTCTGAATTAAGAGAAACTAGGAAGAAAGACCTGGCTACCTAATTCTGCAAATTAGCCAGTAGAAAACGCTATGCATTACAAAAGTATGTTGCACAGGAGGGGAAGGCCCTTTATGAGGCGGATTGATGCAGTGGTTGGGGTAATCGGGGTGAGTGTGTTGGAGACAGTGCGATTGGCACAGGACAGAGTATAAGGCTGTTGTACATAGGGTCACTACGAGTTGCAAGCGACTCGACAGCACATAACAACAACAACAACACGTTGCCCAGTGTAGGCTAGGAGATGAATTGCTTAAATTAGAAGCTACTCAAAGTATACAGTGGCTGTAACAAGAAAGTTGAGAATATCAGCCCAGTAAATATGGCACAGGATAGAATCCTACCTGACAGCTATAAGCTCAAGCAAACCAATCGTACTGCTGTGGAACTGGTCCTAACTCATAGCGACCCTGAAGGACCGAGGAACACTACCCTACAAGGTTTCCAAAGCTCTCAGTCTTTGCAGAAGGAGCCTGCCTTCCTTACCTTTCTCTGGCAGGGTAACTGGTGGATTTGAACTGTTGACTTTCTGGTAACCAGTCTAACACTTAATCTGCTGTACCACCAGAGTTCTTTTTACTGAGCCATTCGTGGTATGTACAATCAAGTTAGAACCGACTCATGGATGACCTTCCAGGAGATTTTCAGAGGCAGTAAACCTCAGGAGAGGGAATTGTCCTCCTTCCTCCCACAACTGTACTATCAGGGCTCCTGCAATCTGACTAAACTAGGCCCAGCATGGAGCACTTGTGTTGATTCCTGGATCAGCAAACTAAAGCCTATTTCCATTTCATGTCAAAGCCGCGTTTTCCCAGGAGTTGAAGTCCAAGTTAATCAGTTTGACTTTGCAGACTCTACAGCTAGCCAGTTGGGACTTGATTGATCAATTTAATCTGCTTTCCTTTAATCCCAAATGAGAGAAAATGCCTGCCAGTCAATCCAAAATTGTCCTGTTGGTTTTCTGTGTTTGAGCTTAAAACCTGAAACACTGGTCTTGGGAAAGGCTGAGTTCTGTGCTGGAGCCCTTATCTATTTCCGCTGTCCACATGGGTTCAGATGTCATTTGACTTCTTTCTGACCATTAGACTAGGCATGTGGTTTTGCTGTCAGGAAGAGGACAATGGAACCTGTTGTCATCATTATAGGTGCCGTCAGGTTGTGCCCCTGTTCACAACAGAACAAAACGCTGTCTGGTCTGGCACCAGGTGAAGTCCATTGTTGCAGTTACTCGGGCAATTCATTTCATTGGAGGTCTTTCTCTTTTTTCCTCACCCTCTGCTTTAAAAAACCCAAACAACAACAACAAACAGATATGCCCTGGAGAAATCATTTTATTGGGGGTCTTCCTCTTTATTCTCCATCCTCTGCTTAAAAAAAAAAAACCCAAAACAACAAAAGCCTGATATATCTTGGAGAAAGTGCAACCAGAATGTTCCTTGGAGGCAACAATGATAAAGCTTCATCTTATATACTTTGGGCATGTTGTTAAGAGAAGCTATTCCTTAGAGAGGGTCATCAAGCTTGGAAAGGTCAGGGAAAGAGAGGAACACAATTGACATGATGGATTCACATAGGGGCTGCAGCAATGGGCTCAAGGATGTCAGGGATGATGAGGATGGCACCGGATAGGACAGGGTTCAGATCTGTTTGTTGTTCGCAAGGTAGCTATGAGTCGTATTCAACATGACTGCACTTTAAAAAAATACAGAAAAGGAGGGGAGGAGTGATGTATATTGCATTGAAACAGATGAGGGAGAGAACTGTTTAAAAGGGATATTTGAATGGGTATTCTTGTCATTACAGAATTCCAGAGTGAAGGCTGCATAGTGGAGTGGGCTTGAGGGGGAGGGATTGCATAACAATGAAAGAGTTTTTCTTTCTTCTCAAGGAGAAGAGTGAATTGGGGGAGGGGAGAGAGGGGGTGAGTAGGGAGAAAAGTGCAACAGGGAATGACTGGAAACGCTAAGTCTGTAAACTTTCATGAAAATGAATTTTTTTAAAAAAGTGTATTAAAAAAACCAAAAAACTTGACAACTAAAAAAAAAAAGAAAAGAAAAACCCAACTACTTTTCCAAGCATAATGTCTTCCCCCAGGGCTTGATCCCTCCTAGTAATAGGCACAAAGAATGTGAGAAGAAGCAACATCCTTGTTTATAAGGAGCACTCTAGTTGCACTTCTAAGACATCTGTTTGTTCTTTTGACAGGGTACAGTGTATTCCGTATTCTTCACCAACACCAATTCAAGGGAATCAATTTTTCCTTCGTCTTTAATTGCATATAGCTTTCTTTCTGGTACATATGAAGCAACTGAAATATCATGGCTTAGGGCAACTTAACTTTGTTCTTTAAAAGTGATACCTTGGCTCTGTAGCATTTTTAAAGAGGGCTTTGCCTCAGATTTGCCCAATGTGATACGTCATTTGATTTCTTTCTTTTTAAAAAACATATGTTGTTTTCTATCCTTGAGTCAGAACCAACCCATAGCTGACCCTCCATTGGGTTTTCAGAGGCAGTTAATTGCATGGAAGAAGATTGGCCATCTTTCTCCTGCAGAGCAGCTGGTGAATTCAAATCATGTACCTTTGTGTGTGGAGCACAATTACTTAACATTATGTTGTTGTTGTTGTTATGCGCCATCGAGTTGCCTGTGACTCCTAATGACTCTATGTACCTAAGCTCTGAACTCTGCCCTGAGCCAGTCTCACTGACTCCAACACTCCTACCCCCATTGCCCGAGTTACTGTATAAATCCACCTCATCAAGGGTCTTCCTCTTCCTCTAAGCATGATATCCTTCCCCAAGGACTGGTCCCTCCTGGCCACATGCCCAAAGTATGTGAGATGGAGTTTTCAATCCTAGCCTCCAAGGAGAAATTTGGTTTTACCCTCTCCAGTACAGACCTTTTTGTTATCTTGGTGTTCCATGGTATGTTCAATACTCTTCTCCAGCACCACAACTCAAAGGCATCGACTCTTCTTCTGTCATTCGTAGTCATTGTCCACCTCTCTGATGCATAGCAAGTAATTGTAAAGACCATGGACTGGATCTGGTGTACCTTAATCCCTAGACTGACATCATTACTCTTTTGATGAGTCTTCCTCCATTCCAGATGCCACATCCTCCTCATAAAGCCCAGTCTCCTAAATGATCTTTTCTACTTATAGATTAAAAAGGTATGGAGACAAGACACATCCCTCATGAACTACTTTCCTGATTTTGAACCATTCAGTGTTTCCTTAACTCTATTCTGAGGACTGCTTCCTGGGCCAAGTATAGGTTTCACATAAGCACAATCAAGTGTTCTGGAATTCCCATTCTCCTCAAGGTTAGTCACAATTTGTTGTCATCCACACAGTCACATGCCTTTGCATAGTCAATGAAACAAAAATAGACATTCCTCTGGTACACTCTGGTTTCTGTTAAGATCCATCTGACATTGGTGATAATGTCCTTAGTGCCACAGTCTCTCCTAAACCCAGCTTGTATCTCTGGTAGTTCTCTGTTGATGTACTGTTCCAGTCCTTTTTAGATAATCTTTAGCAAGATTTTGCTTGTGTGTGATACTGTTCTATAATTTCCAAACTCTGTCAGGTCACCTTTTTTTAATTTATTTTTTTTTTGTATGGGAATAAATAAATATGGATCTCTTACAATCAGTTGGCCAGGTGGTTGTCCTCCAAATTTCTTGGCAAAACATGGTGAGCACACCCAGTACAACATTTATTTGTTGAAATACGTCAGTTGGCATTCCATCAATTCTTGGGGCCATGTTCAGTATTTATATCTCCTTTTTTGGAGTAAATGGCTTTAGTATTTAGAAGTTATTGACTCTCTTCAGTTTAGTTATAATCTCTATATTCCCTGATTCAATCTTCTCTGTCTCTTGAAGGTAGACAGGAAGCTCAAGAATTTTTTTTTCTTATTTCAGTGGCATTAACCCAAGAAATAGATAAAAACTGCTACAGATTTGTCCAATAGATGCATTCATTGTTTGACCTCTTGATGTTCCTTCCACTGGTGTTGGTTATGGACCCAAGTAAAGTTAAATGCTTGACAACTTTAGTCTTTTCATGATGTTGTCTATGGTTCCAGCTGAGAGAAGTTTTGTTTTGTGTTGAGGTGGGTTTTTTTTTTCCTTTCATTTTTATTATTTATTATTTTTGTGTGTGTACCGTCAAATCGGATCTGACTGGTACAGGAGGAGATTTCCCCTCCTTCTCCAGCAGAGCATCTGGTGGATTTGAACCGCATACCTATGTGATTACAGTGCAGCTTCTTGCCACTAGGCCATCAGAGCTCCTTTTGTTTTGTGTTGAGGCATAATTCATGCTTAACTCAGTCTTTGAGTTTAGAAAGTGCTGCACGTCTTCTTGGTTTTCTGCACACCAAATTGTGTTATCCTAGGCTGTTAGGGAGTCTCTCTCCAATCTTGATGCCATATTCTCCTTCATCCAGTTCAACTTCTTGTATTATTTGCTCAGAATACAGATAGGATAAGTGTGGTGAAATGGTACAATCTTGATACAAACCTTTCCTGATTTTGAACCATTCTGGTTGAGTGACTTCTTCATGGTCCATGAACAGGTTCTGTGTGACCACAGTTAAGTGTCCTGGAATTCCTAGTCATCTCAATGGTATCCATAATTTATTATGATCCACATAGTCAAATGCCTTTGCATAGTAAATAAAATACAGTTAAACATCTTTCTGGTACTCTCTGATTTCAGTCAATATCCATCTAGCATTAACTATGATATTGCTCATTCCACAGCCTTTTCTGAATCTAGCTCGGTGTGCTGATAGTACCCTGTTGATTTACTGCTCTAGACTGTGAAAGGTTGTATTGCATATGTACCTTTGTTATTCTGGAAAGACAACTATTGTTATGGAAAACTGACAGAGGTTCTTGACTCATTAAACTTTGATTAGTGCTCACAGTTAAAAAAAATTCTCTTCAGCAAGATTTTTTTTTTTACTTGTACATAATATGCAGCCTTCAGTATGGATTGAGGCTCAATGTCAAGAAGACAAAGATTCTCACCACTGGACCAATTGGCAGCGTCAGGATGGATGGTGAAGAGATTGAGATTGTTCACAGCTTCAGTTTGCTTGGCTCCACAGTCAACACTCTTGGCACCATCAGCCAGGAAATCAAAAAACGTATTGCGATGGGAAAGTCTGCTGTTGGGGACCTCTCTAAAGTATTCAGGAGCAACGGTATCTCTCTGGAGACTAAGGTGTGCCTGATACAGGCCATGGTCTTTGCAATCACTTGTTATGCATCAGAGAGTTGGACAATGACTAGGGAGGACAGAAGGAGAATTGATGCCTTTGAGCTGTGGTGCTGGAGAAGAGTATTGAATGTACCATGGACTGCTAGAGAAAGCAAACAGATTCATCCTAGAGAGGGTTAAACCAGGCTACTCCTTGGAGGCAAGGATTCTGGGGCTTTGTCTGACATACTTTGGACATGTTGTGAGGAGAGACTGGTCCTTGGAAAGAGACATCATGCTTGGTAGGGTAGAGGGACAGCACAGGAGGGGAAGACCCTCTATGAGGTGGATTGATTCAGTGACTGGGGTAATCAGCATGGGTGTGTCAGAGGCAATGCGATTGGCACAGGATAGAGCAGGGTTTAGGGCTCTTGTACATAGGATCGCTATGAGTCGCAAATGACTCGATGGCACATAACAACAATAACAACAACAACAACATAATATGAGTGATACTGTTAGATAATTTCTGCCTTCTCTCACATCATCTTTTTAAAATTTTTTTTGAGATGGGGACAAACATGGATCTCTTCCAGTCGGTTGACTCCTTAGCTGTCATCCATATTTCTTAGGATTAGATAAGCGAGCATATGTAAGGCTTTCCTCTGTTGGAACAACTCAGTTGTTGTCCTGTCAATTCCTGAAGCCTGTTTCCCACCAATGTGCCTCCAGGGAAGCCTGAAACAAAGCCAAAACCAGCCCCAAACACTGCTGTCAGTTTGCAATCATGGTGACCCTCCACTGGGTTTCCAAAGCTGGAATTCTTTACATAAGAAACTTTCCATCTTTCTCCATTGGAGCAGATGGTGGATTCAGAATCCCACCAACCTTTTAGTTAGCAGCCTGGCCAAGGGACAGTTTGCCCTTGAGACTTGCATAAAGAACCTGAGACATTGCCTGAGTGTGTCTTTAATGGTTTCCATGAGTCATAGTTCTGACTATCACCACGTAGATATGTGGTGGGACGTTCAGCTCCAATCCTGTGACCTGTTCAGTCTGAATTTGTGGATGTATCCCAATCCTGGCCTTGAACCTGACTTTGTAGTCCCACCATCAACAGTGATGCAATTTACCTGCTACCAGTTAGGAGCTGCTTCTGACTTTTCTTGTGTCCAAAATCTATCAGTAAGTGCTGTGGCCATGATTTCATCTTTGGCATCATGTTGATGGTTTCCCTGATTTCATTTCCAGAATGAGCTTTCTGTCTGCCTCTGTCCTGTTTATGTTTTAATAGAATATACAGGTCTCTTTAGCATAGATTTGAATCTTGGGTGAGGTGTTCCCCCCCCCCCCCAGAATACTTCCTTGTACCTATATTTTTGCAGTTTAAAAAAGTGTCTCCACCTACATCATACTGAGGAACTCTAATCCAACTTGCAGGCATATGCTGTCCAGTTCATGAGTTGAAAGAGAAAGCTAATGAGTTCAGATCCACATTTAATATTGTGAAATATTTCTTTTTAACAGACTTGACTATTTTTACCTTTCTTTGTAAAGTCTGTGTGGGAAGTGGAAAGTGATGAGTGCTCAGATTCAGGGTTCTAATAATAAGCAACGTCTCACACCACCGACTGACATGCCTAATTCCCTCCACAACCACCTACCCACTCCCACGCAGTGATACGAGTTGGACATTTTATCCTGATTCTCAAAAATACCCCTGTTCACCATGGAGTTGGAGCCGACTTGTAGCTGACCTTCCAGCTGGTTTTCGAGAGACTATAAATCTCATGGGAGGAGATTGCTCGTCTTTCTTCTCAACAGTTGCTCTTGAATTCAAGCTGCCAGAGAGGTGCTACCATTGAGGGGACAATACACCCCCCTGCAGGCTGTCCCTCCAGAGCTCCCTGTCCTGATTATACAGGTGAAGGAAGTGAGGCTTCCAGAAAGTCTAAAGTAGAAAATCTTGATTTAAAGTCATCTTTTGGCCTCCAAGCCAAGAAGCATTTTTACTTATTCTGAACCAGTTAACATACATCGTTTAAAATCAAGGAAGGTGGATGTCTGGGTTTTATTCTGTCTTCGACCCTATTTAATCTGTATGCTGAGAAAATAATTTGAGAAGCTGGACTTTATGAAAAAGAATGTGGCATCGGGATTGGCAGAAGACTCATCAACAACCTGTGTTACGCAGATGACAGAACCTTCCTTGCTGAAAGTGAAGAGGACATGCAACACTTGCAGCAGAAGGTCCTTCAGTATGGACTACACACCTCAACATCAAGAATGTCTATCTGTGTTTCATTGATTATGCAAAGGCATTTGACTGTGTGAATCATAACAAACTGTGGCTGACTCTGAGAAGAATGGGAATCCCAGAACACTTGATCATGCTAATGCGAAACCTATGTTTGGACCAAGAGGCAGTTTTCAGAACAGAGCAAGGAAACACTGCATGGTTCAAAATTGGGAAAGGCATACGCTATGGATGTGTTCTATCTCCATACCTTTTCAACCTGTATGCAGAACAGATTATGCGAGAGGCTGGGCTCTATGAGGAGAAGTGTGGCATCAGGATTTGTGGAAGATCTCTTAACAATCTGCGTTATGCAGATGACACATCCCTGCTTGCTGAAACTGAGGAGGACCTGAAATGCTTGCTGCAGAGGGTCAAGGACTGGAGCCTTGAGTACAGATTGAAGCTCAATGTCAAGAAGACAAAGATTTTCACCACTGGACCAATGGGCAGCATCAGGATGGATGGTGAAGAAATTGAGATTCTTAACAACTTTAGTCTGCTTGGCTCCATGGTCAACACTCTTGGCACCAGTAGCCAGGAAATAAAAAAACATACTGCGATGGAAAAGTCTGCTGTTAGGGACCTCTCCAGGGTACTAAAGAGCAATGGTGTCACTCTGGAGACTAAGGTGGATTGATTCAGTGACTAGGATAATCAGCATGGGTGTGTCAGAGGCAGTAAGATTGGCCCAGGATAGAGCAGGGTTTAGGGCTGTTGTACATAGGGTCACTATGAGTCGCAAGCAACTCGATGGCACATAACAACAACAACATGAAGAAAACAAAAGTCCTCACCATTGGGCCAATAGGGAACATGATAGTGTTGTTGTTTTGTACCATTCAGTCAGATCCAACCCATAGTTGACCTTTCAACACGTTTTCAGAGGCTGTAAATAGTGTGAGAGGAGACTGTCCATCTTTCTCCCATGAAGCAGCTGGTGGACTGGAATTTAATGCAGCTCTTTACCACTATGTCACCAGGGCTCCCTAACATTATGATAGATGGAGAAAAGACTGAAGTTGCCAAGGATTTTTATCTTACTTGGATCCATAAACTTGGTATCAGCAATAAAGAAATCAAAAGATGTGCTTCATCTGGAAAAAAAATCTGCAGACAAGGACCTCTCCAAAGTGCTAAAGACGGACGACATCAGTTTAAAGATTAAAGTGAACCTGATCCAAGCCATAGTCTTTTCAATAACTTGCTATGCATCTGAAAGTTGGGTAGTGAATAAGAATGACAGAAGAAGAATTGATATCTTTGAGCTGTGGTGCTGGAGAAGAGTACGGCATACCCCATAGACTGCCAAAAGAACAAACAACTATGTCTTAAAGAAAGTGCAACTAGGGTGCTTCTGAAAAAGCACAGAGAGTGAAGTTTGATCTCACATACTTTGAACATGTTGTTGGGAAGGGACAGTCCTTAGAAAAAAGACATCATGCTTGGAAAGGTGGAGGGCCTGAAATGAGAGCAAGGCCTTTAACAAGATGGGTTGATAACAGTGGCTGTAACAATGGGCTCAAGGAGATCAGCAATGAGAAGAATAGCACAGGACAGGGCAAGGTTCAGATCTGTTGTTCACTGGGTTGCTAGGCATCAACTTGTCCACTCAGTGTCACCTAACAACAACAACAACAGTTAATGTTAATTTTGTGCTACTCCTGCAAAGCCTTGTTTTTCATTGAGAAGTGTTTGCTTTGGGAAAACATTGCTTTGACATTAGCTAAGGAACATTAGAGAAGTTTGGCATAAACACTTCATCTTTAAGAATCACGATTAATCACTTAACTTTCCACTTCATTTTGCTGGTTGGGCCACATGATCAGTGCTAATAATGAGATAATGATTTATTTATAGATATAGCAATTTTGAAACTGTCTTTAATAATGATGATGATCTAAGAATTATTGACGTCTTTGGATTATAGGGTTGATAAAAATTATTGAACATTCTATGGATTGCAAAGTCTGTCTTAGAGGACTGACTTGCTTCTTAGATGTGTTCCTCTTGTTACTATGTGCCATCAAGTTGAGGAGGGTTCATAGTGACCCTGTGAACAATGGATCTGAACCTTGCCCTATCCTGTGAGGTAGGGATAGTGAAACTCTGCCTCACATACTTCGGACATGTTTTCAGGAAGGAAGGGCCAATCCTTGGAAAAAGATATCATGCTGGGAAAGGCAGAAGGTCAGAGAAAGAGAGGAAGACCTTAGACAAAGGAAGTGGTGTGGTGGCTGTAACAATGGGCTTGAACATGAAAGATCAGGAGGCTGGAGCTGTGTAAGGCGGGGCTCCTATTAATTGCTCACAGGGTCATAGTCACAGATGATACATAACAATGACAACAAACATCTCCTTTTTCTGAGAACCACATTGCTGTTCCCCATAATGATGCAATGCCTGCTTGTGTTCTCCTGAAAAGCAGGTGGTGGCTTACAACCACTGACCTTTTGCCCTTCACTTAGCAGTTCAACATGTTACCACTATATCACCTTGTGTGTTATAAATTTAGTGTACTCTATATGCGGGGAACTCTGGTGGCTTAGTTATAAGAAGTTGCACCGTCAACCCAAAGGTGGTTGTTGTTGTTGTTGTTATGTGCTGTCAAATTGCCTGTGGTTCATAGCGACTCCATGTACAACAGCCCTAATCCCTGCTCTGTCCTATGCCAATCTCATCATCTCCAGCACACCTACCCCCATTACCCTAGTCACAGAATCAATCCACCTCATAGAGGGTCCTCCTCTCCTGTGCTGTCCCTCCACCCTCCCAAGCATGATGTCCTTCTCCAAGGACTGGTCCCTCCTTGCAACATGTCCAAAAGTATGTCAGACAAAGCTTCAGAATCCTTGCCTCCAAGGAGCAACCCAGTTTAACCCTTTCCAGGATGAGCCTATTCGTTTTCTTAGCTGGCCATGGAATATTCAATACTCTTCTCCAGCACCACAGCTCAAAGGTATCAATTCTCCTTCTATCCTCCCTAGTCATTGTCCAACTCTCTGATGCATATCAAGTGATTGCAAAGACTATGGCCTGTATCAGGCACACCTTAGTCTCCAGAGTGACACCGTTGCTCTTTAGTACTTTAGAGAGGTCTCTAACAGCAGACTTTCCCATCGAAATACATCTTTTAATTTCCTGACTGCTGTTGCCAAGAGTATTGATGATTCAATTCCATCAGCTGCTCCAAGGGAGAAAGATAGGCTGTCCCCTCCCATGCAGTTACCTGCCTCTGAAAACCCACTGGAGGGTCAACTATGAGTCAGATCTAGCTTAAGGATAATTAACAACAACAACATTCTGTATACAGAATATCTTCCTTGTTTGTTCCTCAGTGAAATAATACCTTTTTCGTGATTAAGAGAAGCAAAACTGATGATTAAAAGCACATTGGCTGTCATTACCCAGTTCAAATATTAAGTAGGAAATTCCACAGGTAGAAAATGTCAAAGGTACTAGAATGTTTTAATTATATAATCTGAGGCAATATCAAAGAAAAAAAAAAAGGCAAAACAGTCTAAGTGGTTTTGTTAGTTGGCCAAATAATCTTCAGAATAGTGTATTAAAACCAAACCCCCAGTTTTATAGTGGTGGGAAAATTCACTCACATCCAAGTATTTAAGGACAGAAAAATCTTAGCTACAAGTGGTACCTGTAGCTCTAAACCATGTGGTGATAATGATTTCAAAAGTAATCAGGGAATTTAGGGTGAATTTCTTTGATAATGCTGTTCTCCTAATGTTCATTTAAGCAAGTTAAAACTGGTGAATTAGTAGGCCCACTGAAATGAACTGAGGTGTGAAATGAAAAACATATATTATCATTTTAAGCTTTTCCAAGAAAAGATTGTTTTGAAATGTGACTTTGCAGCAGGCCCGGAAGCAGTAGAAGCTTTCTTTTAAAAATGCTGTAAAAGGAAGAAGGGGATCCCTAGCCTAGAAGGACAACAGAAAGAAACCTCTTTATCAAGTTAAAATCTTTCATTGTTGGTTGCGGCTTGCCTCCCGACCCTACAATCTCTAGCTGAGGGTCACACCCTCTAGTTAACTTAATAATAAGACCTTCTGGCCTTGTATCGATGATGACTTTTTCAGTGAATAGGAAAAGAAAACTTTAACTATTTTAAACTTTAACTAACTTACTGATAAGTTTGTCCTGAATCACAGATTTTCCTATTCTGTCTTTTTCAGACCAAGAGTACCAGCATTTGGTTAATGCAGATATTGATATCAAAAGACCCAGAAACATCTTACATGAGTAACCTGACACCCCATCATCTTCTCTTTTACCAATTACAGTTCGAATCCACCGTGGGAGAGAGACATTCTTCTGCCATACAATTCAATGCCTCTGGCTGGAGGGTTGGCTATGAGTTGGTTCAGACTTGATAGCACACAACAACAACAACAACTCTGCTAAAACTTTCAGGGACCCTGTCTGACCTTCTAGGGAACAGTCCTTTGAAGGAGGAAAATTGTGTCCCTTGGTGAGTAAGTGTCTAACCAATAGTGACTGTCTTGGAAAGAGAGAAACTTGCAGGGCACGTCCTATAATGATTAAGCAGATAATTGGAAAGACACCATCCTGGAGGCCAGCTGCATGCCCCTACTGATTTGCATAATATCTCCTTTAGAAGATAACCTCATTTTTCCCTCCCCAAAATATGAATAATCATGAGCTTATGCCCACATACCTAACCCAGTCTACAAATATTTCCTAAAAAAATTTCCCATTTGAAGACAGATCTGAGGAGCCCATACACTTATGTGAAACCTATACATACACCATGAAGCAGTTGTCTGAACAGAACAAGGGAACACTTGTTGTTATGTGCCATTGAGTTGCTTGTGACTCATAGTGACCCTACGTACAAGAGCTCTATCCCGTGCCAACATCGTTGTCTCTGACATACCTACTCCCATTACCCCAGTCACTGAAACGTTCCATCCCATCAAGGGTCTTCTTCTCCTGCACTGTCCCTCCACCCTCCCAAGTATGATGTCCCTCTCCAAGTACCAGTCCCTCCTTGTAACATGTTCAAAGTATGTCAGACAAAGCTTCAGAAAACTTGCCTCCAAGGGACATCCCAGTTTCACCCTCTCAAGGACTAACCTGTTTGTTCTCCTAGTGGTCCATGGTATATTCAACACTCTTCTCCAATACTACCGCTCAAAGGCATAAATTATCTTTCTATCATCCCTAGTCATTGTCTAACTTTCTGACGTGTAGAAAACAATTGCAGACTATGGCCTGGATCAGGTGCCCCTTTGTCTCCAGACTGACATCATTGCTCTTCAGTACTCTGGAGAGGTCCCTGACAGCAGACTTTCCCAGTGCAATTCATCTCTTGGTCTCCTGGCTGCTAGTACCAAGAGTGTTGATTGTGGAACCAAGCAAACTGAAACTGTTAACAATCTCAATCTCTTCACCATCTATAATGATGTTGCCAATTGGCCCAGTGGTGAGAATCTTTGTTTTCTTGATGTTGAATCCATATTGAAGGTTTCAGTCCTTGATCTTCTGCAGCAAGTGCTTCAGGTCCTCCTCAGCTTCAGCAAACAGGGTTGTGTCATCTACATAATGCAGGTTGTTGATGAATCCTCCTCCAATCCTGATGCCACATTTCTCCTCATACAGCCCAGCCTCCCAGATGGTCTGTTTTGCATATAAATTGAAAAGCTATGGAGACAGAATACATCCCTGGTGGACACTCTTCCCAATTTTAAACCATGCAGCATCTCTTTCTTCTGTTCTGATGACTGCCTCTTGATTCAAGTATAGGTTTTGCATAAGCACAATCAAATGTTCTGGAATTCCCATTCTTCTCAGAGTCAGCCCTTTCTGACCACATGCACAAAATATGTAGAGTTTCAAAATCCTTGCTTCCAAAGAGCAACCTGGTTTCACCCTTCCGAGTCCATGTTCAATACCCTTCTCCAGCACCACAACACAAAAACATCAAGTTTTCTTCTGGCATAGTAGCTGCAAAAATGTCTAAGGCACTGAGGGTCTCGTATCAAAAGTTTCCAGAATCCTACAGCGCCTCCACAAGAAAAAGATAGGGCATACAACTACAAAATGAGCCAAAGACCTGGAAGGACATTTCACAGAGGAAGACATTCGGATGGCCAACAGACACATGAAGAAATGCTCAAAATCATTGACACTATGAGAGATGCAAATGCAAATCAAAATCACAATGAGATACCATCTCACTCCAGTAGCAGTGGCAAAGTTTAACAGGACAGCAAGTGATAAATGTTAAAGAGGATGCAGTGAGATAGGAACTCATACACTGTTAGTGGGATTGTAAAATGTTTCAATCACTCTGGAAGGCAGTTTGGTGTTTACTCAAAAAGCTGAATACAGAAATTCCTTATGACCCAACTATTCTACTACCTGGAATATACCCTGTGAAAACTAGAACTGAGGCACAAATGGAGATTTATACACCAATGTTCATAGCAATGTTATTCACCATTGCAAGAATGTGGAAACAGCCCCAAATCCAAACTCAATTGTATGGATTGAGAAATTGTGGTACATTCACACAATGGGGGAGGTAATCTTAGGGTTGCACAATTTGATGGCTATAGGGAGGGTGGGTAAAGGAAGTGGGAAAGATCTGGTATGAAAAACAATGTATACAAACTTTGTAAGTAAACCCATATAAAATAGATTTTTTTTTTCCTTCTCGAGTTTAATAATAGACTTTCGAGAACTGCTGGCCTTTGTAAACCTAGTAGGTAGATTTTGTTGAAAAAATCATTAGCTTTTTTAAATACTTACATTACAAGTAAAATTGAGTTATAAATATTCTTCTCTTATATTTCTCTTTCTTTTAGTTATTCAAGCTTCTATAAGTAAACTGGCCAAAGCATATATTCCTTTGGTTTGTAACAGTTTCAATAATGATTGCTGGTCCTTCATTATCTATTCATTGAAAGCAAACTGGTTGCCATAGATTGCTTTCAACTCATGTTGAGTCCATAGTTGTTGGATAAAATAAAAATTTTATTAAAAACCAAAATGGCTCAAGCACAGCCGTGGTTGGGAGGTCGGCTCAGGGACTGGCAGTGTTGTGTGGAACACACAGTCCCTGTGAATCAGTGTTGACTCAATGTCACCCAGCCAGAACAATTGGGCTCTATGACACCTTCTTCTTATAGCCTCCTAGATTTTAATTTCCCCTAATGTTGTCCTTATCCTACTTAAATTCATTTTATAGACTGGTTGATTCTTTAAAGTACATTTTCGGGCATTGCTTTGTTACGAACTCCATTGGCCCCCCACCTCTGGAATTGAGTTTTGTCTGATTGATGATGTGATTTTTGGCATTATACTTCATTGTTCTTTTCACTCCCCCAACCCCTGCCACCCTGAATTAGTCTACCTTGTTAATAATACCAAACAAATGTGTTAAAGAACAGGCTTGTCAAGCATGGTGCTTTGAACTTGAGCTTTATAGAAATTTATGAGCCAAAGTGTTTCCCCAAATTATGGTTACAAGGAACAAATATTAGCTATTAAAATGATCTTTTAAAACGTCTTCCTCTTGATTTACTGTAAAGGGCTTAAGTTTCTTTTGCAGACACACAACAATGGATTTTAGCTTTGCACATCACATGCAAATCCTCTGTAGGGTTTGTAAAACTGCAACCCACAATCCTCCCTTAAAAAAACCACCCTGATTATTTGTACTTATGCTGGTTCCAAATAGTACAATAGTTTCTGGATTGTTGCCACATTCCTCTCTAGATGATCATTTGGGGAGACTTTGTTTATAATGTGTGTTCTGAATGAAATCTTAAAATTCCAAGACCACAGGATGTAGGACTCAATTGTGGGTTAAACTTAGTTCTGCTTTTTTTTTTTTCCAAAGAGACCCTATTTAGATTAGAACAATAACAAACATTAAAGAAAAAAGAGAGAGAGGGTTGGTTTCCCCCAAACATTAGTATTTGAAGGACTGAGAGACAGAATGCTATTTTCAAAGGCCAAAGAAATTTTCAAAATGGCCTTTAGCATTCAGTGGGTAGTTTGAGGGAACTAAAATATTACATTGCTTTGCAGAGATCATGAGAAACATTTTCTTTAATGACCGTGCTAATGATGATTTTAAAATCAGAGATAAACCCTGAAGTTAACCTAACACCTTCCTCTCTCTTCCACCCCCGCCCTGTACAGGCCAATAGTTGAGTTCACATGATAAACAATCTAAAAGCAATTTTTTCTTTATATTTTTGGCAACGTTGAAAATGTAAATGTTTCCCTGGGACTTCATCTTTAAAAGAAGTTCAGCTACCTCCATCTCCCTACCGCACCCACACTCCGTGTTATTTATTTTAAAAGCACATGCTCCTTCAAGGACCGAAACAGCCATTCCTTATTGGAAATCAAGCTTCTTGAATGGGGTTACAGCTTCAGGACATTTCCCAGTTTGACAAAGGATAGATTTAATAATCATGACTTACTTAGAAGAGTATCTGGTCTTACTTAGGTTTTGCTCTGGCTTATTAGCTCATTGCCAGTTTAGTGTATTCTTTCACCAGCCACTGCTTATAAAAATGGTAACAGAGAGTGAACGTATCAGAGAAGCACATGCAAGTAAGGACCAGCCCATCTAGCAACATTCCCATTCACTATAAACAGTTAGATTTCTCCTTAAGATGCTTCAGTCTCTCTCTCTCTTCCTCCCTCCCTCTATCCCTCTCTCCCCATCTCTTTCTCTCTCTCTCTTACATACACGCACACACATGGCTTTCTATGACACAACCTTTCTGGAATTCCATAAACACAGGATACGCAACACTGTTAGCCACTTGAAAATAAGCAGACAGTTGCCCACAGATCACATCTTACTTTTGGGCTCCTGTGTAAGCCAAGAAAGTGATCTCTTTGAATCTGTGCCAGAATAATAACAGGCCCTTGAAAGCACAGTGGCTTTTTAAATGGATGTTGCGTGTCACCAGAATGCAGAATGAATCGTGACCTTAGTATTAAGCAATCTTATGGTTGACTTTGATCTTTCAGGGTGGGTGTGGTGAGTAAAAAAAAAACAACACAAAAATATCTATTTTTCACATAAAAATTTAGTGCACAGATGCCCACAAGGATGGTTGGACAAGGACTTTAAATTTTTATTATATAAAAAATATTTTTAAAAAATTTAGTGTAACTGGAGGGAGGGTGTGGGCAGGGAGAAAAGTACAATAATGAATGACTGGAAACCCTAAGTCTCTGTAAACTTTCATTAAAATTAATAAAAAAATTAAAACAAAGCAAAACAAAAATTTAGTGCAAAGAAAAATATTCTACTAGGGAAGAAAGCAAATGTGAGTAAAGTAGATGTGAGTGCATCCAATGGCCACCACTTGCTGTCATTGCTTGTCATCAAGCCAAAGAACAATAAAGGTGCCCTCTGCTTTTCAAACATTTAGTTTAAGCCACTTTGCCTTCTTTATAGTTTTGACAAAAGATATGCAATATTGCCTGTCTTGGCTAACAGAAGGAAATCTGAAGGAAGTGTTTGCTTTCATGGGGAAAGGGGATAAAGTGAAACTGGCATCTGGTACTTGTTTTGTAGTAAACATCTGTAGAGGCTGTGAGAGTGGGATCACCAAGCTGCTTCTCCAAGCACTATCCTCAGCACCTGAGGATCAAGTCCCTTTAACTGTGTCTGCGAATGCTCTGTGTTGGTGCTATTTTAGGCTTTCTTGTTATTTGGTGTGCCCTGTTGTTGTTATGTGCCAGCCAGTCAACTGTGCCTCATAGTGCCTATGCACAATAGCTCTGGGCCCTGCCCTGTCTTGAGCCGATCTCACTATCTCTGACACACCTACCCTCATAACCTCAGTTGCTGTATCAATCCATCTTACCCAGAGCCTTCCTCTCCTGTGCTGTCCCATCACCCTTCCAATCATGATGTCCTTCTCTAGGGACTGATCCCTCTTGGCAACATACCCAAAGTATGTGAGATAAAGCTTTAAAATCTTTGCCTCCAAGGAGCAGCTTGGTTTCACCCTTTCTAGAACAGATTTGTTCATTTTCTTGGTGGTCTATGGTACATTCAATATTCTTCTCAAGCATCACAACTCAAAAACATTTCTTCTTCTTCTGTCATCTTTGGTCATTATCCAGCTCTCTGATGCAAGCAATTGTGAAAACCATGACATAGATGAGGCACACCTTAGTCTCTAGACTGACATCATTGCTCTTCAGCACTCTGGAGAGGTCCCTGACAACAGATTTTCCTAGGGCAATTAATCTTTTGATTTCCTGACTGCTAGTGCCAAGCCTGGGAATGTGCCCAAAATTGTCCCATATAAATAATTAGCAATTGCCTCTTCCCTTTATGCCATTTTGATTTATGAAAAGGTTTTTAGGAATGCTCTACTTCCAGATAGTGAGGAAAACCTGCATATTCTAAGAGCTCACATATAGCAACTATTTTAAAACTTTGATGAAACAGAAGAAAATCAATGAGTAATTAAATGCTGTACTTAGTGTCCTGCTTCTGTTCAAATACTTGATTAATATGAGGTCTGGCTAATATTGCCCTCACAGTAGGATGCCATCTACAGCTAGCTTTAAGTTAAGCAAGCATGTTAAGAACCCTCCCAAACATGATGTCCCTCTCCAAGGACTGGTCCCTCCTTGCAACATCCCAAAAGTAAGCCAGATAAAGCTTCAGAATCCTTGCCTCTAAGGAGCAGCCTGGCTTCACCCTCTCCAGGACGAGCCCGTTTGTTCTCCATGGTATATTCAGTACAAATGACATTCAACAGCTGCTGCACTGAGATCTAAGCTGAACCCCACCTCCCTAGTGCCAAAAAAAATAAAAAGCACATTGTTCAAAGGGGATAGTAGGGATGACTCCAACTGCCTGTGTTTCTGTAGTTATGGTGGGTGACACCTCTAAGTACTAGCAACTTTTCTGTTCTACAGAAGAGATGACTTCAGGGAATTCTGCTAGAATTGGTGATGATGGAAACGGACAATTCAGGGAACCAAATAGGCTTTCCAAACTCCACTCAGGACAAGGCCCCAGGAATCCAGCCAATAATCTGCCCAAGAAGCCATCCAAGAATCCTTCCAGGAATCTCATTGGAAACAGAGGGAGTGCCTTCTCTTCTTGCACCTGGACGGACTGTTTTGGACTAATTAGCTAGGATCATACCACAGTTGTTGTTGTTGTTGTTATGTGTGCTGTCAAGTCACTTGCTAACAGCTCTGAACCCTCCTGTATCCTGAGCCAACCTCATTGTCACTGACACCCCTACCCCTATTACCCCAGTCACTGAATCAATCCATCTCATCCACGGTCTTCCTCCCTCATGCTGTCCCTCCACCCTCCCAAGCATGATGTCCCTCTCCAAGGACTGGTCCCTCCTTGCAGCATCCCCAAAGTATGTCAGACAAAGCTTCAGAAACCTTGCCTCCAAGGAGCAGCCTGGTTTCAATCCTCTCCAGGATGAATCTCTTTGTTCTCCTAGCAGTCCATGGTATATTCAATACTCTTCTCCAGTATCCCAGCTCAAAGGAATCAGTTCTCCTTCTATCATCCCTAGTCATTGTACAGCAATGATCATGGATCAGGTGCACCTTAGTCTCTAGACTGACATCTTTGGTCATCAGTACTCTGGATAAGTCCCTGAAAGCAGATTTTCCCCAATGCAATTCATCTTTTGAATTCCTGGCTGCTGGTACCAAGAATGTTGACTGTGGAGCCAAGCAAGCTGAAGATGTTAATGATCTCACTGTCTATCATGATGCTGCCAATTGGCCCAGTGTTGAGAATTTTTGTCTTCTTGATGTTGAGCTTTAATCCATATTGAAGGCTGCAGTTTTGACTTTCTGCAGCAAATGTTTCAGGTCATCCCTCAGTCTGGCAAGCCAGGTTGTGCCATCTGCATAACGTGTATCACAGTCATCGTTGTTGTTGTTATTGTTAATGTGCTGTTGAGTTGCCTGCAACTCATAGCGACCCTATGTACAGCAGCTCTGAAGTCTGCCCTGTCCTGAGCCAGTCTCACTAATTACGATTGCCCCAGTTACTGTATCAATCCATCTCTTCCGGGGTCTTCCTCTCTGTCTGTCTCTCCACCTTTCTGAGCATGATGTCCTTCTCCAAGGACCAGTCCCAGTAGGTCTTTCAAAATGGAAAGAATCCACTTTTACAATTAAGTCCATCAGATGGAGGGAACTCTAATGGTCTGGTCTGTAAGGAGTTATGCTGGTACCCCCAAAATTTCTGCTTCCCTGTTGATTAAAACACACCACTTGCTATACAGGAGAAAGGTGGACAGTCTCTCCTTCCATGTGAAGTTTCCTTGGGAACCCAGTGAAGGGTTGATTTTTAACTTGTGGCGATGAGAGAGGGAGGGAGCACAGTGTTCATACTAGCACCCCAGGAGTGCAGTGATTTACTGTGGGTAAAAATGTATTCACATCTCTTCATTGCCTCCTTGGAGTAATTCTACAGCATCAGTATTTATTCACACTTGTGAACTCAGCAGAAGATTCAGCTCATGGAACTGAATGAACCCCTTAATCAGTGGCTTCTAAGCAGGCTTGAAACATCCACATAATTTTTTTTTCACAATTTTTGCATCAGCAGAGACCGAGGCTCCATCATTCTATTAAGGAGATCCATTACTAGTCCACTAAGCCCCAAATCACAAGAGTAATTGCTGTTGTTGTGTACCGCAGAGTAGAACTGACCCGTAGCTGACTCTTCTGTGGAGGAGATTGTCTACATTTCTCCCGGGGAGCAGCTAGTGGCCTTGAACTTGGGGATTGCAGTGCAGCTTCTTGCCCCGAGGCCACCAGAGCTCCCTAGGAGAGATGGAACAGATCTCCAGTAAGCTTGCTTTTTAGATCATGGAGTTCGGACAATTAAGTAGCATAAGGATTTGTCTTTGGAATCCAGGAATTCCAGAGTTTCTTTGGATTCTCTTAGGAATTCATTCTTTCACTTCTACTGATAGAAGAACAATGGAGTTCTGGTGGTCCGGTCATTAGAAGCTATGCTACAATCTCAAATACACATGGTTCAAATCTATCTACCAGCTGTTCCACAGGAAAAGGATGGGCAATCTCCTCTCGTGAGATTTATTGCCTCTGAAAACCCACTAGAGCGTCAGTTATGGGTCAATTCCGACTCAATGGCCCACAACAAAAGCTTTTAGAAGAAGGAGCTCAGGTAGCCTAGTGGTAAGGAGTTGCACTGCCAACCCATATGGTTCAAATCTACCAGCTGCTTCTTGGGAAAAGGATAGACAGGCTTTCCCTGTGTAATTTACTGCCTTGGAAAACCTGCTGGAGGGTCAGCTATGAGTTGTTTCCTTAACAACAACTTTTAAAACATAGCAGAGATCTTAAGGTTGATGCCTGAGGGGGTGGTTCATAGGGTCACTGTCCGTTGCAGTTGTCTCAGAAGCAACACACACCCACAGTGGGTTGTTGTTTTTTTTCTTTCTCCCAGTTCAATGTTTTGGTCCAGCACATCAGAGGCAAATTCTACTTTCAAAAAAAAAACCAACTAGCTTACCAGATAAAGCCATCATATAGCAACAAGGAGAGAGAAAGCACACACCCACAACACACTTATGTGGACACATATGTGAAGGTACATAAACACACAAATACACACACATCTTCTTTCTTCCTGGAAAACAACACACTTGTCATTTTCTGAGAAGTTGCTCTGATGGAGGAAGTGCTAACTGATAAAAGAGGAGAAAAAGGACCATTTCATTCCTTACTTAAATATTTTGAGTCACTCACAGCTCCTCACCCCAGAGTTCAAAGCTAGTCCGTCTAGAGGAAATGCCGAAGGCTGTCATTCCTAGAAAGGGCACAGCCTGGTGACCAGGGAAACAGCTACCAGGTGCTCCATGACTCACCCTTGAGTCTTCATTTTCTATAAAGAACTGTTTCCAACTCACTGGCAAGTTGTCTTATTGATTCTATTCTCTAAATACAGCCCAAATAGATTATATCCGCCAACTCTACTGCTGTGTCTTAGTCCAAGGGATCATCTGCTCCCTCGAGCCTTTCCTGATAAGTGACTTCTAACTCCTGATGAGCCCTCTTGTTTGAGAGGAGAACTGAGCAAGGTCTTCTGTAGCTGTGTTCATGTGGACTTTTCTTCTGCAGCACCGCCAGACAGATTCAAACCATCAACCTGTAGGTGGAAAGCAAACTGTTTTCACCACCCAGGGACTTTCCCTCTCTCCAAGTGTCTGTGTTAACTTTTCTACTTCTATTTTTACCCAACCTTTCCCTCTGCCTCCTACAAACAATTTATCACTGGACAGCTTGAGTAATGTTCTTTAAAAAAAGTTTGCTGTGGTTGTTTTGAATCAGATACTGGTTGCCTTAAACATAAAACTTGCTACTTGTCTATTGTTTTTGTTTCTCCTCAAACAATTTGAAATCACAATTAGCATGGATTACCAATGAAAAGGATGTACGCTATCTTACAGGAAATGAAGAAGCTGTCTGAGGGCAGCACTTTCCAGCCCCAGGTCATGGGTTGGGCAGTGGGTGCTATCAATGGGGAGAAAATGGACAGAGCTCAGGTGGCCTAGAGCGAAGGGAAAAAGAATGGTTAGAGTTTACTTGGGTTTGGCAGAGGGCCTGGTTGTAGCAGTCAGAGGACTCCCAGAGGGTTTGAGGCCCTTTAAGACATGGTTTTGTGCCCACCTCTCCAGCCTCTTTTCTCTTATTCTCATCTCCCCGCCCTGTGCCCCCTGAGGTGCTGGGTGCTGGGTGCTGGGCCAAAATACTGAAGCCACAGGTGGTGATGGTTGTGTATGGTCAAGATAGAACCCACTCCTAGGCAACTCGCCACTGGGTTTTCAAAGGCCTTAAATCACTAGGGAGAAGATCGCCCATCTTCTTCTCACTGGGCATCTCCTGGGTTTGAACCATGTGCTTTTGGGTTGGTATTACAACTCCTTACCACTAAGCCACCAGCATTCCCTGAAGCTCCAGGGGGCCTAAAAGATCTTCCATTTCTGGTCACTAGCTGTGCTCTCTGACTTCCTCGCCTTGCCATCTGTTTCTACTCTGCTTAGAAGGACCTCGTCATTAGCTGTTCTTCCTGGTGAACACTTCTGTGGTCCGTACAAATCCTCCAAATACATTTCCCCAGCATGATTTAATTTCTTGATTTTCCCCTCTTGCTCTGAAGTTCGTACAACTGTTAAGCCTGTTGTTTTGCTCTAGATGACAGCTTTGTGATAACATACTCCAGTAGAATCCCAAGTGTGGTGCAATGAATTACTTGTGGCTTTTCATCCACGGCCCTTGTAACTTTAACCACATGCCAGAGTTGTTGTTGCTGTTATGTGCCATCAAGTTGCCTGCGACTCACAGAGACCCTATGCACAGCAGCTCTGAAGCCTGCCCTGTCCTGATCCAGCCTCACTGACTCTGACACACCTAAGCCCATTGCCCCAGTTACTGTTATCAATCCAGTTCATCTGGGTCTTCTCCTGTGCTCTCTCTCCATCCTTCTAAGCACAATGTCCTTCTCCAAGGAGTAGTCCTTTCTGGTCATGTGCCCAAAGTCTATGAGATGGAACTTCACAATCCTAGCCTCCAACTCGAGACTTTGCTTCACAGTCTTCAAGACAGACTTATTTGTTTTCTTGGTGATCCATGGAATATTCAAGACTCTTCTCCAGTACTACTCCTCAAAGACATATTTTTCCCATACCTGTCAGCCTTAATCAGCTCTTATGTCCAGCCCTCTGATGCATTGCAAGTAATTGCAAAGACCGTGGTCTGAATCAGGCACACCTTAGTCTCTAGACTGACATCATTGCTTCTCAGTACTCTGGAAAGGTCCCTGATAGCAGATTTTCCCAGAGCAACTTGTCTAGACTGTTTAAATGTAATATGTTTGTGGCCCATTGAGGGGACTGGTAGTTGACTAATAATGTAAATGGCACCTTATGTAAATGTACCTAAAATAAAATCATGCAAATTAGATGCTAATGAGGGAATTGGTCAGTTTTACCATTCCTCTAGACTTCAACTGAGCCATAGCAAAGGCGGAAAACAGGAA
>NW_006400000.1:2619019-2623044 GCF_000299155.1 Elephantulus edwardii
AAAAAAAAAAAGAAAGAAAGAAGCGCCAGAGAGAGCAGCACATCCATGGCACCTGAGATTCTCACAAAGACCAGAGATACTTGATCGGCAAACAGTACATGGTAAGTGGCTAAACAACTTTGGTAGAGGCTTTTGGCAGAACCAACAGATTGGCAAGTAAGGGAGCTATGAGCTCTAGATGCATAGGGTAAAAAGTTTGAGTGTTTGCTCAGTGAGTGCTACCAATCATTTGTTAGGGAACTAGATTTGCTGACTGCTAAAGCTAGAATCGAGTGCCTTTGGGTCCAGGTGTGTGGTTGAATGATGTGGCACAGAGCCTCAGAGAAAGCAATAGTGCTGAACTGACCCAGCAATTCCACTGCTGGGAATATACTCTAAAGAAACCATAACTGCCACCCAAGCAGATACACGCACACCCATGTTTATTGAGGCTTTCTTCACAATAGCAAAGAGTTGGAAGCAACCCAAGGGTCCATCAACAAATGAATGGATAGAGAAGCTGTGGTATATTCACACAGTGGAATATTAGGCTGCATTGAAAAACAAGGAACTCTTGCTTTCTACGAAGATGATGCCAGAAGTGAAGAAGGAAGCCCCTGACTCATCTAAAACTGAAGCCAAAGCAAAGGCATTAAAGGCCAAGAAGGCATCCTGAAGGGCACCCACAGTGGGGGAAAAAAAAGATCCGCATGTCACCCACCTTCCAGTGGCCTAAGATGCCAAGACTCTGAAGGCAGCCCAAATACCCCCGGAAAAGCGCCCCCAGGAGAAACAGCTTGACCACTATGCCATCATCAAATTTCCCCTGACCACTGAGTCAGCCATGAAGAAGATAGAAGATAACAACACATTTGTCTTCATTGCGGATGTCAAGGCCAACAAACACCAAATTAAACAAGCTGTAAAGAAGCTCTATGACATTGATGTGGCCAAGGTCAACACTTTGATTAAGCCCAATGGAGAGAAGAAGGCCTATGTTTGACTTGCTCCTGACTATGATGCTTTGGATGTTGCCAAGAAAATTGGAATCATCTAAACTTGAGTCCAGCTGGCTAATTGTAAATAAAAATTTTTCTTACCATAAAAAAAAAGAAAAACAAGGAACTCTCGAAATATTATACAAAATGGGTGACTCTGGAGTACATTATGCTGAGCGAAATATCTCAGTCACAAAAGGAAAAATACTGTATAGTGCCACTGTTGTAAAATGGGACTGACATCAGTATTGGGGGAACTTAATAAAAGAGGGGATAAATAATGTATACTGCATTGAAACAGATGAGGGAGAGAACTGTTTAAAAGGAATATTGTTGCTGTTAAGTGCCATGAGTCATAGGCAACTCATAGAGACCCTATGAACGAAAATCCTTGACACTTGCATGACTTTCATCCTTTCTCCAGGTTCATAGAGTTTCCAGAGGCAAACTATTATGGAAGTGGATGCTACTCCTGCTTCCAAGCTTGTTTTAATCAGGGAGCTCCACCCAACACCGTCCACCATGGGTAACCATTATCGCATTTGACACATCAGTGTCAGTGTTCAGCTTCACAGCGGCCACAGGTTACTTCTGTACTGCAAGTGGACAGAGCAGGCCTATATGACCTTGAAGAATGTCTGACCAAAACCAATGAAAAACAGGACTGAGGGTTGCAGATTAGAGTCACCCACCTTTGGCTTAGTATAGGATTAGGTATTATTTTCATGACAAGATTACAGAAAAAGAAATGCATATTAAAGTGGACAGTTGACTCAGGGTGGGGGGATTGTATAACAAAGATTTTTTTTTCTTCAAAGAGAAAAATGAACTGGGGGGAGGGGTGGGCAGGGTGGAAAATGTGCAACAATGAATGGGGAAAATTAAATGGAAAGAATATGCTGTAAAAAATATATATATAACATTAAAATAATTAATAAAAAGCAATTAATAAAAAAAAGAGTTTTGTGCAGAACAGAGGCTGGGCTACAAGGGGCAAGGATCAGAGAGAGACCTGTCTATCAGCATGGCTGAAAAGCCATGTGTTGATTCAAGAACTGTGTCCTGAAGAATTCTGAACCTGAATTGTAACCTACTTCCTAATATTGCTAGATGCCATGAATTGACTATGAGTCATAGTCACCTCCTGAACAACAGGTCTAGACCCTGCCTTATCCTGTGTCATCCTCACTGTGTCTTCCGTACTTAATCCCATTGTTACAGTTACTGTGTCAGTTCTTGTTGAGGGCTTCCTTTCCTTCTCTCACCTTCCACTTTTCCAAACATGATGTCTTTTTGTAGGGAGTGGACCCCCTATCTACCCAAAGTATGGGAGATGAAGTTTCACTATCTTTGCTTCTAAGGGGCATGCTGGCTGCATCTTCTGCAAGACGTATATTAACTCCATAAGTTTGAGTATTGTCTCTGAGCTTTGTGGGTCATTACAACACAGTCGAAATACACCAGCTGCTTGGTAGGAGAAGGGTGGGCAATCTCCTCCCATGTGAGTAATAGCCTCTGAAAACCTACTGGAGGGTCAGCTAGGGGTTGGTTCTGACTCGATGGTACTCAACAACAACAAGAAGTAGAGAAACAGTGAGACTGTGAAGGAAATAGCTATTGTCAGGACTCAGTAAAAGGAGGGTTAGATCAGAGAGCACTGGGATACGTCTGTCTCAGTTGAACTGAGATTTGTGCTCTTGATGTAAATGATAGTTCTTTTCATTGTGAAGTTAGGGGAAATCAGATGCTACCCCATCAAGTCCAGATAGTCTATACCAGTTTTTGAAGATTTTTTTTCCCTCTGTCATAAGAAACGGGCATGTAATTCCACTCAATGCAGAAAAGTTTAGAAAGAACAATGTCATTACTGTCACTGAAGTCGAGTCCTTTTACGGTGCAACCAGACAGCTGTGTGCACCTGCCCTAACTTTTTTTTTTAAGGCTAAAGTTATCTATTACAGGATCCTGTGTCATGTGGTATAAAGATTTGGTTTCAATCAGTCACTAACATGAGAGCTTGGATCTACTTGAAATTCCTTTGGGCTAAAAATTGGCCCAGGGCTTTTGACAGCATTGCTTCTCATGTACAAGCCAAAATGGGCTGGCTCTCCTCAGGGACAAGAATGCATATTGTCCTCTCCTCCTTAACATCACAGAATGATAGCTCTGGGCCCTCGAGGGATTTTGAGCTCATAGAATCCAATTTATCCTTACATCTTTTCTGGTATTATTTTTGCATTTCTTATTCTTCTGCAGCAGATGCCCAAAGACACTCCTTTCATTGACAATGTGGAATATTTATACAATAAGTGCCTGATGGAGGATGTCAATGCAAATAAATAAGATTTAGTAAATCATTCGAGCCCTCTGACTCAGTCCTCTTGAAATTGAAGACACTCTCACAAATGAATCAATCCTTAATTCATGCAAACTCTCTGGATTCTTGGTCTAAGCTTTCTGAGCCTCTTATACAAAAATGTATTCAGCAACTTAAAGGCAAAAGATGGCAAGATATTCTCCTCCCAACCATCTATGCTTACAGACAGGGTGGGTATAAGGATATTTTTCACACCAGCAAAATTGAAGATATTGATCACAGTGTCAACTGGTATTATCCCTGCATTGATCAATGTGATAAATTCCTTCTTGAATTTTGTTTCAGGCAGTGTATGCTCTCTCTTGTCAGGAAATGAAACCTCCATTGCCCATTTCATGTTTTGCTTTTCACCTTCATTGCCAGAAAAATGTGAACCAAATTGATGGCCCAGTGCTGTCATCTGATCGACTCTGGTGCCTCGTGGTATTCATCCCTTCAGCTTTCTTCTTCTTTTTTGTTGTCATTTAGATGAAAGTTTACATGCCTTTATCATTTAGTGTGGTATTTGCAAACTACCTCTAATAATCTCAGACGTATGCAAGCTGATAGTAAAAATTTTGATTAAGAAAGTAAAAAGCACTACTGGGAATATACCCTGAAGAGACCATAGCTGACATCCAAGCAGATATATGCACACCCATGTTTATTGCAGCTTTGTTCACAATAGCAAG
>NW_006400000.1:2623869-2625547 GCF_000299155.1 Elephantulus edwardii
AAAGCAAACACACACACACACACACACACACACACACACACTCTTAATTTGTGGCAAGTCAGGAAGAGACTAATTTCTGATGAATCTTCTTCATGCAAAAAAGGTTTAAACCAGTTTTCTCATTTCAAATGCAGTCAAGAGACTTTGTGCTTTGTATTGGAGAACCTTGACTAAATTCCCAGTGCTGGTTGTTGAATAACCTTACATGCCTCCTAGCTTTCATGACTTAATTTCTTTTTTAAAAAAATTTTATTAATTTTCATGAATATTTACAGAGATTTTGGATTTCCATTCATTCATTGTTGAACTTTGCTCCCTGCCCAGCCCTCCCCCCCTCCCAGTTCGCTCCTCTCTTTGAAAAGCAAAAGAAACATTCCTTCTTTGGTATACAATCTCCTTGCACTCCTCCCACCACCCGGAGTAAATTCCACTATGCAACCTTAGTTCTGGACTGTTGTGATAACCATAATACCCTATCATATATCTCTTTTAAATTATTCTCTCTCTCCCTCATCTGTTTCAATGCAGTATACATTGCAGTTTTTCTCAGTCTTACCCCAACCCTGATGTCAGTCCCATTCTACAACAGTGGCACCATGCAGTACTTGCCCTTTTGTGACTGAGATATTTCACTCGGCATATAGTCCTCCAGGGTCATTCATTTTTAATAATACTGCATGCATTCCTTGTTTTACAATGCAGCATAGTATTCCAACCCAGGTGCCCATCAACAAACTAATGGATAGAGAAGCTATGACTTAATTTCTAAAAAGAAGATATGAACAACATTGTCCACTGGGTTGTTGTCAGAAGCCCAAGGAAAAAACATGAGGCAATACTCTCTAAATGTTGTTGCGTTTCATCATGGTGCCTCTTTTACTTTTAAATAAGTTGGCTTTTTTTTTTAAAGTATTGGGCTTGTTATTGCATTTTAGGTAGAAGTTTAAACGGCAAATGAGATTCCATTCAACCACTCACATACAATTTGCTCCTTGACACTGATTATAGGTCATCCCAATGTGTCAGTATTTCTTGCATTTCCACCCCATTTGCCCTGTTTACATTTATGTAGCTTCTCTGCCACTTGACAGCACCTAACAACATTAAGAACAGAGTATATATACTCTATTTTGTAGCTCTTCAATAGGGAACAGGAAATGGCAGAATGTGTGATTTTGTGAAACAGTCACAGAAAGCACCGTTGATGTCTCTTAGACCAATCACTACAGATAAAGCATCTTCCTGTCCTGAGGACATTCAAGTGCTCTTACAGGGATATGCATGTTGCAAGGTCCTGAAGGTTTCTGCCAACAGCCTTGTGAGTGAGCCATCTCAGAAACTCATCCTTCAGCTCCCAACCAATTTCTCAGATGACTGCAGCCCCAGCCAACATCTTAATCATAACCTCCTGATAGACCCTGGACCAGAGGCCCTCCACCAAGCCACTTCTAAATTCCTAGCCTTTAGAAGCGTGTGAGATAGTAAATGTTTATTTTTTGTTTATCGGGCACCTTTGACTCAATTCTGACTCACTGAGACCTGATGTATATCAGCCAAGACTGTAGTCTCTGGGATTTCAGTGGCTGATTTTTTTTTTTTTATGGCAACCTGGGAGTGGTCTTGAACATTCCGTTTCTAAGTTAGCAGTTGTTGTTTTTGTTGTTATGTGCCCTTGAGT
>NW_006400000.1:2627165-2632530 GCF_000299155.1 Elephantulus edwardii
CCTTGACCCTCTGCAGTAAGTGCATGGGTTTCGCATTAGCATTATTAAATGTTCTGGAATTCCCATTCTTCTCAGAGTCAGCCACAGTTTGTTATGATCCACACAGTCAAACACCTTTGCATAATCAATGAAACCCAGATATACATTTTTCTGGTATTCCCTGCTTTCAGTTAAGATCCCTCTAACATCAGCTACAATACCCCTAGTACCACAACCCCTTCTAAGCCCAGCCTGGACTTCTGGCAGTTCTCTGCTGATGTGCTGTTCCAGTCATTTTTAGATAATCTTCAGTAGAATCTTGTTAGCAGTAGACTAGGCTAATCATTTAACAAGCTCATGGCTCAGCCAAGAGACTCTATTCTTGATTTAAACCTAAATTTTGGAGGTAATTTCTTACACAGTATAGATATCTGGTGAACTACCCATAGTAATCCACCCAGTTTTTTAGGAACAAATACTGTTGCTGTTGTTATGTACTGTCAAGTCAGTTGTTGGCCCTCCATCTGATTTTCAGAGGCAGTTAATTGCACAGTAGATTACTCATCCTTCTCTTGTAGAGAACCTGGAGGATTTGAACCATGTGACTTTGGTATGGCAGCACTGTGGTTTACTATTAGGTCACCAGCACTCCCTACAAGTTGTTGTTAAATGCTGTCAAGTAGGAGTCATAGCAACCCTATGAACAATAGATCTCAACTCTTTCCTGCCCCGCACCATCCTTATCTTCATCAGTGAATCTATTCTGCAGAATAGATTCTTTTCTATCTTCCAAGCATGATGTCCCTTTCCAAAGAATAGCTTCTCCTAACAACATGTCTAAAATATATGAGACAAGGCTTCACCATCTTTGCATCCAAGGACCATTCTGACTGTGCTTTCTACAAGACATATCTGGTGATTCTTTTGACAGTCCATGGATATTCAGCACTCCCTGCTAACACCACAACTAAAATATCTACCAAGAGCAGACACTATTTTTTTTTCTAGTCATTGGAAAAAGGCATCATGCTAGGAATTGTAGAAGGTCAGCGAAAGAGAGGAAGACCTTCAACGAGATGGATTGACAGTGTAACAATGGGCTTGATTGCAGGAGGTCCTGAAGCAGGATGGGCAAGGTTCAGATGTGTTGTTTATAGGGTCACTATGAGTCATATTCAAGCTGACAACACCTAACAACAGTGACAGTTTTCCCAGATGTTGCTATTAAAATATGTTGAGGTACTCAAATTTCTTAGATTCCTTGAGATGGAAATTAAAGTCATGTGATGTAATTCTCTCTCTGTGTAGATAAGAAAACAGAAAAGCCTGAGCTGCCTGAGGACACATGAACAGATGGCGACACTTAAGTTACAGCCTTCCCTTTCTTTCCTCTCCACCTCACACCCCGTACTCCCCTACCACCAACTCCCCTAATCTTCCTTTGGAGGAGAGTCCTGGTGGTATACTTGTTAGACTGCCAATTGAAAGGTCAGTAGTTCAAATCCACCAGCAGCTTAGACAGAGAAAGATAAGCACTCTCTTCAGGTAAAGGTCTGCACCCTCAGAAACCTGATGGATGGTCGACACGAGTCAGAATCAACTCAGTGGCAGAATGTTTGTGGGTTTTGGTTTTAAAATGAATGTCATTTTTGAGCACAGGTCTATGAATAATGGATTGGCTAAGAGTTGATACCCCTTTCCTTTCTATCCCGCCATGATCATTTTTTTGCCTTTTTGTTTGTTTCTTTTTCACCCTCCCTCAAAAGAAAAGGCTGCTATGCAGAGCTATAGAAGTGCCTTTGCAGAGTGTGGACATCAGCTCTCTGTTTAAAGGAACCTTTGTGCGTAACCTGCCCTGGGGAAAGGCACCACACAATCAAGGCTATCACAAACCAAAGAGAACGAGAGTTCACTGGATCGGAAAAGATGCTCTGTGTACTTTCAGTTTCTACTCAAGTAAGTGTCAGTTGTGAAACCAAAAGTTGTTTCCACTAAACTTGAAGCCGGGGGCTGAAGAATCTCAATTACAGTAAAGCATTAGTGAGTGGGAGACAACCTTTAAATATCCAACAACAAAAGGACATTGCAAAGCTCATTCTGATGAATCAGAGTGTCTTTTCACATCCTTTGTCTTTTCACATCCTTTATTCTTTCTCATCCTCTTAGGGGCTGAAGCATGTCCGAGATGATAAGGCCAGCACAGGACAGGATCAGGTTCAGATCTGTTGTTCCGAGAGCCACTATGTGTCACACGCAACTCAACAGCAGCTCACAGCAACTAACCTCACTTATAGCACTGGCATGCACAAGAGAAAAACAGATGCTTTTATAGCTGTTCAAGTTTGCTGTGGGCTTTCATAATCCTTATTATATTTGATCTTGTAAGAGTTGTTGCTGTTATTGTTATGCGCCACCCAGTTAGAACCAACTCCAGGACATTTTTAGAGGCTATAAATGCCACAACAGGAAACGTCTCTCTTTCTTTCAAGGAGCAGCTAGTGGATTTGAACCAAGTGCTAACCAGCAGCACACCTTTCTGGCCCTAGGCCCCCAGAGCTCCCTGGTGTGGATCTCATGATTAATCTGGATATTCTGAGAAAGTGCAGTTTTGGCTGTTAGATAACCTGCCCAATATCTTTTGGTTCTAACTTTAATCTTCTGAATCCCTTTCCAAAACCCATTGTATTCAAAGTGGGTTTAAATATATATATAGTAATAGGCCATAAGAGAAAATTAGTAGCTTCTTGTGCTGTTTAATTTTAAAAATGTACCATAAAATTAACATTAATTTTTTTAAAAATCTGATTTTTATAAAAAAATCAAAGCATCTATATTTTCTTTGGTTCAATGTCTCAACTAAACATTTCTTTCTTTTGTAATGTGGAGCTATTACTACACATATCAAATTCATTTGGTATGCCATATTTGGAATTTCTTAGCTGTGAAATTAAACTCCTTCTTTCACTAGTTTAATTTTTCTTTTTTTAAAATAATCAGGTAATTCTTTTTCAAATTCCACATTCTCACTGGTCTTGGGGGGAGGCACCCTAGATTCAAATCCATTCTATACATTCTCTCATTACACTTTAAACAAGACAAAGATAATCACTGTGGACTGAGAGAATCCATTAGCATGACGCTGAAAGAGTCCCCTCAGTCACAGTCATAAGACAGGAAATGAGGGGAATCATCCTGACGTGGTGACAGGGACAGTTCATGTTTGTCACAGGCGGGCTTCAAGGAGTGGGCAAAGGACTGTGACTGGGAGATGTGTACAATTTTAGGTTAATGAGTTTACAGGATTGGTTCTGGAACTTCAGCCATCTAACTACTCATGTTGTGGTTAGGTGCCATTGAGTCAAACATGACGTGACCTTGTGAACAACAAGAGCTGGACTTCGCCCTATCCTGCACCATCCTCATCATTTTTGATGTGCTTGAATCCACGGTTGCAGTCACTGTGTCAATCCCTCTTGTTGAGGGTGGTCAACTTCTCAAAGCCATACTTAGTGTAAACTAGATAACACGCATGATTTTGGGTCAATCACTAAGGACATACCTAGGACAGACCTCTGTTCTTTCATGCAAACCAGCCGGCAAAACGGCCCCTCTCTGAGCCTGCTTGGAAGTTGCAATGCACTTTCAATTGCTCTCTTCTTGAGACCTATCTGCCCTTCTCCATGCTCCCCAAAGGTTTGATAAGTGTAAATCATAGAGTAAGTCTAATGGTCAGAAAGAAACTCCAATGGTATCTGAACTTGTGTCCAGAATTCAAAATGGATTTAGGGTTTCTGCTACAAATTTCAGCCTTCAATAAAGCTAAAATTTCAGAATTTAAGCTTTAACATACTGTTGTTGTTGTTGTTGGGTGCCATTTAGTCATAGATGACTCATAACAACCCTATGAACGAAAGGCCTGAGCACTGTTCATGGAGTTTCTTGAGGCAAGCCATCTCAGAGGCGGATGCCACTCCTGCTTTCAACCTTGTTTTAATTGGGAAGCTCTACCAAACACTGTCCACCATGGGTAACCATCATCACATTTGGCATATCAGTGTCACAGTGTTTAGCATCACAACAACCATGAGTTACCTCTGTATAGCAATACACAGACCAGTGATATACCACGTAGAAGAATGTTTGACCAAAAAAAAAAAACAACCCAATTTGAACCAGGCCTGAGGGCCACAGATTGAAATCATCCACTTTGGGCTTGGTAGCATAATTTTCTGTCCACTAGGCCAATGTAGGGAAAAAAATCTTTAAAAGTCAAATAATAACATCAAAGAAATAATCCATCATGACGAAGTAGGATTTATAACAGGTATGCAAGGATGGTTCAACGTAAGGAAAACAATCAATGTAATTCATCACATGAGCAAAGCAAAGAAAAAGAACCACATGATCCTATCAATTGATACAGAAAAGGCCTTTGACAAAATCCAACACCCTTTCCTGATTAAAACACTCAGAAAAATAGGATTAGAGGGGAATTTCTTCAACATACTAAAAAGTATTTACGCAAACCCGAGAGCCAACATCGTTCTCAGTGGAGAGAGGTTAAAGGCATTCTCTTTAGGAACAGAAACTAGGCAAGGATGCCCACTATCACGTCTCTTATTCAATATTGTATTGGAAGTCTTAGCAATAGCAATACGACAAGAGAAGGAAATAAGAGGTATCCAAGTTGGCAAAGAGGAGGTAAAATTATCTCTATGCAGATGATATGATAGTATACCTAGAACACTCCAAAGACTCAGCAAGAAAACTGTTGGACATAGTTGACCAATTCAGCAAAGTAGCAGGATACAAGATCAACATACAGAAATCGGTTGGATTTCTCTACAGTGACAAAGAAAATACAGAGCCTGAACTAAAAAAAAAAAAAAACAAAACAAAACAACCAATACCCTTTACAATAGTGAATTACAAGATTAAATACTTGGGAGTAAATCTAACCAGAAACACAAATAATCTATTCAAAGAAAATGACAAAACATTACTACAAGAAACAAGAAGAGACCTGGAGAAGTGGAAGAATATCCCTTGCTCGTGGATAGGAAGACTCAATATTGTGAAAATGATAATACTACCAAAGGCAATTTACATGTTCAACGCAATCCCAATAAAAATACCAATCCCATTCTTCAAGGAGATGGAAAAGGTAATCTCCAGTTTCGTTTAGAATGGAAAGAAGCCCCGGAATAAGCAAAAATAGAAAAAAGGTAGGAGGCATCTCACTCCCTGATTTCAAATCCTACTACACTGCCATGGTGGTTAAGACAGCATGGTACTGGTACAATGACAGACACATAAATCAATGGAATAGAATTGAGAACCTGGAAGTCAGCCCATCTACATATGGTCAACTGATTTTTGACAAGGA
>NW_006400000.1:2635743-2643728 GCF_000299155.1 Elephantulus edwardii
AATTAGATATTTAATATTTTACAAATTTTATATTGAAGGGCATGCAGTGGGAAACTTGGAGTACTTTTATTTAACTAATGCACATATTAAATATTTTGTATACCACCAAAAAAAAAAGTAAAATAATAAGCACCACCACAATAAATGGTAAAAAAATCAAGGCTGAATAAGATTTCATGTCACTTATATGAACAGTCAATTGTTATGCAAGTGTTATTTGGTGCCACTGAGTTAATTCATAGTGGCCTTATCTCACTGTCCTCTGCCTTCATCTCCATCTCAGCCATGCTGAAGCCCACTGCTGCGGTGACTGTGTCAATCCAGCCTGTTGAGGGTCCCTCTATCTTTCCCAGCACTACGTTTAATATTAAATTGTACTACATTTATTATTAAATTGAGCATTGAAACTCAAGTATAATCTCAAAGTAGGGAGCTCTGGTAGGGAGCCTAGTGACAAGAAGCTGTGCTGCAGTCTTGAGAGCACGTGGTTTGAGTCCACCAGTGGCTCCATGGAGGGATGGGCATTCTCCTTTCGTACAATTAACTATCTCTGAAAACCTGCTGGAGGGTCAGGGAACTTGAGTGTGTCAAGTGGTTTGTGATAGATTGCTATCTCAATGGTTGGTTGTTGGTTTGAAGCTCTGGCTTAAGTGAACCATTGGTTTAAGTGGCTTGGCATTAGAGAGGCTTGGGAATTGTTTCCTTAAAAATTGTAGCCAAGAAAATCCTAAAGTGCAATTCTACTCCACACCACATCCGGTTGGTATGGGTTGATGGGGACTACATAGCCATTAACAACAAATGTCACAGTAACACAAGGTGCTGGTGATTTATCCCAGATAAGATAAATGCACCAGACACAAACTTGTTCCTTTTCAAAGATTTATCCTTTTTCATATCCTGATCATACTGTCCATAGCAAAATTCCTATTAGATGATTCACAGGCAAGATTTACATTAGTAAAAAGAGAAGAAGGATTAAGGAGGAAGACATTATTTACATCTCTTAGAAGCCTTTGAAAATTTGAAGAAACTGGGGTTTTCTCCTTAAGTAAACACATATTCACCCACATCCATATAAAGTTTGTATGAAAACCAAGAATGAAAGATTCTCCCTGACTTAGATCATTTGGAAAGGATGAAGCAGTTCTTTTGAAAAAGAGACAGAAGGAAATGAGAAGAAGATGAATTAGAATAAACAGGTTTTAATGAATAGCTTTTAAGGCCAAGACTGTTGTTAAGTGGGCACCCTGTCATCTTGGATTCATAGCAACCTAAGGATCAATGGGTCTAAGTCTCGTCCTATCTGTGCCATCCTCATCATCTCTGATAATTTCTGGTGTGACTGACTACATTGGCTGAACTCTTCTACTGGGGGAATCTTTATAGAATTAGAACTCCACTGCCTGTGGTTATTTCAATGTAGCCAGTTGAGGACAAGAAAAGGGATATACTTAATGGCTAATTCTTTCCTTTTGATATGCCTATTTAAAAAAATAAATACACATCATGTTTATATTACTTTTTCTTTGGCTTCTAAGAGAAAACCACAAATACAAGTCTTGACATGCTGAATGTTTTAGAACTATACTAATAAACAAATCAGAAAAAAGTTGAAGATTGTATAGTATATGGGTTTTAAAGATTTTTTAAAAAGTAATGGATTCTCAAGAACCACCCTAAATGACAATAGACTAAAATGATAGTTTTTAAAAATATTTTTATTTTATATTGGTTTGCATATTAAACTTACTTGCATTATGTTTTACCTATTCCTTCATTCACATTGTGTTTCGTATGATCATTCCCATGGATTCTTTAAAATATTTTTTTCATTCTTTTACATTTTCTTCCCCCTCTCTCTCATGCTCCCCAGCCCTTGTTGCATCTCTAGTTCCAGACATACATTATTTCTTACAAAATGATTGACCATTGATCTATGCTCTTTATTACCCTGTCTTTTCAGATCCCCACTGGATCTTTCCTAATTTCTTCACCCCTCACCTCCACCTACCAAACTCTCTGACCCATGATTCACCCTACTCCAGTCAGCCTCCGTATGCCCATCCCTTTCCTCTTTGGACATTTATACACATCTTACTAGTTACCCTTCTATTTTTATAATAATGGTCAATCATGGAAAGACTTTTGACAAAGAGAGACATTTGGATGGCCAACAGAGACATAAAGAAATGCTCAAAATCACTGGCAATTAGAGAGAGGCAAATAAAAACCACAACGAGATACCATCTAACCCGAGTAGCAGTGGCAAAGCTTAACAGGACAGCAAGTAATAAATGTTGGAAAGGATGTGGCAAGATTGTAACTTTCCTACATTGTTAGTGGGGTGGTAAAATGATACAACCACTCTGCTAGGCAGTTTTGGATTTCCTCAGAAAGGTTGAAGATAGACATTCCATATGACCCAGCTATTCTACTGATAGGAATATACCCAAAGAAAATAGGACTGAAATACAAATGGAGATTTGTACACTGAAGTTCATAGGAGAGTTAGTTACATTAGGAAGAACATGGACATAAGTCAAATGTCCATGAACAAATATATAGATTGAGAAATTGTGATACATTCACACATGCATACTATACAGCACTTGTTGTGTTGCTATGTGCCATCGAGTTGCTTGTGACTCATAGCGACCCTATGTGCAACAGCCCTAAAAACTGCTCTGTCCTGTGCCAATCTCACTGTCTCCAACACACCCACCCTGACTACCCCAGTCACTGAATCAATCCATCTCATCAAGGGTCTTCCCCTCCTGTGCGGTTCTCCAACCTTCCAAGCATGACATCCCTTTCCAAGGACTGGTGCCTTCTTGCAACATGTCCAAAGTATGTCAGAAGAAGTCTCAGAATCCTTGCCTCCAAGGAGCAGCCTGATTTAACCCTCTCCAGGACAAACCTGTTTGTTTTCTTAGCAGTCCATGGTACATTCAATACTCTTATCCAGCACCAACTCGCAAAGACACAAATTCTCCTTCTATCCTTCCTAGTCATTGTCCAACTCTTTGATGAATAGCAAGTGATTGCAAAGACTATAGCCTGTATCAGGTGCACCTTAGTCTTCCAGAATGACACCATTGCTCTTCAGTATGCAGACTTTCCCATGGCAATACATTTTTTTAATTTCCTGGCTGCTGGTGCCAAAAGTATTGACTGTGGAGCCAAGCAATCTAAAGCTGTGAACAATCCCAGTCTCTTCACCATCCATCCTGATGCTGCCAGTTGGTCCCGTGGTGAGAACCTTTGTCTTCTTGATATTGAGCCTTAATCCATACTGAAGGCTGCAGTACTTGACCCTATGCAGAAAGCACGTCTGGTTTTCCTCAGTTTCAGCAAGCAGGGTTGTGTCATCTGCATAACGCAGATTGTTGATACATTTTCCACTAATCCTGATGCCACACTTCACCTCATACAGACCAGCCTCCTGGGTAATCTGTTCTGCATATAAGCTGAAAAGATATGGAGATAGGTATCCTATCTCAATACAGCATTTAGGAACAATATCTCTCTCTCTCTCTCTCTCTCTCACACACACACACACACGCACGAGAAGCTATAGAGCATTTTGCGGACTGCATTAATTCAGTCTCATAAGGACACAAATTTCATAAAATAGAATTTTTTAAGTAAAGATTGCTTTATATGTTAAGAAGAAAAAACTTATTAAACTGTCATTCCAATGGACTGCTTGTTTATTCAAGTTTTAGAAATAGGATTTAATGGGGGGGGGGAATTACAGACAAATAATCCAATTTGTTTCTGTATTTTGTTTTAGTTACTCAGTATCCAAAGAAATTCTGACTTGAATAGAAATGTAGTTACAAATAGTAACAGTTCTAACATAGCAAGTTTCAGTCCAAAGAAACTCTTCAAGATAGCAAAGAAGGGAGGAAATAGTTTGTTCTTTCATCTACATTAAAACTGGATCATCTGGTCAGGCAGTCATTACTATTGCATCAGAACTGACTCACAGCTGACCCTCCAGGGGGTTTTCAGAAGCAGTAAATCTAATAGGAGTAGATTGTCTATATTTTTCCTGCAATGTCCAAAATGTATTACAATTTGGCTTATATGAATGTACATTTGCTATAAAAAAGTTTTGTAAAAAAATGATTTGTATTGCCATTGACTATAAACACAGGAAGACATACACCAAAAATGTTGGCAGCAATGTGTTCACGTGCATCAGAGATGCGTATCAGGATAGGACAGGCTCAGATAGGACAGGACATGTTCCTGGGGTTACCATGATTTGTATTTAACACCAGAGTATCTAACAACGACAGCAACACTCACTGCTGAGCACCATCTAGTTCTCCTGATTTCATGGCAAAGCACACAATTGTTAATGGAATTGATTGACTTGAAATTCCTCTCATTCCTTCCTGACTTTTCTTCCTTCTCTGTTGCTCTGGGCAACTAGAAAAACCAATTGATACACTTTGGATGACTACTTGAAAACATCAAGGTTTAAGTTCTCAGGCACTATGCAGTGAACTAGGAGGGAGAGCAATGCATTTGTTTATAGTAAACAAGCTTTAAAGAGTTAAAAATGAAATGGAACTCAAATATTTGCAAAGTTCCAAGTACCTTTGCACTGTTGTTATTATTTACCATTAATTGAGCCTGGTTCATGAGATTGTCACTGAGCATCTCCATGGAGTCTGCTTAAATAAAAGTAAGGAAGGTTTATTGAGGGAGAGGAATGGTCTAGACTGGGTAACATACATTGTCACAAAGTCAAATGACTGCTTTGTTAGATTGCAAAAGAGGGTATATTCTTATATTGTTGAAGTAAGAACTAACGTTACAAAATTCATAACTGGTTGAAAGACCATCAAAGGAATGAAAGGCGAGATATCTAGAATGCAGAATTTGGCAACAGTAGGTGCCTAACGTGCAAGTTGTTGTTGTTGTGTACCATAGAGTCAGAACCAACGCATAGCCGATCCTTCAGCAGATTTTTTTCACTAACCTTAAGAAGAATGGGAATCCCAGAACACTACATTGTGCTCATGCAAAACTTATAATTGGGCAGAAGCAGTAGTCAGAATAGAGCAGGGAAACACTGCATTGCTCAGGATTAGAAAAGGTGTACATCAGGGATGCATCCTATCTCCATACCTTTTCAATCTATATGCAGAACAGGTCATTCAGGAGGCTGGACTTTATGAGGAGAAATGTGGCATCAGGATTGGAGGAAGACTCATCAATAATCTGCGTTATCCAGATGACACAACTTTGCTTGTTGAAACTGAAGAGAACATGAGGTTTATGCTGTATAAGGTCAAGGACTATAGTCTTCAATATGGATTGAAGCTCAACAAAAAGAAAACAAAGATTCTCACCACTGGGCCAATTAACAGCTTCATGATGGAGGGAAAAGAGATTGAGGTTGTTGAAAACTTCATTTGCTTGGTTCCACAATCAACACTCTTGGCACTAGCAGTCAGGAGATCAAGAGATGAAGTGCATTGAGAATGAATATCTGCTTTCAGGGGCCTCTCTCAAGTACTGAGAAACACCTGTGTCAGTCTAGATACTAAGGTGCACCTGATCCAGGCCATGGTCTTCACAATTACATGCTATGCATCTGAGAGCTGGACAATGACTAAGGATGACAGAAGAAGGATCAATACTTTGAGTTGTTGTGCTGGAGAAGAGTGTTGAGCACACCATGGACTGCCAGGAGAACAAACAGACCTATCCTGGAGAGTATGAAACCAAGATGCTCCCTGGAGGCAAAAATTTTAGGCTCCATCTCACATACTTTGAGCATGTGTCCAGGAGGGACCAGTTTTTGGAAAGGGACATCATGCTTGAAAAGGTGAAGGCACAGTGTAGGAGAGGAAGATCCAGGATGAGAGGGATTGACTCAGTGGAGAAACAGGATTAGGTCTGTCAGAAATTATGAGATTGGCAGGTTTCAGAGCTAGTGTACAATATCGTTCTTATGAGTCACAGGTGACTTGATGGCACATAACAACAACAACAACAGCAACAATTTCCACGGGAATTGATTGCTCATTTGTCTCCCATGGAGCAGCTGGTGGTGGATTCAAACCGCATACCTTGCATTGGCAGTACAATTCTTTACCACTAAGCCATGATAATTAGTTAAAGGTACACGCCATTCAGTCTATTGCAGGGTGCCCCCAGAATGATAGACAGTAACCTATTTTTCCTCAGTCTTGTCTGTTTATGGAGGCCCGTTGTAAAGATTTATATAAGGCTGTAACTCAAGATCCCTCTTGCATCTTTTTGTCTATAATAACATAGAGCTTTAGGAATAGATTAGAAATCTTGCTTACACCAGACTCCAGAGGAATCTATGTGTTTGTGGTGTGTGTGTGTGTGTGTGTGTGTGTGTGTGTGTCGGTGTGTCTGTCTCTGAGAGAGAGAGAGAGAGAGAGAGAGAAATTTGTATTTAGGATTAGCCAGCTGGACTCAGTTTGTGGTTGTTGTTGTTAAGTGCCATCGAGTCGTGGGCGACTCATAGTGACCCTCTGAACGAAAGTCCTTGACACTTGCGTGCGTGACTTTCATACTTTCTCCAGGTTCATAGGGTTTCCGGAGGCAAGCTACTTACAGAAGTGGATGCCACTCCTGCTTCCAAGCTGGACTCAGTTTAGATGATCCCAATTTTGTTGGCAACATCCAAAGCATCATAGTCAGGAGCAAGTCGAACATAGGCCTTCTTCTCACCATCAGGCCTAATCAAAGTGTTGACCTTAGCCACACCAATGTCATAGAGCTTCTTTACAGCTTGTTTAATTTGGTGCTTGTTGGTCTTGACATCCACAATGAACACAAGTGTGTTGTTATCTTCTATGTTCTTCATGGCTGACTCAGTGGTCAGGGGAAATTTGATGATGGCATAGTAGTCAAGCTGTTTCTCCTGGGGGTGCTTCTCAGGCGGTATTTGGGCTGCCTTCAGAGTCTTGGCATCTTAGGCAGCCGGAAGGTGGGTGATATGCGGATCTTCTTTTTTTTTTTTTTGGAAGGGGCAGGGGCTTCCTTGTTGGCTTTTGGCGCCATCTTCATAGAAAGGCGGAATGTTGTCTTTGAGGTATATGGCCTAACTCACCAATGAAGTTAAAGAGACTGACGTTTAGAAAGTCAGTTTAAGAAAAAAATTAAATCCTCTTGGACACATGCCCAAAGTATGTGCGATGGAGCCTAAAATTTTTGCCTCCAGGGAGCAGCTTGGATGAGACGGATTGATACAGTAACTGGACAATGAGGTTTGGTGTGTTAGAATTAGTGAGACTGGCTCAGCACAGGGAAGGGTTCAGAGCTGCTGTACATTGCTATACATCACATAATGACACATAACATACTATGACAGGTTTGGAAGAAGTAGTAGCATTCACTTCCTAAATAACATGACTCCATAAACTCTATAAACTTTGATATATGTCAATAGTTGTAGAGGGGCTTCAGGCTTTTTGTTTGTAGGATCGCTATGAATTGTGCTTGACTTGAAGGCAATTAACAACACTATTTGATCCAGCAATTGCACTAATGGGAATATACCCTAAAGAAACCAGAACTGCCACCTAAACAGATATATGTGCACTCATGTCTATTGTTGTGTTGTTCACAATAGCAAAGAGATAGAAGCAACCCAAGTGTCCATCAACAAATGAATGGACAGAGAAGCTGTGGTATACACGATGGAATACTATGCAACGCTGAAAAACAAGGAATACGATACAAAATACTGTACAAAATGGGTGACCCTGGAGGACAAAGCGTTGAGTGAAATATCTCAATCACAAAAGGACAAATACTGCATGATGCCACTGTTATAAAACAGGACTGACATTACAGTTTGGAGGGAAACTAGGAAAAGAAGGCGTAAATAATGAACACTGCATTGGAACAGAAGAGGGAAAGGATTATTTGAGAAATATATGATTGGGCATTATTTGCATGACAACAGTCCAGAATAAGAGGTGCAT